>NC_133617.1:490731798-491058048 GCF_048593235.1 Sminthopsis crassicaudata | reverse complement strand
ACTTCACTCAGCATTAGTTCATGAAAGTCTTCTCAGATTTTTCTGAAAGTCTCCTGCTCATCATTTCTTATAGGACAATAGCATTCCAATATATTCATATACAACAACTTGTTCAGCCACTCCCCAATTGGATACATCCCCTCAATTTCCAATCCTTTGCCATTACAAAAAGCATTATTTTAAATAAAATATATATTTAAATATAAAGATATAAATTCTTTCTTTTTTCTTTGATCTCTATGGAGTGCAGACCTACTAGTAGTATAACTCAATTAAAGGGAATATATGGTTTCATAGCCCTTTGGGCATAGTTCTGAACTGCTTTGCAAAATAGTTGGATCAATTTACAGCTCCACAAAGAATGCTTTAGTGTATCTATTTTTCCACATTCCCTTTAACATTTGTGATTTCCTTTTCTGATACATGTAAAGTAGGAGCTTAGAGTTGTTTTAATTTGCATTTCTCTAATTGTGAGCTAGATCACTTTTATCTGAATCTATATAGCTTTTATTTTTTCTGAAAGCTGACTATTCATGACCTTTGACTATGGGGAATGGCTTGTATACTTACAAATTTCACTCAGTTCTTTATATGTATGATAATTTACTTACTATAATTTTCTAACCCACCCTCACTTTCTTGCTTCCCTTCTAATCTTGGCTATATTGGTTTTGTTTATGAAAAAATTTCAATTTGATGTAATCAAAATTATTCATTTTACATCTCATTATGTTCTCCCTTTCTTATTTGGTTATAAATTCTGTCCTTATCCATAAAGGAAAAATATTTCATGGTGTCCTAATTCATTTATAACATCATTCTTTATGTATCCATTTTAACCTTATTTCAGTGTGAAATGTTGTTTTTTGCCTAGGTTCTGCCAAATGCTTTTCAATGTTCTCAGCAATTTTTGTCAAATAGTGAATCCTTGTCTTAAAGGTCACTAAAAGCAGATAGTCTCCAGATGAAACCTCAAAGGGTAATATAAATTGGTCCCAATCTCACAAGGCTCTTTTGAAAGAAATTAAAAAGGATCTTAAAAGAGAACTAGAAGAAAAATGGGGAAAGGAAATGAGAACTTTGCAAGAATGTTTGGAAAAGGAAACACAGAAATGGTCAGAAGAAAACTCCTTACAAAATAGATTTAGTGAAATGGGAAAAAGTTTATAACTCCTTATAAAATATATTTTTGACAAAAGAGAAAAAACAACTCCCTGAAAAACAGAATTTGTGAAATGAAAAAAGAAAACAACTCTCTGAAAAGCATAATGTGTTAAATGGAAAAAGAAATTCACTTCTTAAAAAAAAGAATTTGTGAAATGAAAAAAAAATCCATAGAACAAAACAACTATTTTAAAAATACAATTGGCCAAATGCAAAAGGAATTTTCAAAAAGGTAGCTGAATAAAATAATTCACTAAAAATCAGAACTGAACAAATGGAAATGAATGACTCAATGAGACATCAAAAATCAGTCAAGCAAAACCACAAAGAGAGAGAGAGAAGAAAATAGAAGAAAATGCAAAATACCTACTTGGAAAAACAACTGACCTGGAAAATAGATCTAGGAGAGATAATCTAAGGATTATTGGATGTCCTAAAAGCTATGATTTAAAAAAAAAAATCTACACATTATCTTTCAGGAAATCATCAAAGAAAACTGCCCTGATGTTTTAGAATCTGAAGGTAAAATAACCATTGAAAGAATTCACCTATCATCTCCTGAAAGAGACAACAAAATTAAAACTCCAAGGAATATCATGGCTAAATTTCAGAACTATTGGATCAAGGAAAAAAATACTGCAAGCAGCCAGAAAGACACAATTAAAATACTAAAGAGCCATGATCGGGATTATCCAAGATGTAGCAGTTTCCACCTTAAAGGATTGAAGGGCCTGGAATCTGATATTCTGAAAGGCAAAGAAACTTGGAATGCAGTCAAGAATTATACTTATTATACATATACTATACAAGACACATACATATATACATATACAAGACAATAAATTATACAGCTAAATTGAGCATTTTCTTTCAGGGAAGAAGATGGACATTCAATGATACAGATGGATTTCCTTTATTTCTGATGAAAATATCAGAGCTGAACAAAAAAATTTGACCTCCAAATATAGAATTCAAGAGAAGTATAAAAAGGTAAAAAGGAAAGAACTCTTGAGAATTATATCTCTGTTACAGGTACACATAGAGAGTGCAGGTATAATTTGATTTTACTGCCATAATGTAAAAAGGAAACTAGAGGTAGAAAGGGGATTGTACCAGGAAAAAAGGGGAAATGGAGGTAAAATAAGGGAAATTATATCTCATGAAGAATCAAAGAAGACCTATTATGATTGAGACAAAGAAGAGAGGGGGTGGATATTGTGTGAATCTTACTCTCATCAGATTTGGCTTAAAGAGAGAATATTAGATATATTTCATTTCACCCAGAAACCTCTCTCATCTTATAGAAAAGTGGGAGGAGGAAGGGGAAAAAGGAAGGGATCAGCTAAATAGAAGGGAAAACAGAAATAGTAGGGGAAAAATATAAGAAAGGGAGAGAAACTCTAAAAAGAGAGGGCTGCTTGAGGGAAGTGTTGGTCAGAAGCAAAATATTGAGGAGGAGGAAAAGGAGGAAAGGAAAGAGAAAAACATAATTTGGTATAAATAAGAGGGCAGGAAATGCAGAATTAGTCATTTTAACTGTGAATGTGAATGGGGAAAACTCTTCCATAAAACAGAAGTAGATAGCAGAGTGAATTAAAAGCCACATTCTTATAGTATGTTATTTACAAGAAACACATTTAAAGCAGAGTGATACATACAGAGCAAAGGTAAAAGGCTGGAACAGAATCTATTATGCTTCAGGTGAAGTAAAAAAAAAAAAAAAAAGCAGGAGTAGCAATCCTGATCTCAGATCAAGTAAAAGCAAAAATAGATCTAATTAAAAGAGATAAGGAAGGAAACTGTATCTTGCTAAAGGATATCATAAATAATGAAGTAATATCAATACTAAACATAAATACACCAAGTGGTATAGCATTTAAATTCCTAAAGGAGAAGTTAAGAGCTGCAAGAAGAAACAGACAGCAAAACAATAATAGGGGGGGATCTCAATTTTGCTTTCTCAGAACTAAATAAATCAAAGCACAAAATAAATAGGAAAGAAGTTTAAAAAGTAAATAGAATTCTAGAAAAGTTAGGTATGATAGACCTTTGGAGAAAATTGAATAGAGACAAAAAGGAGCACACTTTTTTTGGTCCACAGTTCATGGAACCTATAAAAAAAATTGAGCATATATTAGGCCATAAAAGCTGCAAAATCAAACACCGAAAAACATAAATAGTAAATGCATTTGTTTTGGATCATGATGCAATAAAAATTACATTCAATAAAAATATTTTTGTAGGTATTCCTCCATTTCACTTAGGTTATCAAATTTATTGGATAAAGTTGGGTGAAGTAACTCCTAATTAGTACTCTAATTTCCTCTTCATTAGTGGAAAGTTTTTTTTGTTTGTTTGTATGTTTTTAATTTAATTTAATTCTTTTCATTTTTAAAACTAACAAGTTGATTTTTCTCTTTCCTTTTTCTAATCAAATTTACCAAGGGTTTATCTATTTTGTTGGTTTTTTCATAGAACCAACTCTTAGTTTTATTCTTTAATTCAATAGTTTTTGTTTTTGTTTTTGTTTTTTTTACTTTCAATTTTATTAATCTCTCCTTTTATTTTTAAAATTTCAAGTTTAGTGTTTGGGGGTTAATTTGCTCTTTTTCTAGCTTTTGTAGTTGCAAGCCTAATTCACTGATTTTCTCTTTCTCTATTTTATGCAAGTAGGCCTCTAGAGATGTAAATTTTCCCCTTATCACTGCTTTGGCTGTATCCCACACATTTTGGTATGTTGTCTCATTATCGTCATTCTCTTGGGTAAAATTATTAATTGTGTCTATGCTTTGCTATTTCAGCTATTCTTTCTTTAGGATGAGATTATTTAGTTTCCAATTGCTTTTTGGTCTATTTTCCCCTGGCTTTTTATTGAATGCAATTTTTATTGCATCATGATCTGAAAAGGATGCATTTACTACATGTGCCTTTCTGCATTTAAATTTGAGATCTTTATGTTCTAATATATAGTCAATTATTGTATAGGTTCCATGAACTGCTGAGAAGAAAGTGTACTCCTTTCTGTCTTAGTTTTCTCCAAAAATCTATCATATCTAACTTTTCTAGCATTCTATTTATCTCTTTAACTTCTTTGGTTTGATTTATCTAGTTCTGAGAGTGCAAGGTTGAGATCTCCCACTGTTATAATTTTGCTGTCTATTTCTTCTTGCAGCTCTCTTAATTTCTCCTTTAGAAATTTAGATGTCATACCACTTGGTGCATATATGTTTAGTATTGATATTGCTTCATTGTCTATGCTACCCTTTAGCAAGATGTAGTTTCCTTCCTTATCTTTTAATTAGATCAATTTTTGCTTTTGCTTGATCTGAAATTAGGATGGCTACTCCTGTTTTTTTTTTTTTACTTCGCCTGAAGCATAGTAAATTCTGTTCCAGCCTTTTACCTTTACTCTATAAGTGTCACCCTGCTTCAAGTGTGTTTACTATAAACAACATATTGTAGGGTTCCACTCTGCTATCTTCCTCCACTTTATGGGAAAATTTAACCCATTCACATTTATGGTTGAAACTGCTAGTTCTATATTTCCTGCCATCTTGTTATCCCCAGATTATGCTTTTCTCTTTCCTTTCTCCCTTACCCCCCTCCCCAGTATTAAATTTATGAGCACCACTTGCCTCACACAACCTTCCCTCTTTAGAATCCCTCTCTCCCCCTTAGAGTCCCTGCTCTTTTCTTAAACCTTTTCCTTTATAATTTCTGTATCCCCTTATATTTAGCCTATCTTTTTTCTTTTTGCTTTTCCCCTCCCACTTTTCAATGAGCTGGGAGAAGTTTCTCTGTAAATCAAATATGTCTGTTATTTTCTCTTTGAGCCAATTCTGATGAGATTTAGATTCACACTATATTCATTTCCCTCCTTTCTTTTACTCAGATATAATAGGTTTCCTTTGCCTCTTCATGAGATATAGTACCTCCACTTTTCCTTTTTTCTGATATAATTTCCTTTCCACCTCTAGATCCTTTTTTATATTATAACATTAAAACCAAATTATACATGTACTCTTTATGTATACCCATAACAGAAATACAGTTCTCAAGAGTTCTTTTTTACCTTTTTATGCTTCTCTTGAATCCTATGTTTTGAGGGAAACTTTTTGTTTAGTTTTGGTTTTTTTCATCAGAAATAAATGGAATTCACCTATTTCATTGAACGTCCATCTTCTTCCCTGGAAGAAAAAGCTCATTGTGGCTGGGTAGGTTATTCTTGGCTGCATACCAAGTTCCTTTGCCTTTTGGAATATCAGATTCCAGGCCCTTAGATCCTTTAATGTGGATGCTGTTAGATCCTGAGTTATCCTTATTGTGGCTCCTTAGTATTTGAATTTTTTTTTCTGGCTGCTTGTAGTATTTTTTCCTTGGTCTGATAGTTCTGGAATTTAGTCATACTATTTTTTGGAGTTTTAATTTTGGGATTTCTTTCAGTAGGTGATTGATGAATTATTTCAATGTCTATTTTACCTTCTGATTCTATGACATCTGAGCAGTTCTCGTTGATGATTTCCTGAAAAATAGTCGCTAGGGTCTTTTTTTCATCATGATTTTCAGGGAGCCCAATAATCCTTAGATTATTTCTCCTAGATCTAGGTCTCTTGTTTTCCCAAGTAGGTATTTAACATTTTTTCTATTTTTTTTAATGATTTAGTTCTGCTTGACTGATTCTTGGTGTTTCCTCAAGTCATTTATTCCATTTGTTCAATTCTGATTTTTAATGAATTATTTTCTTCATTTACTTTAAAATTTTCTTTTTGTATTTGTCCAATTGAGTTTTTAAATGGTTTTGTTCTGTGGAATTTTTTTTTTTCCATTTTGCCAATTTTATTTTTTAAGGAGTTCTTTGTCCAATTCACAAATTCTGTTTTTCAGGGAGTTGTTTTCTTTTTCCTCTATATCTTTTAATGAGTTATGTGCCTTATTTAGACCCCCTTGCAAAGCTTCCCTTTCCTTTTCCCATTTTTCTTCTGGCTCTCTTTTAAGATCCTTTTTAATTTCTTCTATGAGTGCCTTATGTGATGAGAACTAGACCATATGTACCTTTGGGTTTTCATCTAGAGACAAACTGTTTTGAGTCTCCTCAGAATTTGAAATCTGCTCTCCCTCAGTATAGAAGCTTATCTATAGTTAGAGCCCGCTTTGCCTTTTTACTCATTAAAAAAAAAAAATCCTGCAGTCTGCTTATGGGATAGTGAAGTATTTCCAAGCTGCCTCTATAGACAACAGGAAGTAAGTGGCAGGGAGACAGCAGTAGCTGTGCTGGAATTAGCAGTTGCTCACTGAGATCATGCTGAGTCCCTCAAGGTGCTGGATGGGTGTGTCCAGGTCCCCAGAGACACTAGCATTTGGGGGTTACAGTCTTTACCCTTTGTGTTTATAGTTTCTCTGCTGATCTACTGGCTTGCTGCTAGAGCAGAGTAGCCAACACTGTGGTAGAGTTCTCCCCACAGATTTTCCACCAGCAGGAGACCACACCCACCTCCCTCCAGTCTGCTCAGTGTGAGATGTTCTCTGTGCTGTCACTGACTATCTGCCTGAGTCTGCACCTGGCCTAGCCTTGTTCTGTCCCTTGTGATAGCAAAAACAGACCTTTTCTGGCAAATTTTGAGATTATTTTCTGTTGCTCATGTGTTGTACTTCCAATATTTGTGGGTTCTTACAATCAAGCACTAATTCAGAGGCTGAGTTTCATAAAATAGTTTGAGGGTAAAGGAGAGCTCAGAAAGATGTGTGTATCCTCTCCACCAATCCCCCTAATGTTTATTTTCAAAAATTTGAGCTTTCAATTCCCTCACTTCCTCCTTCTCCATCCCCTCATTGAAAAAGCAAACAGTTCAATAGATACATGTGTAGTCATTTTTTTATTAATTTTATAATTATAATTTTTGACAGTACATATGCATGAGTAGTTTTTTTTACAGCATGTGTAGTCATTTTATGAAAGAAAACATAACCACCCCTCCCAAAAAAATCTCAAGAAAAATAAAAAGGAGGGTTTTTGTTTGTTTGTTTGTTTGTTTTCATGTCTGTTTAAATCTGTATTCAGATATCTCTGGTAATGGATTGCATTTTTCATCAAAAGTCCTTCAGAGAGAACATTATATTGCTAAATATAGCTAAGTTATTTACAGCTGATCATCTTAGAATATTGCTACTACTTTGTACACAGTATATTTCACTTTATATCAGCTTGTGTTGTCTTTCCAGATTTTTCTGAGAGCATCCTGCTCATTATATCTTATGGTACAATAATATTCCACATGGCTAAATCTGTTCAGTCATTCCCAAACTGATGGGTATTCAATTTCCAACTCTGTTTCACCAGAAAAGAGCTGATATAAATATTTCCATTCATATATAACTTTCTCTCTCTCTCTCTCTCTCTCTCTCTCTCTCTCTCTCTCTCTCTCTCTCTCTCTCTCTCTCTCCCTCTCCCTCTCTAAATATCCTTTTAGATACAAATCAAGTAGTAGCATTGCTAGGTCAAACACTACACACAATTCAATAGTTGTGTGGGCATAGCTTCAAATATGGTTGAATCAGTCTACAACTCCATCAATACAAAAATGTTTCATTTTCCCCACAACCTCTCATACATTTGTTGTTTTTCTTTTGTGTCCTATTGGCCAATCCAGTAGATATGAGGCATTACCTTAGAATTGTTTCAATTTGCATTTTTCCATTCAATAGGGATTTAGAGCACTTTTTCATATGACTATCAATAGCTTTGATTACTTCATTTAAAAAACTGTTCATATCTCTTGATGGTTCATCAATTAGAGAATGTCTTCCATTTTTATAAATTTAATTAAATTTTATATATATTTGAGAAATGAGGAGGGACTTCCGGCCAAGATGGCAGCGCGGAGGCAGACAGCTGCTTGAGCTCCTCATTTTCTCTCAGAACTTACTTCATGACAAGCCTCAGACTTAATGCTTGACCCAGAAAGAAATCCACAAATAATCACCAAGAGAAGACATCCTTGAAAGTCGCCAGAAAAGGTCTGTGTTTGCTCGGGGGAGGGTCAATCAGACTGGGCACAGACTGAGGGCAGGCAGGCCAGAGTGAGACAGGCAGCTCACACAGCTCAGACCAGAGGGGGAGGGGGAGGGGTACGATCTCTGCCGTTTCTGCAAAAAGACTTTTTCCCCAGTGTGGATACTCCGTCTTGGCAGCAAGCTAGGAGCAGCGGAGAGGGTGTAAACACTGCAGGTGAAGATTAAAACCCCAGAAAGCCAGCATCTCTCAGAACCCGGCCACCCCCAACTCCCACCTGGACTGACTCAGCGAGTTCTCAGAGCTTCAGAGCGCAGACTCAGTACAGTCATTGCTGTTCTGTTAGTGGCTCTCTGCTGCCCTACCCCCAGTCTGTAAAGGAAGCCCATTAATACCATCCAGCCCCATCCCCCCAAAAACAGACCTATTGTTTCTCTTGTCAATTTGTTTTTTTCAATTCCTACTCTGACAAAATGAACAAAAAATTCAAAAGTGCTCTAACCATTGACAGCTTTTGTATGGAGAGAGAGCAGACTTCAAACACTGAGGAGACTAAAAACAGACTGTCCCCTAAGGGGGATATGAGCTGCTCCTCAATACAAAAGAATCTCATAGAGGAAATCAAAAAGGCTCTCACAAGAGAGCTGGAAGAGAAATGGGAAAAGGGAAGCTTGGCAAGAGAGCCTGGAGAAGTCATCCCATGCATTCAAAGATAGAGTGGATAAAGAAATCAAATCATTGAGAAACAAGATTAGTGAGCTGGAAAAGGTAAACAACTCCAAGGAAAACAGGATTAGTGAGCTGAAAAAAGAAAACAGCTCTCTAAAAAATAAAATGGATAAAATGGAAAAAAATTCCATAGAAGATAAAAACTCAATTGGACAATTACAAAGAGATATAAAAAAAGTGAGTGAAGAAAATACATCATTGAAAATTAGACTCGAACAAGTAGAAATGAATGACTCAAGGAGAAACCAAAAGGTAGTCAAGCAAAACCAGAGAAATGAAACAATTGAAAAGAATGTCAAGTACCTTATCAGAAAGACAACAGACCTGGAAAACAGATCCAGGAGAGACAATTTGAGAATAATCAGACTCCCTGAAAAATGTGAGGAAAAAAAGAGCTTGGACACTATTTTCGAGGAAATTATCAAAGAGAACTGCCCAGACGTTCTGGAAACAGAGGGTAAAATAGACATTGAAAAAATTCATCGATCACCTACTGAAAGGGACCCTAAAATCAAAACGCCAAGAAATATAGTGGCCAAGTTCAAGAACCATCAGACAAAGGAAAAGATATTGGAAACTGCTAGAAAAAAGCAATTCAGATATGGAGGATCCACAATAAGGATAACCCAGGATCTAGCAGCATCCACATTAAAAGAACGCAGGGCCTGGAACATGATATTCTGAAAGGCTAAGGAACTTGGTATGCAGCCAAGAATAACTTACCCAGCAAGAATGAGCATCGTTTTCCAGGGAAGAAGATGGACATTTAACGAAATAAATGAATTCCATCTATTTTTGATGAAAAAACCAAACCTACATAAAAGGTTTGATCTTCAAAAACAGAACTCAAGAGATTTCTAAAAAGGTAAAAAGAAATCTTGAGAAGTATACTTCTGCCAAAAAAAATATGTAAAGAACATATGTACAATTTGTCTAAGAAACTAGATGTGGAAAGGAAATTATATCATAAAAAAGTGTAAAGTGGTGGTACTACATCTCATGAAGAGGCAAAGGTAACCTATTGTATCTGAGAGAAAGAAAGGAGGGAGATGAACATAGTGTGTATCAATACACATATTCGATTTATGGTGAAACTTCTTCCACTTCATTGAAAAGTGAAAGGGAAGTAGTAAACTAAGGGGAAGGGAATACAGAAATTTGGAGGAAAAGGGGTAAAATAAGGGGAGGAACTTTAAGGTGGGGGAGGGATCCTAAAAGGGAGGGCTGTTCACAAGTTTAATACTGGGTAGGGGGATAAGAGGGAAGGAAAGGGGAAAAGCATAAGCAGGGGTTAATAGGATGGCAAGCAATATAGAATTAGTCCTTCTAACCATAAATGTGAATGGGGCAAACTGCCTCATAAAGAGGAAGCAGTTAGCAGACTGGATTAAAAGTCAGAACCCTACTATATGTTGTTTACAGGAAACACACCTAAAACAGGGTGAGACATTCAAACTAAAAGTAAAAAGAGCAGAATCTATTATGCTTCAGGCAAAACCAAAGAAGCAGGAGTAGCCATCCTCATCTCAGATCAAGCAAAAACAAAAATTGATCTAATTAAAAGAGATAAGGAAGGGCATTATATCCTGCTAAAGGGCAGCATCAATAATGAAGCAGTATCAATATTAAACATATATGCACCAATTGGTGCAGCATCTAACTTCTTAAAAGAGAAATTAAGAGAGCTGCAAGAGGAAATAGATAGCAAAACTATAATAGTGGGAGATCTCAACCTTGCACTCTCAGAATTAGATAAATCAAACCACAAAATAAATAAGAAAGAAGTCAAAGAGGTAAATAGAATACTAGAAAAGTTTGATATGATAGATCTTTGGCGAAAGCTAAATGGAGAAAGAAAGGAGTATACTTTCTTCTCAGCAGTTCATGGAACCTGTACAAAAATTGATCATATACTAGGGCATAAAAACCTCAAAATCAAATGCAGTAAGGCAGAAATAGTAAATGCATCCTTTTCAGACCACAATGCAATGAAAATTACATTTAATAAAAAGCCAGGGGAAAATAGACCAAAAATAATTGGAAACTAAATAATCTTATACTAAAGAATGATTGGGTAAAACAGCAAATCATAGACATAATTAATAACTTCACCCAAGAGAATGACAATAATGAGACATCATACCAAAATGTGTGGGATACAGCCAAAGCAGTAATAAGGGGAAGTTTTATATCTCTACAGGCCTACTTGCATAAAATAGAGAAAGAGAGGGCCAACGAATTAGGCTTACAACTCAAATTGCTAGAAAAGGAACAAATTAAAAACCCCCAGACAAACACAAAACTTGAAATTCAAAAAATAAAAGGTGAGATTAATAAAATTGAAAGTAAAAAAACTATTGAATTAATTAATAAAACTAAGAGTTGGTTCTATGAAAAAACCAACAAAATAGACAAACCCTTAGTAAACCTGATTAAAAAAAGGAAAGAGAAAAAGCAAATTGTTAGTCTTGAAAAAGAAAAGGGTGAACTCACCACTAATGAAGAGGAAATTAGAACAATAGTTAGGAGCTACTTTGCTCAACTTTATGCCGATAAATTCGATAACTTAAATGAAATGGAAGAATACCTTCAAAAATATAGCTTGCCCAGATTAACAGAGGAAGAAGTAAGTAGTCCAAATAGTCCCATCTCAGAAAAAGAAATAGACCAAGCTATTAACCAACTTCCTAAGAAAAAGTCCCCAGGACCAGATGGGTTTACAGGTGAATTCTACCAAACATTTAAAGAACAACTAACTCCAATGCTATATAAACTATTTGAAAAAATAGGAATTGAAGGAGTCCTACCAAATTCCTTCTATGACACAGACATGGTACTGATACCTAAACCAGGTAGATCGAAAACTGAGAAAGAAAACTATAGACCAATTTCCTTAATGAATATTGATGCTAAAATCTTAAATAAGATATTAGCAAAGAGACTTCAGAAAATCATCCCCAGGATAATACACTATGACCAAGTGGGATTTATACCAGCAATGCAGGGTTGGTTTAATATTAGGAAAACTATTAGTATAATTGACCATATTAATAATCAAATTAATAAAAACCATATGATCATCTCAATAGATGCAGAAAAAGCATTTGATAAAATCCAACATCCATTCCTACTAAAAACACCTGAGAGTATAGGAATAAATGGATTATTCCTTAGAATAATCAGGAGCATATATTTAAGACCGTCAGTAAACATCATATGTAATGGTGATAAACTAGAACCTTTCCCTGTAAGATCAGGAGTGAAACAAGGTTGCTCACTATCACCATTACTATTCAATATAGTACTAGAAACGCTAGCCTTGGCAATAAGAGCTGAGAAAGAGATTCAAGGAATTAGAGTAGGAAATGAGGAAATCAAATTATCACTTTTTGCAGATGACATGATGGTATACTCAGAGAACCCCAAAGACTCTGCTAAACAGCTATTAGAAATAATCCAGAACTTTAGCAAAGTTGCAGGATACAAAATAAATCCACATAAAATCCTCAGCATTTTTATACATTACCAACACAATCCAACAGCAAGAGATAGAAAGAGAAATCCCATTCAAAATAACAGTCGATAGTATAAAATATTTGGGAATATATCTACCAAAGGAGAGTCAGGAATTATATGAGCAAAATTACAAAATACTTGCCACAAAAATAAAGTCAGATTTAAATAATTGGAAAGACATTCAGTGCTCTTGGATAGGCTGAGTGAATATAATCAAGATGACAATACTCCCTAAACTAATCTATTTATTTAGTGCTATACCAATCAGACTCCCAAGAAACTATTTTAATAACCTAGAAAAAAATAACAACAGAATTCATATGGAACAACAAAAGGTCGAGAATTTCAAGGGAAGTAATGAAAAAAAAATTAAGTGAAGGTGGTCTATTGGTACCTGATCTAGAACTGTATTATAAAGCAACAGTCACCAAAACCATTTGGTATTGGCTAAGAAATAGACTAGTTGATCAATGGCATAGGTTAGGTTCACAGGGCAAGATATTGAATAAAAATAGCAATCTAGTGTTTGACAAACCCAAAGATCCCAAATTTTTGGATAAGAATTCATTATTTGACAAAAACTGCTGGGAAAACTGGAAATTAGTATGGCAGAAACTAGGCATGGACCCACATTTAACACTACATACTAAGATTAGATCAAAATGGGTACAAGATTTAGGCATAAAGAACAAAATCATAAATAAATTGGAGGAACAGGGCATGGTTTACCTCTCAGACTTGTGGAGGAGGAAGGAGTTTGTGTCCAAGGGAGAACTAGAGACCATTATTGATCACAAAATAGAACATTTTGATTACACCAAATTAAAAAGTTTATGCACAAACAAAACTAATGCAAACAAGATTAGAAGGGAAGTAACAAATTGGGAAAACATTTTTACAGTTAAAGGTTCTGATAAAGGCCTCATCTCCAAAATATACAGAGAATTGACTTTAATTTATAAGAAATCAAGCCATTCTCCAATTGATAAGTGGTCAAAGGATATGAACAGACAATTTTCAGATGATGAAATTGAAACTATTTCCACTCATATGAAAGAGTGTTCCAAATCACTATTGATCAAAGAAATGCAAATTAAGACAACTCTGAGATCTCATTACACACCTGTCAGATTGGCTAAGATGACAGGAACAAATAACGATGAATGTTGGAGGGGCTGTGGGAAAACTGGGACACTGATGCATTGTTGGTGGAGTTGTGAAAGAATCCAACCATTCTGGAGAGCAATCTGGAATTACGCCCAAAAAGTTATCAAAATGTGCATACCCTTTGACCCAGCCATACTACTACTGGGCTTATATCCCAAGGAAATACTAAAGAAGGGAAAGGGACCTGTATGTGCCAAAATGTTTGTGGCAGCCCTTTTCATAGTGGCTAGAAGCTGGAAGATGAATGGATGTCCATCAATTGGAGAATGGTTGGGTAAATTATGGTATATGAATGTTATGGAATATTATTGTTCTGTAAGAAATGACCAACAGGAGAAATACAGAGAGGCTTGGAGAGACTTACATCAACTGATGCTAAGTGAAACGAGCATCATTATATCATTATACACTTCAACAATGATACTGTATGAGGATGTATTCTGATGGAAGTGGATATCTTCAACATAGAGAAGAGCTAATCCAATTCCAATTGATTAATGATAATGATAATCAGCTACATCCAGAAAAGGACCACTGGGAAATGAGTGTAAACTGTTATTTTTACCTTCTGAATCCAATTCTTCCTATGCAACAAGAAATTTGGTTCTACACACATAAAAAAAAAGAGAAATGAGGTATTTATCAAAGAAAATTGCTTAAATTTTTTCACAGTTACAATACTAAACAATAGTGAACATATTTCTCTTAGTCCCATTTTCCCCAAACCTATTTATTCTATTTTCTCTCTCCTTTCACCATGCCCCTCCTCAAAAGTGTTTTGCTTCTGACTATTCCCTCCCCCAATCTATCCTCCTTTCTATCACCTCTCCCTTCTTTTATGCCATTTCCTTCTTACTTTCCTGTAGGTATTTTCTATACTCAACTGAGTAAATAGTTAGTTCCTTTATAAGTCAATTCTGATAACAGTAAGGTTCACTCATTCTTCCCATTTCTCCCTCTTTTTCTCCAATGTAAAAGCTTTTTTTTTTGCTTATTTTGTGAGCTAATTTACTCTTTTTCTACCTTTCTCTTTCTTCCAGCATATTCCTCTCACCCCTTAATTAAAAAATATTATTCCTAAGGGTAAAGTCAATAAGGTGGAAAGGAGACATGTCTTTTTCTGAGCTCTCCCCATGTCCCTCAAACTAACAGTAAGTCAGTTTCTGAACTGATTTTGGAGTGACAGAACCCATGAATATAGAAAGTGTAACAAATTTCCAGCAGAAGATAATTTTGAAGATCTCCAGGAAAGATGTTTCAACTGGGCATGAGGGAGGCAGGCCAAGCACAGGTGGGCCAAGAGCAGGTAGGCACAGCCCAGGATGTTGGCTAATCTGTCCTGTTTGAAAGCTAGTAGATCAGCAGATTAGTTATAAGAATCCATCACAAATCCAAAAGGCAAATAATGAATCCTAAACACCACAATTTCATGGGACCTGCCCACACTCATCCAGCACCAGAAGTTAGCCAGGACTGATTCAATGAAATCACTGTTTCCTGTAGAGGAAGTTTGGACAATCTCCCCTTTACTCTAAAAGCAAACCACAACTTTAAAAAATGAGCATAAAGGCAAAAAGACCTCTGACCATAGATACTTTTATGGTGAAAAATAAGACCAGATTTCAAAACCTGAGGATAGCAGATCATCTCCAGTTGAAGTCCCAAAGAGTGATATGTGATATAAATTGGTCCCCATCTCACAAGGTTCTCTTGGAAGAATTCAAAAAGTATTTTAAAAGAGAACTAGAAGAAAAAATGGGGGAAAGGAAATGTGAACTTTGCAAGAGGGTTTGGAAAAGGAAACACAGAAATTATCTAAAGAAAACTCCTTACAAAACAAAACAAAACAAAACAAAAAAAGAAAACAACTCCTTAAAAAACAGAATTTGTAGAATGGAAAAAAATCCATAGAACAAAACAACACATTAAAAAAAAATTCAATTGCCAAATACAAAAAGAACTAAAAAAGGTAACTAAAGAAAATAATTCACTAAAAATTAGAACTGAACAAAGAAATTCATGATTCAATGAGACATCGAGAATCAGTCAAGCAAAATCAAAAAAATAAAAAAAATAGAAGAAAATGCAAAATACCTCCCTTCATATTCAACTCACACCTATGCCCTCTGTCATATATACTCCTTCTAACTGCCCCAATAATTAGAAAGTTCTTATAAGATAAAAGTATCATCTTCCCATGTAGGAAAGTAAACAGTTTAATCTTATTAAGTTTCCCATATGATTTCCCTTTCCTGTTTATCTTTTATGCTTCTCTCAAGTCTCACATTTGAAAGTCAAATTTTCTATTCAGCTCTTGTCTTTTCATCAAACATGTCTGAAAGTGTTTTATTTCACTGGATATCTATTTTTGCTCCTGAAGGATTATACTCAATTTTGCTAGGTAGGTGATTCTTTGTTGTAATCCTAACTATTTTGCCTTTCAGAATATTTTATTCCAAACCCTTGAATCCTTTAATGTAAAAGCTGTTAAATTTGAACTATCCTGATTGTGGCTTCATGATAATTGTTACTCATATCTGGCTACTTGCAATATTCTCTCTTTGACCTTACAGCTCTGGAATTTGACTACCATATTCTTAGGGATTTTCATTTTAATATCTCTTTCAGGAGGTAACCAATGGGTTATTTTGATTTCTATTTTGCTCCCTACTTCTAGGATATCAGGATAGTATTTCTTAATAATTTTTTGAATCATGATGTCTGGATTCTTTCTTTGATCATAGCTTTCAGGTACTTCAATATTTCTTAAATTATCTCTCTTCAATCTATTTTCCAGGTCAGTTGTTTTCCCAATGATATGTTTTGCATTTTCTTCCATTTTTTCATTTGTTTTATTTTGTTTCATTATTTTTAGTGTATCATAGTTATTTACTTCTCACAATCCAATTATTAACAAATCATTTTCTTGAATGACATTTTGTAATTCTTTTTTCATTTGCCAATTCTGCTTTGTAAGGCATTCTTCTCTTTTTGCTTCTTTTACTATTTGGCCAATGTTTTTAAAGTGTTATTTTTTGCACTAAGTTATTGACACCTTTTTAAAAGTTTTTTTTTCATTGTTCTTATTTCTTTTCCCACTTTGTCTTCTACCTCTCTTATTTGAATTTTAAAATCTTTTTTTTTTTTTTTTTTTTTGGAGTTCCTCTAGAAGTTCTCATTGGACTTGTATCCAATTCACTTTTTTGAGGCTTTGCTTGTAACTTCTTTGACATAATTGTCTTCTAGATTTGTAGCTCTATAGCCATAAGTGCTATTGATATTTTTTGACCTGGGACTGCATCACAGAATTGTGTCTGGACAATGCAGCAGTGTTCTGCATCCAGCATTGGCAAAGGGGTCCCTGCAATTTTTTTCTAAATAGCTGTTTGATTCTCTACATGCATGAATGTGCACACACTCACACACACACACACACACACACACACACACACACACACACACATGCACGCACACACAAAGTGTCTGTAGGTTGAGAGCTATCAATGTTGCTGTTGCTGGCAATGAAGACACATCCAAGACCTGCTGCTGACTTGCCAAAGCACAGTCGGTACTGTGTGGTCTGCCTTGCACAACAAGCCTGCTCAACCACCCTTTTGGTGACACAGAGATTTCCTTCTGATCTCCTAACTAAAGTTGAACTGGAAAATTTGTTTCACTTGAACATTTGTTGATTCTGCCATTCCAGAATTTTATTTGAAGCTTTATTTTAGAGATAGTTGGAGGGTAATTTGTGAGACTCCAACTGAGTTTTTCTCTCTTCTCCCATTTTGGTTCTGTCTCTGTTTTACATGATTTTTAATTATTTTTTATTTCTTTTTTTTTTAATCTTATTTTTTTAATTTTTTCTTAATATTATACTTATAACTTTTTTGACAGTACATATGCATGGGTAATTTTTTTAAAACATTATCCCTTGCACTCACTTCTGTTCTGAATTTTCCCCTCCTTCCCTCCACCCTATCCCCTAGATTGCAGGCAGTCCCATACATGTTACATATGTTATAATATATCCTAGATAAAATATATGTGTATAGAACTGAATTTCTTGTTGCACAGGAAGAATTTGATTCAGAAGGTAAAAATAACCTGGGAAGCAAAACAAAAATGCAAACAGTGTTTCCCAGTGTTCCTTCTCTGGGTAGTTGATTCTGTCCATCATTGATCAATTGGAACTGAATTAGATGTTCTCTTTGTTGAAGATATCCACTTCCATCAGAATATATCTTCATACAGTATTGTTGTTGAAGTGTATAATGATCTCCTGGTTCTGCTCATTTCACTCAGCATCAGTTCATGAAAATCTCTCCAAGATTCTCTGTATTCATGCTGCTGGTCATTTCTTACAGAACAATAACATTCATATATCACAATTTGCCCAACCATTCTCTAATTGATGGGCATCCATTCATTTTCCAGTTTCTAGCCACTACAAAAAGGGCTGCTACAAACATTTTGGCACAGGTCTCTTTCCCTTCTTTAGTATTTCTGTGGGATATAAGCCCAGTAGTAGCACTGCTGGATCAAAGGGTATGCACAGTTTGATAACTTTTTGGGCATAATCCCAGTTTGCTCTCCAGAATGGTTGGATTCGTTCACAATTCCACCAACAATGCATCAGTGTCCCAGTTTTCCCACATCCCCTCCAATATTCATCATTATTTTTTCCTGTCATCTTAGCCAATCTGACAGGTTGTGTAGTGGTATCTTGGAGTTTTCTTAATTTGCATTTCTCTGATCAAGAGTGATTTGGAACACTCTTTCATATGAGTGGAAATAGTTCCAATTTCATCATCTGAAAATTGTCTGTTCATATCCTTTGACCACTTATCAATTGGAGAATGGCTTGATTTCTTATAAATTAGAGTCAATTCTCTATATATTTTGGAAATGAGGCCTTTATCAGAACCTTTAATTGTAAAAAAATGTTTTCCCAGTTTGTTACTTCCCTTCTAATTTTGTTTGCATTAGTTTTTAATAATGTCTGATTTGCTGTTTCACCCAATCATTATTTAATATGAGATTATTTTGTTTCCAATTATTTCTTGGTCTATTTTCCCCTAGTTTTTTATTGAATGTAATTTTCATTGCATTGTGGTCTGAAAAGGATGCATTTACTATTTCTGCCTTACTGCATTTGACTTTGAGGTTTTTATTTCCTAATATATGGTCAATTTTTGCATAGGTTCCATGAACTGCTGAGAAGAAAGTATACTCCTTTCTGTCTCCATTTAGTTTTCTCCAAAGATCTATCATATCTAACTTTTCTAGTATTCTATTTACCTCTTTGACTTCTTTCTTATTTATTTTGTGGTTTGATTTATCTAATTCTGAGAATGCATGGTTCTCCCACTATTATAATTTTGATATCTATTTCTTCTTGCAGCTCTCTTAATTTCTCTTTTAAGAATTTAGATGCTACACCACTTGTTGCGTATATGTTTAATATTGATACTGCTTCATTATCTATGCTACCCTTTAGGAAGATATAATGCCCTTCCTCATCTCTTTTAATTAGATCAATTTTTGTTTTTACTTGATCTAAGATGAATATGGCTACCCTTGCTTTTTTTTTTTTTTGGCTTCATCTGAAGCATAGTAGATTCTGCTCCAACCTTTTACCTTTATTATGTATGTTTCAGGTAGTTTCCTATAAACAATATATTGTAGGATTCTGGCTTTTAATCCAGTCTGCTAACTGCTTCCTCTTTATGGGGGAGTTTACCCCATTCACATTTATGGTTAAAATTACTAATTCTATATTACTTGCCATCTTGTTAACCCCTGCTTATGCTTTTCTCCTTTCCTTCCTCCTTACCCCTCTCCCAAGTATTAAACTTGTGAGTAGCACTTATTTCTCACAGGCCTCCCTTTTTAGTATCCCTCCCCCACCTTAAAGTTCCTCCCCCTATTTTACCCCTTTTCCTCACAATTTCTGTATTCCCTTCCACTTAGCTTACTCCTTCCCTTTTCACTTTTCCCCTCCCACTTTTCAATGAAATGGAAGGAATTTCACCATAAATTGAATATCTATATTTTTCTCTTAAAGCCAATTCTAATGAAAATATGATACACACTATGTTCATCCCCCTCCATTCTTTCTCTCAGATATAATAGATTATCTTTACCTCTTCGTGAGATGTAGTACCACCACTTTACCCTTTTCCAGTCCATTAGCCTTTGATCTGAATTTACTCTCCTTCATTTAAAATCTTGATACAATCCCTTTTCAAACTTTAACTCTGGATAATTTCATCATTTGTGTCTTTGGAACCTACTTGAGCAATAATTCAGTTGAAGGAAGTCATATAAATGTGCTAAGTGGATCTACAATAAATTTGTTATTTAATCTCTGTTGAGTCCTCTGTGAAGTATAACAATTCTTTTACTATGCCTTACCTTACCTTTATCTTACCTTAAATACCTATTATATCTCCCAGCATTTATTGCAAACCATTTTTCTCTACACATCACTCATATTATTCTCTTGTCCTTTCCTCTCTATTCCTCATAATTTATGGGGGAAATTGAAGCTATCCATAATGATCTTTGTTCTCTCCCTAATTCTTTACTTCAAATCTCATTAAAATTATCTCCTTTTTTATCCGTGGCTTCACTGTATGTTGTTTTTTTATTTGTTCTTCTTTCTTTCTTGAAGAGTACCATGACATCAGGGAGGTGATGCCATGGCATGCAAGTGAGTTGGATTTAAATGAGGAAGTCACCAGTCTCACTTTTCCCTCCAGAGCCATAAATCCCTGTGGTAAGATAGATCAGGATGACTGGAGATGACCCTAAACTCAGTGGGAGACTTTGGTGTTTTTAAGTTAAGATCTTTAACAAGTCTAAGTTTGACTGAAGCGATTCCCCATCAGTGATGATGAGTAGGTACAAGATAAGGCAGAGGATGGCCTCTTTTGGTAAAAAAAAATCAGCTTGAGAGGGAGGGACCCTTATGGTTTCTTATGAAAACAGAAATAATTACTATTTTCATTTACTCTGAATCAATCAGGACCCAAACAATGACCAAGTGGGGCTTGGTCAATTGCTGGCCTACTGCTAGCCAATCAATGAGAGTCAGAGAGATTTTGGTTTTAAGGCATGGTTCTTAAAAAAATAAAGAAATTTAGCCCATAAACCCCAAAATATTTTCCTAAGTTTCTGCATTCAAAATTTATATTCCTTTTGGGAAGAGTATCATACACTTTGAGAAGTGTATGATACACTTTTGGAAATGTATCATACCCTTGTATATAAGGAAATGATACACTATATGAAGAGAGGGAAAGTAAAGAAGTTTTTTTAAAAAAGAGAAAAGAAAACAACTTCCTCAATTGAGCAGTTCCAGTTGGGTCCCAGTGAATCAGTTCTTACTAGTATTCACAGAGGTTGTTGTTTGCCTTTCATTCTCAAAAAGGATCATGACATCAGGGGGTGATGCCATTACATGAAAGTGAGTTGGGTTTGTTTGAGGGAAAATTGTGATGTAGCTTAATAGTAGAGTGCAGATTTTACATGTATGAGGCACAGATATCACTCCTCAGCATTTCCACTGGCTTCACTCTATATACAATAAATAAAATGTAAACCCCTTGAGAACAGGGATTATTTAATTCTTTAGATTCGTATGTCAGCCCATGGTATAATATATGATACATAAATGAGTAAAAATGCTTGCTGATCAATCCATTCAGTCTCAGAAGAAGTTATTCTCCTTGGCAATAATAACCCTTCAACATATATCCTTGACAATATCCTTTTGCATTTCCACTAGGAACTTTTCACTTCAATTATTTTCTTACACTCTTATCTTTGAGCAGTTCTTATTCACTGGCTCCTTCATTGCTGCCTACAAATATACCAGGTTTTTCTAAACTTTTAAGAAAACTTCATTTGTTCAAAAAGCTGTTGTCACATTTTACCCTCTTTTTCCCAGCCCAACTCCATGGGAAAAGCTTGACTTTGTGACTCACCTTTTACCTAATTCTCCAATCTTTGTAAACTGTCTTCTGACTCAAACACTCTTCTGAAAGTTTTCTTTCTAAGGTTACCAAATGATTTCTAAATTGTCAAATATGGTCAGCTTTCCTCATTTCTCATCCTTTTTGACCTCTGTGCAACAAATAGATCATATTTACCTCTTGCTACACACTCTCCCCTGCAATTGTGTTGGCACTCTTACTTTAATCCCTTTATTATTAACCCTCATGTGAAACTGTAGTACATAGATTTCTTCCAGAATCTCTTTAGAATCTTTTCCTCTTCTTTTATTATCTTTTTGTTTTCTTTCAGCTTCTTTCTATACATTCTTTCTTAGCGATCTTATCAATTCAATTTTCTTCAACTATTCTCTTTATATAGATGATTCCCATCTATATATTGACACATAAATAGATAGATAGGCATGGATATAGATAGATAAATAAAGATATAAATATATATGTAGGGAGATATAGATAGATAGATAGATATACCTCTTCTCATTCTTTAGCTTTCATATTACCAGATGTTTGTTGGATACCTCTACCTGCACATATTTTTTTTGTCTAAAATAAAATTAGTGCTTTTTAAAAATTTAATTGTAATTTGTTTATTTTCTAAATTAATTTTATAATTATAACTTTTTTGACAATATATATGCATAGGTGATTTTTACAACATTATCCCTTGTACTCCTTTCTGTTCTGAATTTTTTCCCTCCTTCCCTCCACCCCCTCCCCTAGATGGCAGGCATTCCCATACATATTAAATATGCTATAATATATCCAAGGTACAACATATATGTGTAGAACCGAATTTTGCTGTTGTTGTTGTTGCAAAGGAAGAATTGGATTTGGAAAATAAAAATAACCTGGGGAGAAAAACAAAAAATGCTAACAGTTTACACTCATTTCTCAGTGTTCCTTCTCTGGGTGTAACTGATTCTGTCCATTATTGATCAATTGTAATTGGATTAGCTCTTCTCTATATTGAAGATATCCATTTCCATCAGAATACATCCTCTTACAATATCATTGTTGAAGTGTATAATGATCTCCTAGTTCTGCTCATTTAACTCAGCATCAGTTGATGTAAGTCTCTCCAAGCCTCTGTGAATTCATCCTGTTGGTCATGTCTTACAGGAAAATAATATTTGATAACATTCATATACCCACCCAACCATTCTCCAATTGATGGGCATCCGTTCATTTTCCAGTTTCTAGCCACCACAAAAAGGGTTGCCACAAACATTTTGGCACATACAGGTCCCTTTCCCTTCTTTAGAATCTCCTTGGGATAGAAGCCCAGTAGTAGCACTGCTGGGTCAAAGGGTATGCACAGTTTGATAACTTTTTGGGCATAATTCCAGATTGTTCTCCAGAATGGTTGGATTCTTTCACAACTCCACAAACAATGCATCAGTGTCCCAGTTTTCCCACATCACCTCCAACATTCATCATTATTTGTTCCTGTCATCTTAGCCAATCTGACAGGAGTGTAGTGGTATCTCAGAGTTGTCTTAATTTGCATTTCTCTGATCAATAGTGATTTGGAATACTCTTTCATATGAGTGGAAATAGTTTCAATTTCATCATCTGAAAATTGTATGTTCATATCCTTTGACCACTTATCAATTGGAGAATGGCTTGATTTCTTATAAATTAGAGTCAATTCTCTGTATATTTTGGAGATGAGGCCTTTATCAGAACCTTTAAGTGTAAAAAATTTTTCCCAATTTGTTACTTCCCTTCTAATCTTGTTTGCATTAGTTTTGTTTGTACAAAAGCTTCTTAATTTGATGTAATCAAAATTTTCTATGTTGTGATCAATAATGAGCTCTAGTTCTTCTTTGGTCACAAATTCCTTCCTTGTCCACAAGTCTGAGTGGTAAACTATCCTATGTTCCTCTAATTTATTTATGATCTTGTTCTTTATACCTAAATCATGGACCCATTTTGATCTGATCTTAGTATGTGGTGTTAAGTGTGGGTCCATGCCTAGTTTCTGCCATACTGTTTTCCAGTTTTCCCAGCAGTTTTTGTCAAATAATGAATTCTTATCCAAAAAGTTGGGATCTTTGGGTTTGTCAAACACTAGATGACTATTTTTATTCACTATCTTGCCCTGTGAATCTAATCTATTCCACTGATCAACTAGTCTATTTCTTAGCCAATACTAAATGGTTTTGGTGACTGCTGCTTTATAATATAGTTCTAGATCAGGTACAGCTAGGCCACCTTCATTTGATTTTTTTTTTCATTACTTTCCTTGCAATTCTTGACCTTTTGTTCTTTCATATGAATTTTGTTGTTAATTTTTCTAGGTCATTAAAATAGTTTCTTGGGAGTCTGATTGGTATAGCACTAAATAAATAGATTAGTTTAGGGAGTATTGTCATCTTGATTATATTCACTCAGCCTATCCAAGAGCACTTAATGTCTTTTCAATTATTTAAATCTGACTTTATTTTTGTGGCAAGTGTTTTGTAATTTTGTTCACATAATTCCTGACTTTCCTTTGGTAGATATATTCCCAAATATTTTATACTATCGACCGTTATTTTGAATGGAATTTCTCTTTGTATCTCTTGCTGTTGGATTGTGTTGGTAATGTATAAAATGCTGAGGATTTATGTGGATTTATTTTGTATCCTGCAACTTTGCTAAAGTTCTGGATTATTTCTAATAGCTTTTTAGCAGAGTCTTTGGGGTTCTCTAAGTATACCATCATATCATCTGCAAAGAGTGATAGTTTGATTTCCTCATTACCTACTCTAATTCCTTGAATCTCTTTCTCGGCTCTTATTACCGAGGCTAGTGTTTCTAGTACAATATTGAATAGCAATGGTGAGAGTGGGCAACCTTGTTTCACTCCTGATCTTACTGGGAAAGGTTCCAGTTTATCACCATTACATATGATGTTTACTGAAGGTTTTAAATATATGTTCCTTATTATTTTAAGGAATAGTCCACTTATTCCTACACTCTCAGGTGTTTTTAGTAGGAATGGATTGGATTTTATCAAATGCTTTTTCTGCATCTATTGAGATGAGCATATGGTTTTTGTTAATTTGGTTATTGATATAGTCAATTGTGCTAATAGTTTTCCTAATATTGAACCAGCCCTTCATTCCTGGTATAAATCCCACTTTGTCATAGTGTATTATCCTGGGGATGATTTTCTGAGCCTTTTTGCTAATATTTTATTTAAAATTTTAGTATCAATATTCATTAGGGAGATTGGTCTATAATTTTCTTTCTCTGTTTTCAGCCTACCTGGTTAGGTATCAGTACCATGTCTGTGCCATAAAAGGAATTTGGTAGGACTCCTTCAATTCCTATTTTTTCAAATAGTTTATATAGCATTGGAGTTAGTTGTTCTTTAAATGTTTGGTAGAATTCACATATAAATCCATCTGGTCCTGGGGATTTTTTCTGAAATGGGACTATTTAGACTATTTACTTCTTCCTCTGTTACTGTGGTCAAGCTCTATTTTTGAAAGTATTTTTCCATTTCATTTAAGTTATCAAATTTATTGGCATAAAATTGAGCAAAGTAGCTCTTAACTATCGTTCTAATTTCCTCTTCATTCGTGGTGAGTTCTCCCTTTTCATTTTTAAGACTAACAATTTTTTTTTCCTCTTTCCTTTTTTAAATCAGATTTTCTAATGGTTTGTCTATTTTGTTGGTTTTTTCATAGAACCAACTCTTAGTTTTATTAATTAATTCAATTGGTTTTTTTTTTTTACTTTCAATTTTATTAATCTCACCTTTTGTTTTTAAAATTTCAAGTTTCATATTTGTCTGGGGTTTTTTAACTTGTTCCTTATCTAGCATGTTTAGTTCTAAACCCAATTCGTTGACCTTCTCTTTCTCTATTTTATGCAAATAGGCCTCTAGATATATAAAACCTCCCTTTATTGCTGCTTTGGCTGTATCCTACACATTTTGGTATGATGTCTCATTATTGTCATTTTCTTGGGTGAAGTTATTAATTATGTCTATGATTTGTTGTTTCACGTACTCATTCTTTAGCATGAGATTATTTAGTTTCCAATCATTTTTTGGTCTATTTTCCCCTGGCTTTTTATTGAATGTAATTTTCATTGCATTGTGGTCTGAAAAGGATGCATTTACTATTTCTGCCTTACTGCATTTGATTTTGAAGTTTTTATGTCCTAGTATATGATCAATTTTTGTATAGGTTCCATGAACTGCTGAGAAGAAAGTGTACTCCTTTCTTTCTCCATTTAGCTTTTGCCAAAGATCTATCATTATCAAACTTTTCTAGTATTCTATTTATCTCTTTGACTTCTTTCTTATTTATTTTGTGGTTTGATTTATCTAATTCTGAGAGTGCAAGATTGAGATCTCCCACTATTATAGCTTTGCTGTCTACTTCTTCTTGCAGCTCTCTTAATGTCTCTTTTAAGAACTTAGATGCTGCACCACTTGTTGTGTATATGTTTAATATTGATATTGCTTCATTATCTATGCTACCCTTTAGGAAGATATAATGCCCTTCCTCATCTCTTTTAATTAGATCAATTTTTGTTTTTGCTTGGTCTGAGATGAGGGTGGCTATCCCTGCTTTTTTTGCTTTACCTGAGGCATAGTAGATTCTGCTCCACCCTTTTACCTTTATTCTGAATGTATCACCTTTTTTCAGGTGTGTTTCCTATAAACAACATATAGTAGGATTCTGGCTTTTAATCCAGTCTGCTAATTGCTTCCTCTTTATGAGGGAGTTTACTCCATTCAAATTTATTATTAGAATGACTAATTCTATATCGCTTGCCATCCTGTTAACTCCTGCTTATGCTTTTCTCCTTTCCTTCCCTCTTACCCCCCTACCCAGTATTAAACTTGTGAACACCACTTGCTTTTCACAGCCCTCCCTTTTTAGTATCCCTGCCCCATCTTAAAGTTCCTCCCCCTATTTTACCCCTTTTCCTCACAATTTTTGTATTCCCTTCCCCTTAGCTTACTCCTTCCCTCAGAAGTTTCACCATAAATTGAATATGTCTATTGATACACACTATGTTCATCCCCATCCTTTCTTTCTCTTAGATTTAATAGGTTACCTTTCCCTCTTCATGAGATGTAGTACCACCACTTTACACTTTTTTATGATATAATTTCCTTTCCACTTCTAGTTTCTAGGACAAATTATACATGTGTTCTTTACATATCTTTGTGGCAGAAATATAGTTCTCAAGATTTCTTTTTACCTTTTTAGAAATCTCTTGAGTTCTATATTTGAAGATCAAATATTTTGTGTAAATCTGGTTTTTTCATCAAGAATAGATGGAATTCATTTATTTTGTTAAATGTCCATCTTGTTCCCTGGAAAAGGATGCTCATTTTTGCTGGGTAAGTTATTCTTGGCTGCATACCAAGTTCCTTAGCCTTTCAGAATATCATATTCTAGGCCCTTCGTTCCTTTAATGTGGACACTGCTAGGTCCTGGGTTATCCTTATTGTGACTCCTCCATATCTGAATTGCTTTTGTCTAGGAGCTTCCAATATTTTTTTCCTTTGTCTGATGGTTCTTGAACTTGGCCACTATATTTCTTGCCATTTTGATTTTAGGGTTCCTTTCAGTAGGTGATCAATGAATTTTTTCAATGTCTATTTTACCCTCTGTTTCCAAAACATCTAGGCATTTATCTTTGTTAATTTCCTGGAAAATAGTGTCCAAGCTCTTTCTTTCCTCACATTTTTTAGGGAGTCCAATTATTCTCAAATTGTCTCTTCTGGATCTGTTTTCTAGGTCTGCTGTCTTTCCAATAAGGTACTTGACATTCTTTTCAATTGTTTCATTTTTCTGGTTTTGCTTGACTACTTCTTGGTTTCTCCTTGAGTCATTCATTTCTACTTGTTCGAGTCTTATTTTCAATGATGTATTAATTCTTCACTCACTTTTTAAATATATTTTTGTAATTGTCCAATTGAGTTTTTATCTTCTATGGAAATTTTTTCCATTTCATCAATTTTATTTTTTTAGAGAGCTGTTTTCTTTTTCCAGCTCACTAATCCTGTTTTCCTTGGAGTTGTTTACCTTTTCTAATTCACTAATTTTGTTTTTCAATGATTTGATTTCTTTATCTACTCTGTCTTTAAATTCGTGGGATGACTTCTCCAGATTCTCTTGCCAAGCTTTCCTTTCCTTTTCCCATTTCTCTTCTAGCTGTCTTGTGAGAGCTTTTTGATTACCTCTATGAGAGTCTTATGTATTGAGCATCAGATTATATCCCCCTTAGGGGATTCCTCTGGAGACACTCTGCTTTTAGTCTCCTCAGTGTTTGAAGCCTTCTCTCTCTCCATACAGAAGCTGTCAGTGGTTAGAGCTTTTTGAAATTTTTTATTCATTTTGTAGAGCTGAATTGAAGAAAACAAATTGACAAGAGAAACAATTTGTCTGTTTCTGGGGGAGATGGGGCTGGATGGTGTAACTGGGCCCCTTCTACAGACTGCAGGAGACAGCAGCAAGGCACTAGCAGGACAGCGATGGCTGTGCTGTGTCTGCACTCTGAGATTCTTAAGAACACCCTGAGTCACTCCAGATAGGGGTGGGGATAGCCAGGTCCCAAGAAATGCTAGATTTCCCGGGTTTTATTCTTTACCTCCAGTGTTTACACCTTCTCTGCTGCTCCTGGCTTGCTGCCAAGACAGAACATCCACATTGGGGTTAAACTCTTTTTGCAGAAACAGAAGAGATCGCACCCCTCCCTCTTATGGTCTGAGCTGTGTGAGCTGCCTGCCTCGCTCTCTCTGCCTTCCCTCAGTCTGCACCCAGTCTGTTCGTCCCCTCCTCCGAGCAAACACAAACCTTCTCTGGCAAATTTCAAAGATGTCTTCTGTTGGTGATTATTTATGGGTTTCTTTTCTGGTCAAGCATTAATCCCGAGGCTTGTCATGAAGTAAGTCCTGAGAGAAAACGTGGACCTCAAGCAGCTGTCTGTCTCCGCACTGCCATCTTGGCTGGAAGTCCTACCTGCACATATAAAATAGGCACCTCAAAATAAAAATAGAAAAAAAATAGAAAAGTTTGGCAGCATCTGTTTGGGAGAATGGAAGAGAATATATGTTGGACAATAGTGTAAAAAGGAAAAAAATTCAGGAAAAATAGGTTGTAACCAAATTATGAAAAGTTCCTTTTCAGGTTACAAACTATATAAAATCAAGAAAGCATTTGTTTCATATGACTGAAGAAGTTTCACATCACAATGGCACCAGACACTTTTTTCAATTGGTGAGGAATAATCAAGTAACAAAAATAGGAATAATCAAAAATGGCTAGCTGCTAAGCTATACTGTTTCTTTTTGGAGCCATTTTCCACAAGTAACCCTAAGTACCAAGATTCACAGAATCATAAAACTGGTATGAAACTTAAAATTACTTAGTCCTACTTACTTATTTTATAAATGATTCTTAAAAACCTAACAGAACCATAAAATGATAACTTCTTAATATTAGAAAGGACTTCAGAGTTCATCTAGTTTGGAGGAATATAACTGAAATTATTGATTTACTTAGTTACACATGTTTTCCTTTTCCCTTTCTTCTTTTTATGTTAAAATTGGATAGTTTTAAATATGTCCTTCTCACCTCCTCCCAACTTATGTTTGTTAGTTTTGACTTCTCTACATATTTTTTCTGAGCATTCATTTTGTTTAATTCTCTTCATTGATTCACTCTTCATTCTAGCTTGTTCTGTAATTGTATTCTGATTCATGGTCTAAATCATTAAGTATTCCTTCCTCAATCGCTTTGTATTTTTATGAAGTTACCCAAAAGATTAATCTTCTTTATTTATGTTAAAAAAAAAACAACCTATAAGCAAAGAGACATTTATGTCATTACCTATTCTTTCCTGGAATTTTTAATTATATACTTTCTTGTGTTCTGTTGTTTGGAATGTTTATGTCAAAATTCTGTTCTCATCTTTTTTGTTGTTTGAAGGAATTCCTCTAGTGCCTCTCTTTTGTTGAATATGCATTTTCTTTAATTTCATTTATGATTAGGCTCAGGTTTATAGAATATGCCATTTTTTTTTCTTAGATTGAAGGATAGCTCCTTATTTCAGGAAATATTATATTCTTTTCTGTGGAATTAGAGTTAAACTATAGAATTTCAAGTCTTGAATGTTTCTAATTTAGGGGCTATTCAACTGTTAAATGAGATTTATGGCACCTTCCTCCTAAGATTGTAGTTAATGTCTGGGACAGTAAAGAACACAAATACAGAGACTCTTAAGGTAAGAAAAAAGGCAAAAAGATTTATTATACTCTTGTGAGAAAGGGAAACTCCCAACAGGTAATGTGTTGTTAGTAAAGAAGTGCAAAATACAAGATTAAATAGATTCTGAATGTAGAGTCCCTCAGCCCACCCTGGCCTTTTCTCCCATTGTCTGAGGGAATCCACGCTTATTCTCTAAACAATGAAGTCTATTCCAGAACCAAAAAATTGCTAGAGAACCGCTTTACAAGCAGATGAAAGAATTCTGTTAACCTGAATTTCCAAAGCCATCATTACCTTTAAAAGAAGTACTTAAATGCTAATTATGAATTGGTGGGAAGCAGGAAGGGAATGTCCACACAAGACAATCACACACCTGCAGTTTTTTAGTTATAGCTCAATTTTTTAGCTATATAGCTCAAGGCCATATTCCCATGAGAAATCTTCACTCATTTTATCCCATACAGTCCCTCCTCTTTATTTATTAGCCATTGAAAACTTCTCATACCATTCTTGATACATTTCCTCAACCATCTTGTTCTCAGTTTCCAATCCCTTTGAGTCTGGTTCATCCTTTTTCTCTGCTGCAATCCATTCCAGGAACCAAAACACCTGTTTTCGGTTTGATTCCTTGGTCCCAATCTATAAAGGTCCAAGCCTAACTGGACCTCCCCTTCCAAGTTGTTCAATCTTTCCTCTGTGGAAGTCTAGTCATGTCAAGTGGGGTTAAATTTTCCTTATAAATCTTTTTTGCGTGCCATCCTGTGGCTTCTATCCTCCTTTGAGTCAGCCTACCACAGCATTCTGCCTTTTGGTATTTTTCCTCCTTCTCCCATGCTGTATTGTATCTCCCATAACTTTACTATGCTTCCCCACCCCATTTATCCTCCTTACAGCTAATTAACTTTTTAGGGTGCTAAGTCCCTTCCAGGATTTAGCCTGTCAGCTAAGGGCATACCCCAACCTCATGGGGTGCTCTCTTTCTACTAGGAAATTGTGAGTTCCACTGAGAAACTTGTCTTTCATATGCTCTCCCAATTTTATTTCATATTTACCATGCCTTCATTTTCTCTATAACATATTCCCTAAAATAAATCTACCTTTTCCATTCAACAATACTAATCTATTACCAATCTATGGTGGAGTACTGCTTCTATAGTCTAAATGGCCTGGTCTGTTAACAAATCCAATGCTTTTGTTGTCTGGTTAGTTTAGTAATTATTTTGACCAGGGTCTGGAGTCTAATAACCCTATTCAGTGTACAAATTAGGATTATGTACCCTCAGCTCCCATCTGGAATAATCTATGACCCCAACTATTTGTGTCCCTAGTAATTGGTGTAAATAACTGTTTCACAAATAAAGATGCTTATCACGAAAGTCAGTGATAACAAAAATGCTAAAATAAATAAAATAGAAAAATATATGACTCTAACAACAGATAGATGACTAAGCCAACTCATTTACTTATTTATTTAGAATATAATGACCACATATTTTCAGATAGGAATCTTCAAGATGTTATATTCTACCAAACATTTACCTTGATTATAGAAATTTGTTATAAGAGGAAAAATCAGGGACATGATTATAATCAAAATCTGGTTCTTCAGGCCTCAACTTGAGAGCACATACATGACAGGATAAAGCTAATTGTATGCAATAAGAATTCTACCTTATAGCCAGTAATAATCAGGTGGGTTCTTATTCAAAGTAACACCACTGGAAAACTGAGTCAGATAGATCCCATCTTAAACAGAGGCCAAGGTTGTCCTCCCAACTCTAACTTCTCCCAGTAACAATTCAGGATCACGTTCCTCTGAATAGCTTGTGGCGTATTCCTTTCAGATGGTAGATCACTGTCTTGATGATTCATCAAACAATCATATGATTGAATTTAAAACTCCAAATAATATCAGCTTCAGTCCCAAGAGATTTTATCTCAAATAGCAAGCTTCATTAATTAAAACTTAGGACGAATTTAGCTCTCAAGAGCCACATATCCTAATATCCTAAATAAGTATTGACTATAACAGTATATATATATATATATATTTTTTTTTTTTAAGTATGTATACTTAAATATAAAGATAAGCTGTGAATTTTCTATGATGAATAACAGTAAGAGATTCATCATAGAAAATTCACAGCTTATCTTTATATTTAAGTAGATGGATTTTAAATTCACCATTACACAAATTATCTATATCAAAACATATTCAGGTATTAACTATGTTCAAAGAGACAAAGACATAGACCACTGTTCTCAGAATCTCCTTAAATAATGGGAACAACTTTAAAATGATTATATACAACCAAAAACTTGTATAGAATATAGAATATACAGTCCTAATTTCACATTAAAGAATCCTATCAGAATTTATATTAATAATTTCTTCATTTTAAAAAAATGTTAATTCAGCTTCCTCCAATCAAGGAGTCTCTATAAACTTTTCTGGAAATATAAATAAGAGGTACAACATCAATATTGCTAAAATTCCTCTAAGCACAACAAACATTCCCACTTCATACCAAATTGCAAAGTCAACTTTAGAGGTTATAAATTGTCTTTAATGGTCCATTATTGAGGTTCTTCCACAGGTACTTTAGGCCTGGTGTTCTCAGCTTCAAACTGCAGACTCAATTACCTGCAAAATCTTCCAATTCTGTCTCTTCCAGGACTTAGTAAACACCTACTTTCTTGGAACTGCAAATTCCAAAAGTGTTTTCTGGGTCATCAATCTTTGCTTCCTAAGGGCTAAAAGGGATGAGGATACTGACAATATATAATTTCTTAAAAACCTATCCTTTATTTTAAAAGGGGGTCTTTCCCTTTTTCCTCCCAAATAAAAGAAACCAGTTTCATATGAGGAAAGTCCCAGATCATTTCTGGGAGCAATCCTAAGTTTATATTAAAACAAAGACAAACATTTGGTCCAAAGCAATTTATTTTCTAACCACAATTTAGTACTCCATTTCTTAAGAATCTGACTCCCATACCAAGAGAAGGAAAAGATTAAGTCTGAATATAGATGAAAACATTCTCTCTCTCTCTTTTTAACTTAAGTTTTGGAGGGATTTTTTTTCATCAGGGTGGGAGATCTATGTTTTCTTTCACATGTTGTTTTTTAATTGTGGGTGGTGGTAAGGGAGAGAACCTAAAACTTAAAAATCTTAATAACAAATGTAAAATATTGATTTGAATATAACTAGGGAAAATATTAAATATATTAAATATTTTTTAAAAAAGTATCTGATTCATTCACTCCACTTTCCCTGATGAGGGCAGATACCCTAGAATATGGAATTGCCACTCAATATGCAACCCCTTCCCATTATTTGTTATAAAACTTTAGGAGTAAAATACCTTCCTTTATCAGAATCAATAGTATCTACCAATCTATATTTAGGTACAATTTGTCCCAATGTTGTTTCACTAACCCTTCTTGAGGTAGCAGAGCCCAGGGGAGAGCTCCCACCCATCCACTATATCTCAGTTTTCCCCACTGGTATTATTTCATTAAAATCTAACTTAAATATTTTGGAGGCAGACTCCCTCTCTCTAAAGGGTCACTTCCTCAATACCTTCTTATTTATCTTTAGACATATTACACACCTTTCAGATGCAATTTGTCCTACAATTATTCATATAATTAATTATGTATACTTATTATTATTAATTAATTATGTATATATGCCAAAGTTTCTTACTTTTACTACTTTGTTAAAGGAAGAAAGCAAGACAAATCTTAAGATTAACATCTAAATAACTTTGGACCAAATTGCACAAAATTTTTAAAGAGCTCTCTTCCTGGGACACTAGATAGATTTTTTAGATCCAGCTCTAATCTATAATTCCCTCCCAAGGTTCATAGAATCTTGTCCTCTTTATGGAAGATTTGCCCAATCTTACATTATGGACTCACACCACCTAGAATTTTCCTAATATGAAAGGAAAATGGGAGCTTTTATGACTTTTTTAACTGCCTAAATTTTCCCAATCCCAATCCCAATCACTCAGGCAGTCCACAGTTCTTGACAGAGGGAAAGATTTAACCACTTAGAGACCATTTCCCTCCCTCCCCCCACCTCACCAGTTCCCTTTTCTACTTGGGTTGTTCCACCTGAATGATTTCCAACTTTTCTCATGAGACTTATCTGCTGGACTGAATTAATCCTCTATCTTTGCTAGTCCATTTCCATTTTTGCTTTCTCCAAGTGTCTTTCTTTTGGAGTTTACCCAATTGGAGAGAGAGTTCCCTAGCTGAGCCCAAGAACCCCTACAAAACTCTCTGGAGGGTGCTTGCCCAAGCATTCGCTTCAGGAGAGACACCTCATGAACAGGAACTATCCCAGAAGGAGTGGCCAAACTGTGTGGAACAGTAATAACTACAAAAACAATCGAGACTCTTAATGTAAGAAAAAGGCAAAAAGGGATTTATTAAGATCTCCTCGGAAAGAGTAACTCTCAACACACAAGGTATTGTCAGTAAAGGAGTGCAAATTACAAACTGCAAAACACAAGATTAAATAGACCTTGAACACAGAAGCTCGTGATCCCCTTTGGCCTTTTCTCCCATGGTCTGTGGGAGAACTTACTCTCTAAACACAAAAGTATCTCGAATACAAAAGAATATTAGTAAATAACAAACTTGTAATTCAAATTTTCCTACAGAACTGCTATACAAACAAATGAGAGAATTCTATTATCTGAATTCTCAAAGCTATCTCACCTTTGAAAGAAGTATGGAGACTGATGTGGATCAAAGCATAGTATTTTCACCTTTATTATTGTTGTTGTTTGTTGTGTGTTTTTTTATTGTGTTTTTTTTTCCTTTTAGATATGATTTTTTTGCACATGATGAATATAAAAATATGTTTTGAAGAATAATTAGAATGGGGCTGTGGTTCCACATTTCTTCCATAGATAAATGTAAGTTATTCTCTATTGCTTGTAGTCTTAAAGAGTTTTCTGGGGTACTAAAAATTAAGGGATTTGATGGTGCACTCAAGAACTTAGTGAGATTTTTTTTTTGTCTTTCTATCCTCACACCTAATGCATTGTGTCTGACTCAAAAAGGGTTCTTAATAAATGTTGCTTGATTGATGTGTCAGAAGCAAGACTTGAAATTAGTTGTTTTTTGTTTTTGTTTTTGTTTTTGTTTTTTTCTGATTCCAAAACCAAGCATAGTAAGGCATTGCCTTTATAATGAAGAAGGTCTAGTGTCAAATTTTGCCTCAAACACTTATTAGTTATGTGACCCTGGATTACTCAACTCCTCAAAGGCTTAATTTCCTTATCTGTAAAAGAGGGTCACTTATATAAAAGAGGAACACTTACGTTGTTGTGAGGATCAAATGATATAATATGTAACAAACATTTTGTAAACCTTTAAGTACATGATAATAATAGATGATGGTGGTGGTGGTGGTGATGATGATGGCGATAATGATTATGTTATACCATGCTACATTTCCTCTCAAAGCAAAGAGCAATAGCAGAGAACATTTGAACTAAGACTGGAAAAGTAGAGTTGGAACAGACGGTATGGAATGCCAACATAGTGTTTTTTCCCTACTCCTGTTCCTCCTTTGAACTACCATGGTTTTTATGTAGGTAAAATATAATTACTTGTTTAATTCCTACACAATGCCAAATGACTTTTTCAATTCCTCTTCTTACTGAATAAACTAATCCATGGGCTGGCTGTTTAGGTATCTCAGAGACAACCCAAGGACAGAGTATAAAAAACTGAAAGCCATTGCCATCACTTCAGTCAAGTATCCTGAATATTTGCCAGTTTCTGTGTAAATATAAACTATTATCTCTTTCAATAACCTAATTTACCTAAGGCACAATGCTACTGGAACAATGAAAACTAAAGTCTAACCATAAACAGGCAACACACACATACAGAATACTCAGGGGGGGAAAATTGCAATCATCATTTTTATTTTTCTTAACAACTCTTGTTGTCTCTTCTAGTCTCAATGCCCTCCAGTATTTTAGGAAAGTATCTTTTTTTTTCATTCTTTTAGAATATGTCTCTGCAACAGTGGGAGTTAAAAATCTGGAATTCAGAAAGTGATTAAGATCCTCAAAATGAGCAATCAATTTAAAATACCCCTGAAAGTATTCTGCTTTCTACAATACTGTTTCCCAATAAATGATCTAGTAGAAATCAATTACACATTAGAATGAGACAAGAGCTTTACAGGATGAAAAGACAATGAGCTGTGATCTATATCATTGGAAAGAAAAATACCAATATGGATAAGATCACAAATTTATCAAAAGTTGAAATAAAGAAAATAGGAAAACATCAAGATACAATATAGAATGGTATGTATTTAACTTAATGTATCTTAACAATATTTTACTTTTCCATTTACATGTAAAGACAATTTTAAATATTTATATTTTAAAAATTTTGAGTTCCAAATATTAACTCTTTCCCCATCATCTTCCCTCACCAAAATGGTGAGCAATTTGACATAGGTTATATATCATGGAAAACATTTCCATGTTAGTTATGTTATAAAAGAAAAAAAAACCCAAAAAAATTAAATTATGAAAAATATAGTTAAAATAATATGCTGTTTGGATGGACTCTATCAGTTTTTTTTTTTCCTATGGATCTAGATAGCATTTTTCTTCATGAATTCTTTGGAATTGTCTTTGATCATTGTATTACTGAGAAGAGATAAGTCAATCATAGTTGATCATGGTACAATATTGCTCTTACTCTGCACAAAGTTCTGTCTCTACTCACTTTACTTCAAATCAGCTCATCTAAGTCTCCTGGTTTTTCTGAAATTTGTCTTATCATTTCTTATAACACAATAGTAAAGATGGCAGCGAGGAGGCACACAACTCCTAGTGCTCTGTGTTTTCTCTCAGAATTTATTTTATGACAAGCCTTGGAATTAATGCTTGACTGGAAAAAAAACCCACAAATAATCACGAACAGAAGACATCCTTGAAATTCTCCAGAAAAGGTCTGTGTTTACTTGGGGGAGGGAACGAACAGACTGGGAGCAGACTGAGGGAAGGCAGCAAGAGCAAGAGCGAGATAGGCAGCTCACACTGCTCAGACCAGAGGGGGAGGGGTACAATCTTTGAAGTTTCTGTGGAATGACCTTTACCCCAGGGTGGATATTCAGTCTTGGCAGCAAGCCAGGAGCAGCAGAGAAGGTGTAAACACTGGAGGTAAAGAATAAAAGGAAAGCTAGAGTCTCTCCAGACCTGGCCAACCCCACCCCCAACCGGAGTGACTCAGTGTGTTCTTAGAGCCTCAGAGCACAGACACAGCACAGCCATCCCTGTCCTGCTAGTGCCTCGCTGCTGTCTCCCGCAGTCTGCAGAGAAAGCACGATAACACCATCCAGTCCCATAACACCCCAGAAACAGACCAATTGTTTCTCTCGTCAATTTGTTTTCTTCGATTCAGCTCTGACAAAATAAACAAAAGATTTAAAAGGGCTCTAACATTGATAGCTTCTGTATGGATAGAGAGCAGACTTCAAACCCTGAGGAAACTAAAAGCAAACTGTCCCCAGAGGAATGCCCTAAGTGGGATATGATCTGCTCCTCAATACACAAGACTCTCATACAGGAAATCAAAAAGATTCCCACAAGAGAGCTAGAAGAGAAATGGTAAAAAGGAAATGGAAGCCTGGCTAAAGACGCTGGAGAAGTCATCCAGAGTGGATAAAGAGATCAAATCATAAAGAAATAAAATTATGGATTTGGAAAAAGAAAACAGCTCTCTAAAAAATAAAATTTATGAAATGCAAAAAAAAAAAATCCATAGAAGATAAAAACTCAATTGGACAATTACAAAAATATATTTAAAAAGTGAGTGAAGAATTAATACATCATTGAAAATAAGACTCGAACAAGTAGAAATGAATGACTCAAGGAGAAACCAAGAAGTAGTCAAGCAAAACCAGAAAAATGAAACAATTGAAAAGAATGTCAAATACCTCATTAGAAAGGCAACAGACCTGGAAAACAGATCCAGAAGGGACAATTTGAGAATAATTGGACTCGCTGAAAAATGTAAGGAAAAAAAGAGCCTGGCCACTATTTTCCAGGAAATTATCAAAAAGAACTTCTCAGACATTTTGGAAACAGAGGGTAAAATACACATTGAAAAAATTCATTGATCACCTACTGAAAGGGACCCTAAAATCAAAATGCCAAGAAATATAGTGGCCAAGTTCAAGAACCATCAGACAAAGGAAAAAAATATTGGAAGCTCCTAGACAAAAACAATTCAGATATGGAAGAGCCACAATAAGGATAACCCAGGATCTAGCAGCTTCCACATTAAAGGAACAAAGGGTCTAGAATATGATATTCTAAAAGGCTAAGAAACTTGTTATGCAGCCAAGAATAACTTACCCAGCAAAAATGAGCATCCTTTTCCAGGGAACAAGATGGACATTTAACAAAATAAATGAATTCCATCTATTCTTGATGAAAAAACCAGATTTACACAAAATATTTGATCTTCAAATATAGAACTCAAGAGATTTCTAAAAAGGTAAAAAGAAATCTTGAGAACTATATTTCTGCCACAAAGATATGTAAAGAACACATGTATAATTTGTCCTAGAAACTAGAAGTGGAAAGGAAATTATATCATAAAAAAGTGTAAAGTGGTGGTACTACATCTCATGAAGAGGGAAAGGTAACCTATTAAATCTAAGAGAAAGAAAGGATGGGGATGAACATAGTGTGTATCAATAGACATATTCAATTTATGGTGAAACTTCTGAGGGAAGGAGTAAGCTAAGGGGAAGGGAATACAAAAATTGTGAGGAAAAGGGGTAAAATAGGGGGAGGAACTTTAAGGTGGGGCAGGGATACTAAAAAGGGAGGGCTGTGAAAAGCAAGTGGTGTTCACAAGTTTAATACTGGGTAGGGGGGTAAGAGGGAAGGAAAGAAGAAAAGCATAAGTAGGGTTGACAGGATGGCAAGCGATATACAATTAGTCATTCTAACCATAAATGTGAAAGGGGTAAACTCCCCCATAAAAAGGAAGCAGTTAATAGACTGGATTAAAAGCCAGAATCCTACTATATGTTGTTTATAGGAAACACACATGAAAAAGGGTGATACATTCAGAATAAAGGTAAAAGGGTGGAGCAGAATCTACTATGCTTCAGGTAAAGTAAAAAAAGCAGGGATAGCCACCCTCATCTCAGACCAAGCAAAAACAAAAATTGATCTAATTAAAAGAGATGAGGAAGGGCATTATATCTTCCTAAAGGGTAGCATAGATAATGAATCAATATCAATATTAAACATATACACAACAAGTGGTGCAGCATCTAAGTTCTTAAAAGAGACATTAAGAGAGCTGCAAGAAGAAATAGACAGCAAAGCTATAATAGTGGGAGATCTCAATCTTGCACTCTCAGAATTAGATAAATCAAACCACAAAATAAATAAGAAAGAAGTCAAAGAGATAAATAGAATACTAGAAAAGTTTGATAATGATAGATCTTTGGCAAAACTAAATGGAGAAAGAAAGGAGTACACTTTCTTCTCAGCAGTTCATGGAACCTATACAAAAATTGATCATATACTAGGACATAAAAACTTCAAAATCAAATGCAGTAAGGCAGAAATAGTAAATGCATCCTTTTCAGACCACAATGCAATGAAAATTACATTCAATAAAAAGCCAGGGGAAAATAGACCAAAAAATGATTGGAAACTAAATAATCTCATGCTAAAGAATGAGTACGTGAAACAACAAATCATAGACATAATTAATAACTTCACCCAAGAAAATGACAATAATGAGACATCATACCAAAATGTGTAGGATACAGCCAAAGCAGCAATAAGGGGAGGTTTTATATATCTAGAGGCCTATTTGCATAAAATAGAGAAAGAGAAGGTCAACGAATTGGGCTTAGAACTAAACATGCTAGATAAGGAACAAGTTAAAAAACCCCAGACAAATATGAAACTTAAAATTTTAAAAACAAAAGGTGAGATTAATAAAATTGAAAGTAAAAAAAAAAAAAACAATTGAATTAATTAATAAAACTAAGAGTTGGTTCTATGAAAAAACCAACAAAATAGACAAACCATTAGAAAATCTGATTAAAAAAAGGAAAGAGGAAAAGCAAATTGTTAGTCTTAAAAATGAAAAGGGAGAACTCACCACGAATGAAGAGGAAATTAGAATGATAGTTAAGAGCTACTTTGCTCAATTTTATGCCAATAAATTTGATAAATGAAATGGAAAAATACTTTCAAAAATAGAGCTTGACCACAGTAACAGAGGAAGAAGTAAATAGTCTAAATAGTCCCATTTCAGAAAAAATCCCCAGGACCAGATGGATTTATATGTGAATTCTACCAAACATTTAAAGAACAACTAACTCCAATGCTACATAAACTATTTGAAAAAATAGGAATTGAAGGAGTCCTACCAAATTCCTTTTATGGCACAGACATGGTACTGATACCTAACCAGGTAGGCTGAAAACAGAGAAAGAAAATTATAGACCAATCTCCCTAATGAATATTGATACTAAAATTTTAAATAAAATATTAGCAAAAAGGCTCAGAAAATCATCCCCAGGATAATACACTATGACAAAGTGGGATTTATACCAGGAATGAAGGGCTGGTTCAATATTAGGAAAACTATTAGCACAATTGACTATATCAATAACCAAATTAACAAAAACCATATGCTCATCTCAATAGATGCAGAAAAAGCATTTGATAAAATCCAATCCATTCCTACTAAAAACACCTGAGAGTGTAGGAATAAGTGGACTATTCCTTAAAATAATAAGGAACATATATTTAAAACCTTCAGTAAACATCATATGTAATGGTGATAAACTGGAACCTTTCCCAGTAAGATCAGGAGTGAAACAAGGTTGCCCACTCTCACCATTGCTATTCAATATTGTACTAGAAACACTAGCCTCGGTAATAAGAGCCGAGAAAGAGATTCAAGGAATTAGAGTAGGTAATGAGGAAATCAAACTATCACTCTTTGCAGATGATATGATGGTATACTTAGAGAACCCCAAAGACTCTGCTAAAAAGCTATTAGAAATAATCCAGAACTTTAGCAAAGTTGCAGGATACAAAATAAATCCACATAAATCCTCAGCATTTTATACATTACCAACACAATCCAACAGCAAGAGATACAAAGAGAAATTCCATTCAAAATAACGGTCGATAGTATAAAATATTTGGGAATATATCTACCAAAGGAAAGTCAGGAATTATGTGAACAAAATTACAAAACACTTGCCACAAAAATAAAGTCAGATTTAAATAATTGAAAAGACATTAAGTGCTCTTGGATAGGCTGAGTGAATATAATCAAGATGACAATACTCCCTAAACTAATCTATTTATTTAGTGCTATACCAATCAGACTCCCAAGAAACTATTTTAATGACCTAGAAAAATTAACAACAAAATTCATATGAAAGAACAAAAGGTCAAGAATTGCAAGGAAAGTAATGAAAAAAAAAATCAAATGAAGGTGGCCTAGCTGTACCTGATCTAGAACTATATTATAAAGCAGCAGTCACCAAAACCATTTAGTATTGGCTAAGAAATAGACTAGTTGATCAGTGGAATAGATTAGATTCACAGGGCAAGATAGTGAATAAAAATAGTCATCTAGTGTTTGACAAACCCAAAGATCCCAACTTTTTGGATAAGAATTCATTATTTGACAAAAACTGCTGGGAAAACTGGAAAACAGTATGGCAGAAACTAGGCATGGACCCACACTTAACACCACATACTAAGATCAGATCAAAATGGGTCCATGATTTAGGTATAAAGAACAAGATCATAAATAAATTAGAGGAACATAGGATAGTTTACCACTCAGACTTGTGGACAAGGAAGGAATTTGTGACCAAAGAAGAACTAGAGCTCATTATTGATCACAACATAGAAAATTTTGATTACATCAAATTAAGAAGCTTTTGTACAAACAAAACTAATGCAAACAAGATTAGAAGGGAAGTAACAAATTGGGAAAAATTTTTTACACTTAAAGGTTCTGATAAAGGCCTCATCTCCAAAATATACAGAGAATTGACTCTAATTTATAAGAAATCAAGCCATTCTCCAATTGATAAGTGGTCAAAGGATATGAACATACAATTTTCAGATGATGAAATTGAAACTATTTCCACTCATATGAAAGAGTATTCCAAATCACTATTGATCAGAGAAATGCAAATTAAGACAACTCTGAGATACCACTACACTCCTGTCAGATTGGCTAAGATGACAGGAACAAATAATGATGAATGTTGGAGGTGATGTGGGAAAACTGGGACACTGATGCATTGTTTGTGGAGTTGTGAAAGAATCCAACCATTCTGGAGAACAATCTGGAATTATGCCCAAAAAGTTATCAAACTGTGCATACCCTTTGACCCAGCAGTGCTACTACTGGGCTTCTATCCCAAGGAGATTCTAAAGAAGGGAAAGGGACCTGTATGTGCCAAAATGTTTGTGGCAACCCTTTTTGTGGTGGCTAGAAACTGGAAAATGAACGGATGCCCATCAATTGGAGAATGGTTGGGTGGGTATATGAATGTTATCAAATATTATTTTCCTGTAAGACATGACCAACAGGATGAATTCACAGAGGCTTGGAGAGACTTACATCAACTGATGCTGAGTTAAATGAGCAGAACTAGGAGATCATTATACACTTCAACAATGATATTGTAAGAGGATGTATTCTGATGGAAGTGGATATCTTCAATATAGAGAAGAGCTAATCCAATTACAATTGATCAATAATGGACAGAATCAGTTACACCCAGAGAAGGAACACTGAGAAATGAGTGTAAACTGTTAGCATTTTTTGTTTTTCTCCCCAGGTTATTTTTATTTTCCAAATCCAATTCTTCCTTTGCAACAACAACAACAGCAAAATTCGGTTCTACACATATATGTTGTACCTTGGATATATTATAGCATATTTAATATGTATGGGAATGCCTGCCATCTAGGGGAGGGGGTGGAGGGAAGGAGGGAAAAAATTCAGAACAGAAAGGAGTACAAGGGATAATGTTGTAAAAATCACCTATGAATATATATGGTCAAAAATGTTATAATTATAAAATTAATTTTAAAAAATAACACAATATTATTCCATCCCATTCATTTACCAGACCTTGTTCAAACATTCCTTATTTGCTGGGATCCCCTCAATATCCAATTCTTTGCTGTCACATAAAAGAGCTGCTATAAATGTTTTTGTACATGTAGGTCTTTCCACCATCATTACCCCTCTTCTAAAAAACCTCTGTGAGATACAGGCATAATAGTGATATTGCTGGACTGACATGTAGGACCTGTTTGATTATCTTCAGGGCATAATTCCAAATTACTTTCCAGAGTGCTTGAATCACTTCATAACTCCACCAACAATCCATTAGTGTTCCTATTTTCCCACATCTCCTCCAACATATGTCATTTTTTTCTGCAATGTTATCTAATCTGAAGGGTGTGAGGTGGTATTTCAGAGTTATTATAACTAGCATTTAACTATTCAATAGTGATTGAGAGGATTTTTTTCATATGCCTACAGCTGCTTTTAATTTATTTTGAAATCTGCCTATTCATATCCTTTGACTATCATTTAGGGATGACATATTCTTACAAATTTGATTCAGTTCTCTATATGTTTGAGAAATGAAGCATTTGTCATTTATCAGAAATACTAGCTACAAAAATTGTTTCCCAGCTGTTTTCTTTATGATCATAGATTTGCATAGACTTTTTGTGGCAAAAAAATTTAACTAAATATAATCAAAATTATCCAAATTTTATATACTTTTTTGCATCTTACATTTTATAATGCTTTTAATCTCATGTTTGGTCATAAATTCTTCCTTTAAACTATTCCTTGTTCTTCTAATTGACTTATGTTATCACCCTTTAAATCTAAATCACATACCCATTTTGTTCTCATCTTAGTATAAGTCTATAGATCATTTACTATATTACTATATTGGTCTATACTTAGTTTCTGCTATACTGTTTTCCAGTTTTTGCAACAATTTTTATCAAATGGTGAGTTCTTATCCCAGAAGCTAGGGTCTTTGCTTTATAAAATACTAGATTACTGTGATCATGTATCATTGTGTCTTTGGTACCTAATCTATTCCACTCATACCTCACTCTTATTCCTTAACCAGTACCGGATAGTTTTGATGATTAATGTTTTATAATAATGTTCAGGATGTGGTAACCATTTAATTTAGAAGTAAGAGAGTGGAAGTGGTGATGCATGGAAAACCAGGATATGTGACCATCAAAATAGAAGGAAATGGGAGAAAAGCATGGGAAGGACTAGAAGTTTGGGTTGGCAGGAGAAGTTCTTATCATTAGGTGTACTTAGCAGAGGAATTGATGAAAACTAATCTCTGAGGTTGGCAGAGAAAAGGCACTAATAGAGATCAGCTTAACTCCATGATCCCACCCTTTGGGGAGGAGGTCCAATCAGAAATCCAAGTTATGTCAAACCTCTGAGACCCACCATCTGTAGAAATCTCTCCTTGCCATACTCTGTCAGAAACCCCAGTCTTATCTCTGAGGTTAAATTTTCCCTATAAAATCTGCTTAAGGAAAGGCTGCTACCTTCCTTTGGGTCAATCCACATGGCACACATGGTCTTTTCCCTTTCCTTCCCACATGCTATGTGATATCTTCTCTAATTCCACTAGGCTTCTCAACCTCACTTCTCTTCCTTACAGATAACTAACTCTTTTTAAAGTTTTTTTTTTTTAATTTTAAAAATATATGCATAGGTAGTTTTCAACCTTCACCCTTATAAAACCCAGTTTTTCAATTTTTTTCCCTCCCTTCCCATATCCCCCTTAGAAAACAAGTAATCCAATATGTTAAATATGTGCAATTTCTCTATACAAATTTCCATAATTATCATGCTGCACAAGGAAAATCAGATCAAAAAGGGAAAAAATGAGAAAGAAAACAAACAAGCAAAAAAAAAAAAAAAACAAAACAAGCAAACAACCAAAAAAGGTGAAAGTACTATGTTGTGTCCAGATTCAATCCCCATAGTCCCCTCTCTAGATACAGATGACTCTTTCCATTGGAACTAGCCTGATTGTTCAATCATCATTGTTGAAAAGAGCTACATCCATTAGAATTGATTATCATATAATCTTGTTGCTATGTACAAAATTCTCTTGGTTCTAGTCACTTCACTTAGCATAAGTTCATGTAAATCTCTTCAGGCCTTTCTGAAATCATCCTGCTGATCATTTCTTATAAAACAATAATATTCCATAACATTCATATATCATAACATTTAGCCATTCTCCAACTGATGGGCATCCATTCAGTTTCCAACTCTTTGCCACTACAAAAAGTACTGCTACAAACATTTTTGCACATGTGGGTCATTTTCTCTTTTTTATGATCTCTTTGGGATATAAGCCCAGGAGAAACACTAATAAGTCAAAGAGTATGTACAGTTTGAGAACCCTTTGGGTATAGTTCTATATTGCTTTCCAGAATGGTTGAATTCTTTCACAACTCCACCAACAATGTATTAGTGTTCCAGTTTACCCACATTCCCTCTAACATTCATCATTATCTTTTCCTCTCATCTTAGCCAATCTGAGAAATTTTCAGTGGTACTTTACAGTTGTCTTAATTTGTATTTATCTTATCAATAGTGATTTAGAACATTTTTCATATGACTAGAAATGGTTTTAATTTCTTTATCTGACAATTGTCTTTTCATATTTTAATCATTTATCAATTGGAGAATGGCTTGTATTCCTATAAATTTGAATCAGTTCCCTATATATGAGAAATGAGGCCTTTATCAGAATCCTTGGATATAATTTTTCCCAGTTTTCTGCCTTCCTTCTAATCTTGTCTGTATTTGTACAAAACCTTTTCAACTTAATATAATCAAAATTATCCATTTTTACATTTTATAATGTACTTTAGTTCTTCTTTGGCCACAAATTCCTTCCTTCTCTAAAAATCTGAGAGGTAGAGCTAACCAACTCTTTTATAGTAGAAATCCCTTTCAGAATTTAGCCTTTTCCACTGAGGAACTTGGCTTTCATATGCTCTTCCAATTCCATTTACCATTTCTGGTGTCTATATGTCCCTTAATTTTTTCTGTAACCTATTCCCCTAAATAAATCTACCTTTTGACAAAGAGAATGGCCACTGTGAATTCTTCACATGACTGAATGCTTACTTTTGGTGCCTATCATTACATAGTGTCTACATCACCCACATCATTTGGTGCTCCAACAACATTAATCAAAACTTATTTTCAAAAAAAGAAAGGCAGAAAGAAATGAGAGACAGGGAAAGGAGAAATTCAACCAAAAGATAAATGAGAAAGAAGTTAAACATCTGGACAGAATTTTAGAAAAAATTAAATGAATATAAAATGATATATCTGGTAATTATGAAATGGAATTTAAAGTGAATTCACATGCTTCTCTGCTATAGTAGTATTTTTACACAATTGACCATATATTGGGCATAAAAATTTCATCAAAAAATTTTAAACAAAATATTAAATAAAGTATTTACTGTTTGTTAATGGAATAAAATTAACATTTTATAAATGACCCTTAAAGAAAGAATGATGAGTTCTTACCCCAAAAGTTTGAGATGGGTGAAAAGTCCACAGATGGTTACTGGATAATTAATAATCAATTGATTAATTATAGCTAGCAAATAATCAATATATTGACTTGTTCTGGAAACCAAAATTGAATCACTGAGATTATATAATGCTTAAATGCCTTTAGAACAGTGGGTTTTCCCAACATAATGATATCAACTCTAATTAGTTGATAATTAATGAAATAATAATTATTATAAGAGGTGGGCTTTTTTTCTAATAAAGGACTACAGCACCTGACTCTGATCATGATTGATAAATGGAAAAAGATATTCAGAAGAATATCTTGGAAAAAGATATTCAGAAGACTCTGGGAATATGATCAAATGGGTCAGAAAATTCTAAAACCTCTAGATTTTTTTCTCTACAAACAAGAGAAAATTGTAACTCAAGAAAAACAGAGCAGCTAAAAACAAATAAGTATTGGAGCAGAACAATGATCCTTCTGGAATAATCAGAGATGATCCAAAGATACCTGAATGGAGGTTTGGCCCTTGTAATTTATAAATAACTTCCCAGGCTAATTTCACTGAAACAGCAAGCAGTGAATACTGGGGTCAGCTGGATTAATCATAGCCCAAAACATAGGAACTTTCACATCCCAGACAATGTGAAAAGTCAGGTGCCTGAGTCAAAGAAGATTGAGGGAACCTCTGCTGTTAAGTAATATCAGGTCTAACTGTGCTGTCAAGATGCAAGCCCTGGTTAAGAAGGAAGTAGCACACACTGAATGAGTACAGAAGCAGTGAAGCAGAGATGTTGCTGGCTGTGGACACTTAATGGAGGATAGAATTCTTGATTTCAGGCCATGAAGAACAACTGAAGGAAGACCTGAGCAAAAGGCATCATTCTTTTCCACTTGAAGATTAGAAATAATTACACTAGTAAACTCTTATTTAAAAAAAAAAATGAGCAGGCAAAGGAGAAAGAACCCAATCATAGAAAGTTATTATGGGAATAGAGAAGACCAAGGTTCATCTTCATAGGATCAATATTGAAGTTTTTTTTTTTTTCTTGCAACATTGTTTTTAATCAAAATAAACTCTCAAGAGAGTTCCTGAATTTTCTTTTTTTTTTTTTAAATTAAAGCTTTTGATTTACAAAACATATGCATGGGTAATTTTTCCAGCACTGACCCTTGCAAAACCTTTTGTTCCAAATTTTCCCCTCCTTCCCCCACCCCCACCCCTAGCTGGCAGGAAGTCCAATACATGTTAAATATATTAAAATATGTGTTAAATCCAATATATGTATACATATTTATGAGGTTATCTTGTAGCACAAGAAAAATCAGATCAAGAAGGAAGAAAAAGAAAAACTGAGAAAGAAAACAAAATGCAAGCAACAACAGAGAGAGTGAGAATGCTATGTTGTGTTCCACACTCTGTTCCCACAGTTCTCTTTCTGAGTGTAGATGACTCTCTTTATTACTGAGCAAGTGGAACTAGTTTGAATCATCTCATTGTTGAAGAGAGCTATGTCCATCAGAATTTATCGTCATATAGTCTTGTTGTTGCTGGGTATAATAATCTCCTGTTTCTATTTATTTCACTTAGCATCAGTTCATATAAGTCTCTCCAGGCCTCTCTGAAATCATCCTGCTGATCTTTTCTTATGGAACAATAATATTCTATAGCATTCATATACCATCATTTATTCAGCCATAATCTAATTGATTAGCAGACCAATATTGAAGTTTTTAAAAAAGCCTTTCCTATCCCAAAGAATAATGTTAAATGGTCACTTTCCCAAAAAGAATTCATATAATTCAAAAAAGACTTTAAGAATAAAATTTAAAAGATTGAGAAAAAAAGCAAAAACAATCTAAGAAAAAAATTATGAAAAGAAAAACAACCAAGGACATCCAAATTTATAAGGAAGAAAATGACCCCTTAAAAATTAGGGAAAATAAAGCCAGTGAAATTATAAGAGATCAAGAAATAATCAGACAAAATGTAAAGATTGAAAAATGAGAAAATAGAATGTGAGGCACCTTATAAGAAAAAGAACAGATCAAAAAGAAGAAACATGAGAATAATTGGACTACCAATAGTCCAATAAAAAAAGAATCTTGAATAATACAAGTAATAATTAAAGAAAAAATGTTCTGAAGTGTTAGAAAAAAAAGAGAAATTAGAAATAGAAAAACAAATTCAGTGATAACCACCTGAAAGAGATCTTTTGATGACTAAAGAAATATCATTATCAAATTCCAAAATATCCAGTTGAATGAGAAAATTGTATGAGCAGCAAGAAAAAAATCTGAATATAACAGAGCCACCATTGAAATCATACAAAACCTAGTAATGGATACATTAAAAGACCATGGGTCTTGGAACACTACACATTGAAGAGCAAAAGGACTAGGGTTTCAGCCAAAAATATCCTATCCGGCAAAATTAAGCATATCTTGAATAACTACAACAACAAAATATTCAGTGAATTGCCACATATTCCAGATTTTGTTGCAAAAAACCCTTAACTTTAATAGAAAATATAAAATATAAAATCCAAAAGAAATATAAGATAAACCTCAAAGACTGATTTCAAGGAACAATAAGAATAAAATGTTTATGTTTTATATATGGAAATGTAAACCATATATCTAAGATTTTTATTAGTAATTGAGTAGTTTAAAATAAAGATTGGGTAGATCTGAGTATGATGTGATTATAAAAAGCAAAAACATGTAGGAAAAGTTAAAAAGAGTAATTATGTTATACAAATGAGGTGTGAGAGCAAGAGCTGACAGACAGGAATTACATGGTGGAGGATTTTGGTAGTTCTGGAATCCTACTCACATCTGTAATTGGTTAAAGAAGGAGCAATATATATACATATATATATTTGTGTGTGTGTGTATGTACAGATAGAGGATAGATATATGTATGTATATATGTATGTACATGTATGTCTACATATATGTTGATACATTTATGCATGTGTTACATATATGTGTACTAACAAATCTTCTAAATTTATAAAGAAATGAGGGGGAAAATTGGAATGTGTAGGTTAATTGGAATAAAAAAGGTATATAGATTAATGGTAAAGAGATAAAAGGGAGAGAAAGGAAGTAGGGAGAAAATAAGGAAAGGATTCTGAGGGAGAGAGGAAGATTAGGTAATAATAAGGCAAGGTAGCAGGTAAAAGTAAAGCAAAGGAGTTAATAGAAATAGGAAATAAGAGATATACACAAACATAATAGCAATGATCAGGAGTAGAACTTAATAGGAAAAAAAAAAGCAACCATTGATCTCAAAGTTAAAGCTAAAATAGATTTAATCAGAAAAATAGGGAAACTATATTATATGACAGCCATATTAATCAATATTATTTTAAACTAAAATGACTAAATAGTATAACATTGGAATATTGCTGTAGTGTAGGGAATGATCAGTTCTTGGATTTAGAAAAATATGGAAAGACTTGGACCTATGAAAGGTTATGTTCACCTTCAGAGAAACAGATAATATAAAATACAAAATAAATTTAATTCAGTCTTACAGAGATATATGTGAATACACATTTCTATACATGTGTATGACTAGAGATCTATTTTTATATAATATGTATATTCATGCTTATATATCTGTGTATATACATATATCCACATACATATATATCCATGCTTAATTGTAGCCTTTTTGGAGGGGGTAGAGAGAGGAAAACAAAAAATAGGATAAAACATAAAGTATACAGCAAAGAATGAAAGAAAACCTCCAAAAAAGCATAGAAAAGTGGACAGCTTTGAACAAAATGTGTTGAACAAAAATATTTATTATATAAGCTTTCTTGAAATGGAAATTTATTGTCTCATATATTGAATCTTCTCATGTTTTGCTGTGAACATGGCAATGCTTTGTTTTTCTTTTTCTTGTTTTTTCTAATCTTAAAATAAATTTTTATTTTAAAGGGGTAGCTAGATGATGCAGTGATTAGAGTACCACCCCTGAAGTCAGGAGGACCTGAGTTCAAATCTGATCTCAGACCCTTAACACTTCCTAGCTGTGTGATCTTGGGCAAGTCACTTAACCCCAATTGCCTTAACAAAATAAAAGAAAGTTTAAAGCAAAAAGAAAAAAAAAAAAAAGACTTAATGACACTCAGATCATTCTGCCTCCAGGAATCTATACAAAAGCATCTCAATAACATCATTCATATGTAGAATTTTCAGTTACAGCAAATAGAAAAGTTTTGAAGGCTGTGTTCACTTACCACTTCACAAGGTAAGTTCACTTACCTTTGCAGTATTCTTTCCAGGGATTGATAATGAGATTGGCACATGTATTGCCAGAGTTAGCACAGGGTTTGGGAGGCTCTGAAGAAAAGTATGAAAGAGAAGAAATATTATACTGACTACCAAACTGAAAGTCTACAGAGTTATTGTGCTAACCTCATTGTCGTATGACTGTGAAATCTGGACAGTATACCCGGGCCATTCTAGGAGAACTGAATTGCTTCCATTTGAATTGTCTTAGGAAGTTTCTAAAGATCATCTGCCAGGATAAGATACCAAACCCTGAAGTAATTTCTTGAACTAAACCATCAAGCATTCAGACTCCACTGTAGAGAGCAAAACTTCATTGGAATAGCTACATTGTTCAAATGTCAAATGTATATTTGCCAAAAAGATTGTTTCATGGAGAAGAACAAGTACTCACAAGTTGATCAGAAAAAGCAATACAAGGACACTCTCGAGATCTCTCTTAAGAATTTTAGAATTGATTATGACGTGCAAGACACTGGCACTGGACTGCCGAGTAGAGAGTCCTAATTAGAGAAGGCACTATTCTCTATAAGCAAAACAGAATTAAATTAGCTCAGAAAAAATGCAAGGTGCATAAAGTTGGAAACTTTACCAAGGTTTATAGAGACTATTTATGCCTGACCTGTGGCAGAGAATTCTGAGTTAATATTGATCTGATTAACCATAGTCAAACACACTGTAATTGGACTCAAACAGTGATGTTATTTTGGTTTGCTTCCAAAAGAATAACAACCGACCTAATCTACCTACCTATACAAAATAATCTATTCTACACTCTGTCCTGAGTAGAACAATAGACTCAAATTCACCTAGATTAGATTTTTTTATCCTTTAATTATAAATAAGCTCTCCCAGTTGTGTGAGGTGCCACTCAAGATTGAAGAGAATGTTTCATTATCAACCCTGCTCTCCACAAAGACTGGACTTTGAATGAGGAACTAGAAAGGGGGAAAACAGAGGGAGGATTCTGGAAGGATGACAGTAGTTCAGAAAATTTCCAGATTTCCCCCACAAACAGAACAAATTTGTGTCTAAAGGTGAACATACACTAGTGAAAGAACAAAAAAAGACTTAGGATATGACAGAGGACTTCCTGGGCAATGCAGGGAGATCTGAAGAAAGCATCTATGTCTGGGATTCACCAGTATGAAGTGCCAACCCCTCCAGTTAGTGCCACAGAAACTCCTAGTGGAGGCCTTGGGGCAAGCTAGGTGTGGCTGGATCCTCAGCAGGAACTATATGAACTTTCATCTCCTGGGCAGCAGGAAGAGTCTGGGGTCTGAGTGCAAGAAGACTGAGGAAATCAGCTTATTAGAAATGCCAGGTGCAGCTGTACTGCAGAAATTCAGTCCTGGATGTGAAGGAATCCATATACCCAGTGAGTGTAGATGCAGTGAGACAGGGATGCTGCTGGCTCCAGGTACTTGCAGGAGGGGGAACTCAGTTTGGAATTCCAGGCCAGAGGGGACAACTGAAGTGAAGCTAGAGGCACCATCCCCACACTCCAGGATTAGAAGTGTTTATACTAATAGTTTCCTATTTTAAATAATTATAATTATAATCATAAACATAAACAAGCAAAGAAGAAAGAACTCAACCATAGAAATTTACTATGAGAATGGGGAGACTAAGATTCATATTCATAGGAGGACAGTGAATTTTAAAAGTTTTTTTTTAATACCTAAAGAGAAACATTAAATAGCTACCTGCCCAGAAAGTATTTAGATAAAAATTCAAAAAAGACTTTCAAAATTAAGTAAGAGAGACTGAGGAAAAATTAAATTAAACTCAACTAAAATAAAAACTATCATAGAAAAATAAGAGTATGAAAAAAAAGTTAAACAACTAGAAAAGGAGATACAAAGTCTTAAAAAAGAAAATAATTATTTGAAAATTAGAATTAAGCAAAGGGAAGCTAGTGAAATAACAAGAGACCAAGAAATAACAAAACAAAATATAAAGAATGAAGCAATAAAAAGAATGTGAAAAAAAAGGAATGTGAAACATGTTGTGAGAAAAACAGTTGATCTGCATATCAGCTCAAGAAGTAAAAAATTAAGAATAAGTGAATTACCCGAAAGCTCTACCCCCAAAAAAAGAACTTTGACACAATAATGCAAGAAATAATCAATAAAAATTGGGTGAAGTGAGAGGAGGGGAAACTAGAAATTTTTAAAATACACAGATCATATATTTTTTCTACTATGTTTTTTCTTATTTTGTATTTAGTTTAGTAAATAGATTTTTTAAAGAAAGTGAACAATTCATACAATCATGGAAAATTCTATCAATTGATGTAGAGTGAATTAAGCAGAATTAGGTAAAGAATATTTTAAAGATGACTACAACAGTACAAATGGAGAGAACAAAGTGAATACATTCTGTGTAAATATAATGACCAAAAACTTTGGTTCAAAAGAGAAAATGGTCCTACTTGAGGAAATGTACCACCTTCTTTTCTTGCCAACATGGTAGTGGTAATTCTGAATGTGAAATCGTGCACATAATTGATGAGTTGGTTGGTTTTGCTGACCTGCCTTTTTTCCCTTTCTTTTTCAATTCTTTGTTACAAGTGATGGCTCCATAGATATGGGGAGAATCCAATAAGGATGATTATGTAAAAATAAAAGATTTTAATAACAATTTGAAAAAAATCTGAACACCCTGATATTAATAATTGGTTATTAATAATAATTTCTTTCAGATTGGATCTTTGAGTTTGTCAAACATTAGATTTCTATAACCATGTATTACTTTGTAGTGTACCTAATCTATTCTAAATGATATACCACTCTATTTCTTAGCTAGTCGCAGATTATATTACCATTTTGCAGCAAAAATTTTGGTACTGCTAAGCTGCCTTCCTTTATATTTTTTTCATTAATTCTATTGATATTATCTCTTGCTCTTCTACATGAATTTTATTATTATTTCTAGATTTAGAAAATAAGTCTTTGGTAACTTTAATTGATATGGCAGTGAATAAATACATTAATTAGGCAGAATTGCCATTTTTATTCAATTGACTTGGTCTCCAATTGTTTAGATCTCTATTTGTGTGGAGACTCTATTTGTGTTTTATAATTGTGTTCATATAATCCCTGCATTTGGGTTGGCAAGTTAGACTGCCAAGTATTTTATATTATCTCCAATTATATTAATAGAATTTTTCTTTCTCTTTTTTTCCTGCTGAGTTTATAAATAGTGTATAGAAATGCTGAGGATTTCTGTGGCTTTATTTGACACCCTACAATAATTATTTCAACTAGTTTTTAGTTGATTCTTTAAGGTTGATTTTAAGTATGCCATTATATAATTTGCCAAGAATGGTAGTTTTGTTTTCTCATTGCCTATTTTTATTCCTTCAATTTATTTTTCTTGTCTTATTGCTATAGCTAATATTTCTAATAAAATATTGAATAATAGTGGTGATAATAAGCATCCTTGCTTCATCCCTGATTTTATTGGGAAGATTTCAAGTTTATTTCCATTATAAATAATATTTGCTCTTAATTTTAGATAGATACTACATGTAATTTCAAGAAAAGCTCCATACATTCCTATGCTTTGAAAGTTTTGTTTTGTATTGAATTTGAAATAAAGGTTGCATTATGTCAAAGGTTTTCTCAGGACCAATTGATATAATCATATGATTTTTATTGTTTCTGTTATTGATATTATCAATTTTCCAGGTAAATTTCTTTATATTAAACCAGTTCTCCATTACTGGCATATGTTTTTAATTGTATATTGTTATAATCTTATTGCTAGCATGCTATTTAAATTTTTGCATCAATATTCATTAGGGAAACTGATCTTTTCTTTCTTTTCTTTTTTTTTCTCCTACCAAGTTTTATTATTATCTTAATTAAAGGTTTTATTTTCAAAACATATGCATGGATAATTTTTTAGCATTGACCTTTGCAAAACCTTGTGTTCCAAATTTCCTCTTCTTTCCCCACCACCTCCCATAGATTTCAGGTAATCCAACATATGGTGAACATGTGTAGTTCTTTTATAAGTATTTCTACAATTATCATGTTGCACAAGAAAAATCAGATCAAAAAGGGAAAAAAATAAGAAAGAAAACAAAATGCCAGAAAACAACAACAAAAAAGATGAAAAGACTGTTTTTGTGATCCACACTCAGTTCTCATAGTCTTCTCTCTGGGTATAGATGGCTCTCTCTCCATCACAATATCATTAGAAATGGCCAGAATCATCTCACTGTTGTAAAGAGCCACATCTATCAGAACTCATCATCACATAATCTTGTTGTTGCCATATACAATGATGTCCTGGTTCTGCTCACTTCACTTAACATTAGTTCACATAAGTCTCTCCAGACCTTTTCAAAATCATCCTGCTTATTGTTTCTGATAGAACAATAATATTCCATAACTTTTGTACATCATAATTTCTTCAAGCATTCTCCAATGATGGGTATCCACTCAGTTTTGAGTTCCTTCCCACTACAAAAAAGGATAGCTACAAACATTTTTGCACATGTGGGTCTCATTTATGATTTATTTGGGATACAGAACTAGAAGAAAACACTGCTTGATCAAAGGGTATACACAATTTGATAGTCCTTTGGGAATAGTTCCATATTGCTCTCTAGAATGGGTGAATCAGTTTACAACTTCACCAACAATGCATTAATGTCCCAGTTTTCCCACATCCCCTCCAACATTCATCATTATCTTTTCTTGTTACCTTAGTCAAACTGAGAGGTGTGTAGTACTACATAAGAGTTGTCTTAATTTGCATTTCTCTGATCAATAATGATTTAGAGCACCTTTTCATATGACTAAATAAGGTTTTGATTTCTTCATCTGAAAATTGCCTGTTACTATCCACTGACCATTTATCATTTGGAGAATGGCTTGAATTCTTATAAATTTGAGCCAATTCTCTATATATCTTAGAAATGAGGCCTTTATCAGAATCCTTGAATATAAAAATATTTCAGCTTATTGCTTAGTTTTTAATCTTGTTTGCATTGGTTTTGTTTGTACAAAATCTTTTTTAACTTAATATAATCAAAATTCTCTCTTTTGTATTCAATAATGTATTGCAGTTCTTCTTTTGCAACAATTTTGTTCCTTCTCCATGGATCTGAGAGGCAAACAATTCTTTGTTATTCTAATTTGCTTAGATATTATAATATTATAATATTACTCTTTATGTCTGGAACATAAAAGGATTTTGACCTTATCTTGGTATAGGGTGTTAGGTGTGGATTAATGTCTAGTTTTTGCCATACTAGTTTCCAATTTTCCAAGCAATTTTTGTCAGATAATGAATTCTTATCCCAAAAAAGGGGGTCTTTGGGTTTGTCAAAAACTAGATTAATACAATCATTGACTATTATGTCCTGTGAACCTAACCTATTCCATTGATTGACTACTCTTATTTCTTAGCCAGTATGAAATGATTTTGATGACAAGTGCTTTATAATATAGTTTTAGGTCTGGTATAGCTAGACCACTTTCATTTGAATTTTTTTATCAATTCCCTTGAAATTCTTAATATTTTGTTCTTCCAGATGAACTTTGTGATTTTTTCTAGATTTTTAAAATAATTTATTGGGCATTTGATTGATATGGCCCTAAATATATAGATTAATTTAGGTAATATTGTCATTTTTATTGCATTCCTTGACCTACATGAATACTTTATATTTTCCAATGGATTAGATCTGACCTTATTTGTATGAAAAGTGTTTTATAATTGTGTTCATATAGTTCCTGGCTTTGCTTTGGCAGATAAACTCCCAAATATTTTATATTATCTACAGTTATTCTAAGCAATTTTTCTTTGTATCTCTTGTTACTGGACTTTGATGGTAACATATAGAAATGCTGATGACATGTTGCAACTTTGTTAAAGTTGTGAATTGTTTCTAGTAGTTTTTAGATGATTTTCTAAGATTCTCTAATTATACCATCATATCATCTGCAAAGAGTGGTGATTTACTTTCCTTATTACCTTCTCTAATTCCTCTTTCTTCCCTTATTGCCAAAGTCAACATTTCTAATACAGTACTGAATAGTAATAATAATAGTGAACAAACTTGTTTCACCCCTGATCTCATTGGAAATAGTTTAATTTATTCCCATTGCATATGATGCTTGCTGATGATTTCAAATAGATGCTACTGATCATTTTAAGGAAAAATCCATTTATTCCTATAATAGCTAGTGTTTTTAATAGGAATAGGTGTTGCATTATTCCAAATGCTTCTTTTTTTCCCTTTTTTTCCTGAGGCAATTGGGGTTAAGTGACTTGTTCAGAATTGCACAGCTAGGAAGTTTGAAGTATTAAGTTCCTAAGGTCAGATTTGAACTCAGGTCCTCTTGACTTCAGGGCTGGTGCTCTATCCACTGCACCACCTGGCTGCCCTATGCCAAATTCTTCTTCTGCAAAAATTATATGATTTTTATTGACATAATAAATTATGCTAAAAGTTTTCCTGATATTGAACCAGCTCTACATTCCTGGTTTAAATTACACTTGGTCATAGAGGAGAATTAGAGATCATTATTGATCATAAAATAGAAGAGTTTGATTACATCAAACTAAAAAGTTTCTGTACAAACAATACTAATGCAAACAAGATTAGAAGGGAAGTAACAAATTGGGAAAATATTTTTAAAAGTAAAGGTTCTGACAAAGGTCTCATTTCCAAAATATATAGAGAACTGACCCTGATTTATAGGAAACCAAACCATTCTCCAATTGATAAATGGTCAAGGGATATGAACAGACAATTCTCAGATGATGAAATTGAAACTATTTCCACTCATATGAAAAAGTGATCCAAATCACTACTGATCAGAGAAATGCAAATTAAGACAACTCTCAGATACCACTACACACCTCTCAGATTGGCTAAAATGAGAGGAACAAATAATGATGAATGTTGGAGGGGATGTGGGAAAACTGGGACACTGATACATTGTTGGTGGAGTTGTGAAAGAATCCAGCCATTCTGGAGAGCAATTTGGAACTATGCCCAAAAAGTTGTCAAACTGTGCATACCCTTTGACCCAGCATTGCTGTTATTGGGATTATATCCCAAAGAAATACTAAAGAGTGGAAAGGGACCTGTATGTGCCAAAATGTTTGTGGCAGTTCTTTTTGTAGTGGCTAGAAACTGGAAGATGAATGGATGCCCATCAATTGGAGAATGGTTGGGTAAATTGTGGTATATGAAGGTTATGGAATATTATTGCTCTGTAAGAAATGACCAGCAGGAGGAATACAGAGAGGCTTGGAGAGACTTACATCAACTGTTGCTGAGTGAAATGAGCAGAACCAGAAGATCACTATACAATTCAACAACAATACTGTATGAGGATGTATTCTGATGGAAGTGGAAATCTTCAACATAAAGAAGATCCAACTCACTTCCAGTTGATCAATGATGGACAGAAATAACTATACCCAGAGAAGGAACACTGGGAAGAGAATGTAAATTGTTAGCACTACTGTCTATCTACCCAGGTTACTTATACCTTCAGAAACTAATAATTAATGTGCAACAAGAAAAAGGTATTTACACACATATATTGTATCTAGGTTATATTGTAACACATGTAAAATATATGGGATTACCTGCCATCAGGGAGAGGGAGTGGAGGGAGGGAGGGGATAATTTGGAAAAATGAATAAAAAAAAAATATACTTGGTCATGGTGTATTATCCTGGGGATGACTTGCTGTACTATTTTATTTAAGATTTTTACAGTTGGCTTGAATTTTATTTTCTTTCTCCTTTTTTCCCTTTTTGATTTGATTTTTCTTCTGCAGCAAGATAATTGTATAAATATGTATGCATATATTTGATTTAACATATTTTTACCATGTTTAACATATATTGGATTACTTGCAATGTAGGGGAGAGTTTGGGAGACAAGGGGGGAGAACTGGAACACAAGATTTTACAACAGCTAATGTTGAAAAATTATCCATGCATATCTTTTGAGAATTAAAAAGCTTTAATAAAACATTTTTGCATCATACTCATAAAGGAAATTGTTCTATATTTTTTTCTCTGTTTTGGCCCTACCTGATTTTGCTTTCAACACCGTATCTGTACCATAAAAGAAATTTGGTAGCCTTCCTTCTTTCCCAATAGTTTATATAGTATAGGAGTTAATTGTTCTTTAAATGTTTGGTAGAATTCACATGCAAATCCATTTGGCCCTGGAGATTTTTTTCTTAGGGAACTGGTTAATAGCTTTGTTCATTTTCTTTTTTTTTCTAAAATGGAACTATTTAAGTGATTTATTTCTTCTTTGTGAATCTGGGCAATCTATATTTTTGTAAGTATTCCTACATTTCACTTAGATTATCAAGTTTATTGACATATAGTTAGACAAAATAGATCCTAATTATTGCTCTAATTTCCTCTTTATTGATGGAAAGTTCTCCCTTTTCATTTTTGATAGTAACATTTTGATTTTCTTCTTTCCTTTTTCTAATCAAATTAACTAAAGGTTTTTCCCCATAAAACCAACTCTTAGTTTTGTTTATTAATTAAAGTTTTCTTACTTTTAATTTTACTAATCTCTGCTTTTATTTTTAGAATTTCAAATTTGATATTTAACTGGGGGGGTTAATTTTTTTTCTTTTTCTAGCTTTTTTTAGTTTAAAGCCCAATTCATTGATCTTCTCTTTCTCTACTTTATGCAAGTAAGCATCTAGAGATATAAAATATCCCCTAACAATAAATAAATATTCCCTAATCACCTGCATCCAGTAAATTGTGGTATGTTGTTTTATTTTGTCATTCTCTTGGATGAAATTATTGATTGTGTCTATGATTTGTTGTTTCACCCACTCATTCATTAGGATTGGAATATTTAGTTCTCAATTAATTTATGGTCTATTTTCCCCTGGCCTTTTATTACACGCAATTTTTATTGCATCATGATCTGAAAAAATGCACTATTTCTACTTTTCTGCATTTGATTTTGAGGTTTTTAATGCCCTAATATATGGTCAATTTTTGTAAGGTTCCATATATTACTGAGAAAAAGTATGTTCCTTTGTCTCCAAAGGTATATCATACCTACCTTTTCTAGAATTCTTACTTCCTTTATTTTTTTATTTATTATTTATTTTGTGGTTTGATTTATCTAATTCTGAGAGAGCAACATTGAGATCTCCCCACTATTATAGTTTTGCTGTTTAATTCTTCTTGCAGTGCTCTTAACTTCTCTAGGAATTTGGATATTATACTACTTGATTCACATATTTTTAGTTGTTTCATTATCTATGGTACCCTTTAGCAAAGAAGTAGTTTTCTTTCTTCTCTCTTTTAATTACATATATTTTTGTTTTTGCTTGATCTGAGACCAGGATTGCTACTCCTGTTTTTTTTTGTTTGTTTGTTTGTTTGTTTGTTTTGTTTGTTTGTTTTGTTTTGTTTTGTTTTGTTTTGTTTTACTTCACCTGAAGCATAATAAATTCTGCTCCAACCTTTTACTTTACTTTGTATGTAAGACTCTGCTTTGAATGTGTTATTTGTAAACAACATATTGTAGGATTCTGGCTTTTAATTCAGTCTGCTATCTGCTTCTGTTTTATGGGAGAGTCCACCCCATTCACATTCACAGTTAAAATGATGACTAATTCTGTATTTCCTGCCATCTTATTTACCCCAAATTATGTTTTTCTCATTCCTTTCCTCCTTTCCCTCCTTCCCAGTATTTTAGTTCTGACTATTCTCTCCCTCAAACTTCTTTTTTACAGACTTTCCCCCTTTCTTATACCTTTCCCCTTCTACTTTTGTTCTCCCTTATATTAGCCTCCCCTTTTCTTTCCCCTTTCCCCTCCTACTTCCCTAAAGGATGAGACAAATTTCTCTGCAAAGCTAAAGGTGTTTGATATTCTCTTTTTGAGCCAAATCTGATGAGATTAAGATTCACACAATGCTTACCCTCCTCAATTGTAAAATGTCTTTTTTTGAGACTTCCGGCCAAGATGGCGGCATGGAGGCAGATAGCTGCTTGAGCTCCTCGTTTTCTCTCAGAACTTACTTCATGACAAGCCTCTGACTTAATGCTTGACCCAGAAAGAAATCCACAAATAATCACCAAGAGAAGACATCCTTGAAAGTCGCCAGAAAAGGTCTGTGTTTGCTCGGGGGAGGGTCAATCAGACTGGGCGCAGACTGAGGGCAGGCAGCCAGAGCAAGACAGGCAGCTCACACAGCTCAGACCGGAGGGGAAGGGGTGTGATCTCTGCCGTTTCTGTGAAAGGGCTTTTGCCCCAGTGTGGATGCTCCGTCTTGGCAGCAAGCCAGGAGCAGCGGAGAGGATGTAAACACCAGAGGTGAAGATTAAAACCCCAGAAAGCCAGCTTCTCTCAGAGCCCGGCCACCCCCAACCCCCACCTGGACTGACTCGGTGAGTTCTCGGAGCCTCAGAGCGCAGACTCAGTACAGTCATTGCTGTTCTGTTAGTGGCTCTCGGCTGCCCTACCCCCAGTCTGTAGAGGAAGCCCATTAATACCATCCAGCCCCATCCCCCACAAAACAGACCAATTGTTTCTCTTGTCAGTTTGTTTTCTTTGATTCCTACTCTGACAAAATGAACAAAAAATTCAAAAGGGCTCTAACCATTGACAGCTTCTGTGTGGAGAGGGAGCAAACTTCAAATGCTGAGGAGACTAGGAACAGAATGTCCCCAGATGTATCCCCTGGGAGGGATATAAGCTGCTCCTCAATACAAAAGAACCTCATAGAGGAAATCAAAAAGGCTCTCACAAGAGATCTGGAAGAGAAATGGGAAAAGGAAAGGGAAGCTTGGCAAGAGAGCCTGGAGAAGTCATCCCATACATTCAAAGACAGAGTGGATAAAGAAATCAAATCATTGAGAAACAAGATTAGTGAGCTGGAAAAGGTAAACAACTCCAAGGAAAACAGGATTAGTGAGCTGGAAAAAGTAAACAACTCCAAGGAAAACAGGATTAGTGAGCTGGAAAGAGAAACAGCTCTCTAAAAAATAAAATGGAAAAAATGGAAAAAAATTCCATAGAAGATAAAAACTCAATTGGACAATTACAAAGAGATATAAAAAAAGTGAGTGAAGAAAATACATCATTGAAAATTAGACTCGAACAAGTAGAAATGAATGACTCAAGGAGAAACCAAGAGGTAGTCAAGCAAAACCAGAGAAATGAAACAATTGAAAAGAATGTCAAGTACCTTACCAGAAAGACAACAGACCTGGAAAACAGATCCAGGAGAGACAATTTGAGAATAATCGGACTCCCTGAAAAATGGGAGGAAAAAAAGAGCTTGGACACCATTTTCGAGGAAATTATCAAAGAGAACTGCCCAGATATTCTGGAAACAGAGGGTAAAATAGACATTGAAAAAATTCATCGATCACCTACTGAAAGGGACCCTAAAATCAAAACGCCAAGAAATATAGTGGCCAAGTTCAAGAACCATCAGACAAAGGAAAAGATATTGGAAGCTGCTAGAAAAAAGCAATTCAGATATGGAGGATCCACAATAAGGATAACCCAGGATCTAGCAGCGTCCACATTAAAAGAACGCAGGGCCTGGAACATGATATTCCGAAAGGCTAAGGAACTTGGTATGCAGCCAAGAATAACTTACCCAGCAAGAATGAGCATCGTTTTCCAGGGAAGAAGATGGACATTTAACGAAATAAATGAATTCCATCTATTTTTGATGAAAAAAACAGACCTACATAAAAGGTTTGATCTTCAAATACAGAACTCAAGAGATTTCTAAAAAGGTAAAAAGAAATCTTGAGAACTATACTTCTGTCAAAAAAATTTGTAAAGAACATATGTACAATTTGTCTTAGAAACTAGAGGTGGAAAGGAGATTATATCATAAATAAGTGTAAAGTGGTGGTACTACATCTCATGAAGAGGCAAAGGTAACCTATTATATCTGAGAGAAAGAAAGGAGGGAGATGAACATAGCGTGTATCAATAGACATATTCGACTTATGGTGAAACTTCTTCCACTTCATTGAAAAGTGAAAGGGAAGGAGTAAGCTAAGGGGAAGGGAATACAGTAATTTCGAGGAAAAGGGGTAAAATAAGGGGAGGATCTTTAAGGCGGGGGAGGGATCCTAAAAAGGGAGGGCTGTGAAAAGCAAGTGGTGTTCACCAGTTTAATAATGGATAGGAGGGTAAAAGGGAAGTAAAGGGGAAAAGCATAAGCAGGGGTTAATAGGATGGCAAGCAATATAGAATTAGTCCTTCTAACCATAAATGTGAATGGGGCAAACTGCCTCATAAAGAGGAAGCAGTTAGCAGACTGGATTAAAAGTCAGAATCCTACTATATGTTGTTTACAGGAAACACACCTGAAACAGGGTGAGACATTCAAACTAAAAGTAAAAGGGTGGAGCAGAATCTACTGTGCTTCAGGCAAAGCCAAAAAAGCAGGGGTAGCCATCCTCATCTCAGATCAAGCAAAAACAAAAATTGATCTAATTAAAAGAGATAAGGAAGGGCATTATATCCTGCTAAAGGGCAGCATCAATAATGAAGCAGTATCAATATTAAACATATATGCACCAAGTGGTGCAGCATCTAAATTCTTAAAAGATACATTAAGAGAGCTGCAAGAGGAAATAGATAGCAAAACTATAATAGTGGGAGATCTCAACCTTGCACTCTCAGAATTAAATAAATCAAACCACAAAATAAATAAGAAAGAAGTCAAAGAGCTAAATAGAATACTAGAAAAGTTTGATATGATAGATCTTTGGCGAAAGCTAAATGGAGACAGAAAGGAATATACTTCAGCAGTTCATGGAACCTATACAAAAATTGATCATATACTAGGGCATAAAAATCTCAAAATCAAATGCAGTAAGGTAGAAATAGTAAATGCATCCTTTTCAGACCATAATGCAATCAAAATAACATTTAATAAAAAGCCAGGGAAAACAGACCAAAAAATAATTGGAAACTAAATAATCTTATACTAAAGAATGATTGGGTAAAACAGCAAATCATAGACATAATTAATAACTTCACCCAAGAGAATGACAATAATGAGACATCATACCAAAATGTGTGGGATACAGCCAAAGCAGTAATAAGGGGAAGTTTTATATCTCTACAGGCCTACTTGCATAAAATAGAGAAAGAGAGGGCCAACGAATTGGGCTTACAACTAAAATTGCTAGAAAAGGAACAAATTAAAAACCCCCAGACAAACACAAAACTTGAAATTCAAAAAATAAAAGGTGAGATTAATAAAATTGAAAGTAAAAAAACTATTGAATTAATAAAACTAAGAGTTGGTTCTATGAAAAAACCAACAAAATAGACAAACCCTTAGTAAACCTGATTAAAAAAAGGAAAGAGAAAAAGCAAATTGATAGTCTTGAAAATGAAAAGGGTGAACTCACCACTAATGAAGAGGAAATTAGAACAATAGTTAGGAGCTACTTTGCTCAACTTTATGCCGATAAATTCGATAACTTAAATGAAATGGAAGAATACCTTCAAAAATATAGCTTGCCCAGATTAACAGAGGAAGAAGTAAGTAGTCTAAATAGTCCCATCTCAGAAAAAGAAATAGACCAAGCTATTAACCAACTTCCTAAGAAAAAGTCCCCAGCACCAGATGGATTTACAGGTGAATTCTACCAAACATTTAAAGAACTACTAACTCCAATGCTATGTAAACTATTTGAAAAAATAGAGATTGAAGGAGTCCTACCAAATTCCTTCTATGACACAGACATGGTACTGATACCTAAACCAGGTAGATCGAAAACTGAGAAAGAAAACTATAGACCAATTTCCTTAATGAATATTGATGCTAAAATCTTAAATAAGATATTAGCAAATAGACTTCAGAAAATCATCCCCAGGATAATACACTATGACCAAGTGGGATTTATACCAGGAATGCAGGGTTGGTTTAATATTAGGAAAACTATTAGTATAATTGACCATATTAATAATCAAATTAATAAAAACCATATGATCATCTCAATAGATGCAGAAAAGGCATTTGATAAAATCCAACATCCATTCCTACTAAAAACGCTTGAGAGTATAGGAATAAATGGACTATTCCTTAAAATAATAAGGAGCATATATTTAAAACCTTCAGTAAACATCATATGTAATGGTGATAAACTAGAACCTTTCCCTGTAAAATCAGGAGTGAAATAAGGTTGCCCACTATCACCATTACTATTCAATATAGTACTAGAAACGCTAGCCTCGGCAATAAGAGCCAAGAAAGAGATTCAAGGAATTAGAGTAGGAAATGAAGAAATCAAATTGTCACTTTTCGCAGATGACATGATGGTATACTTAGAGAACCCCAAAGACTCTGCTAAAAAGCTATTGGAAATAATTCAGAATTTTAGCAAAGTCGCAGGATACAAAATAAATCCACATAAATCCTCAGCATTTTTATACATTACCAACACAATCCAACAGCAAGAGATAGAAAGAGAAATCTCATTCAAAATAACAGTTGATAGTATAAAATATTTGGGAATATATCTACCAAAGGAGAGTCAGGAATTATATGAGCAAAATTACAAAACACTTGCCACAAAAATAAAGTCAGATTTAAATAATTGGAAAGACATTCAGTGTTCTTGGATAGGCCGAGCGAATATAATAAAGATGACAATACTCCCTAAACTAATCTATTAATTTAGTGCTATACCAATCAGACTCCCAAGAAACTATTTTAATGACCTAGAAAAAATAACAACAAAATTCATATGGAAGAATAAAAGGTCGAGAATTGCAAGGGAACTAATGAAAAAAAAGTCAGAGGAAGTTGGTCTAAGTGTACCTGATTTAAAGCTATATTATAAAGCAACAGTCACCAAAACCATTTGGTATTGGCTAAGAAATAGACAGTTGATCAGTGGCATAGGTTAGGTTCACAGGGCAAGATAGTGAATAAAAATAGCAATCTGGTGTTTGACAAACCCAAAGATCCCAACTTTTTGGATAAGAATTCATTATTTGACAAAAACTGCTGGGAAAACTGGAAATTAGTATGGCAGAAACTAGGCATGGACCCACATTTAATACCACATACTAAGATAAGATCAAAATGGGTCCAAGATTTAGGCATAAAGAATGAAATCATAAATAAATTGGAGGAACATGGGATGGTTTACCTCTCAGACTTGTGGAGGAGGAAGGAGTTTGTGTCCAAAGGAGAACTAGAGACCATTATTGATCACAAAATAGAAAATTTTGATTACACCAAATTAAAAAGTTTCTGCACAAACAAAACTAATGCAAACAAGATTAGAATGGAAGTAACAAATTGGAAAAACATTTTTACAGTTAAAGGTTCTGATAAAGGCCTCATCTCCAAAATATCCAAAGATAATTGACTCTAATTTATAAGAAATCAAGCCATTCTCCAATTGATAAATGGTCAAAGGATATGAACAGACAATTCTCAGATGATGAAATTGAAACTATATCCACTCATATGAAAGAGTATTCCAAATCACTACTGATCAGAGAAATGCAAATTAAGACAACTCTCAGATACCACTACACACCTGTCAGATTGGCTAAGATGACAGGAACAAATAACGATGAATGTTGGAGGGGCTGTGGGAAAACTGGGACACTGATGCATTGTTGGTGGAGTTGTGAAAGAATCCAACCATTCTGGAGAGCAATCTGGAATTATGCCCAAAAAGTTATCAAAATGTGCATACCCTTTGACCCAGCAGTGCTACTACTGGGCTTATATCCCAAGGAAATACTATAGAAGGGAAAGGGACCAAAATGTTTGTGGCAGCTCTTTTCATAGTGGCTAGAAACTGGTAAATGAATGGATGCCTATCAATTGGAGAATGGTTGGGTAAATTATGGTATATGAATGTTATGGAATATAATTGTTCTGTAAGAAATGACCAACAGGAGAAATACAGAGAGGCTTAGAGAGACTTACATCAACTGATGCTGAGTGAAACGAGCAGAACTAGGGGATCATTATACACTTCAACAATGATACTGTATGAAGATGTATTCTGATGGAAGTGGATATCTTCAACATAGAGAAGAACTAATCTAATTCCAATTGATCAATAATGGACAGAATCAGCTACATCCAGAAAACGAACACTGGGAAATGAGTGTAAACTGTGAACATTTTTTGTTTTGTTTTGTTTTGTTTTGTTTTTTGTTTTGTCTTGTTTCTCTTCCCAGATTATTTTTACCTTGCAAATACAATCCTTCCTTTGCAACAACAACAACAAAATTAGATTCTGCACATATATATTGTACCTAGGATATACTATAAAATATTTAATACGTATGGGAATGCCTGCCATGTAGGGGAGGGGGTGGAGGGAAGGAGGGGAAAAACTCGGAACAGAAGGGAGTATAGGGGATAATGTTGTAAAAAATACCTATGCATATGTACTATCAAAGAAAATGTTATAATTATAAAAATTAATAAAATATAAAATTAAAAAAAATAGAATTAATAATTCAGGGGTTCAACCAACTTTTAATCTATGTTTCCATGGACCTTTGTTAAATATATACTTTAAAAAAATAACATTTAGAACACAGCACACAACTCTGTATAATATTTCTAGTTGTTAGGAATGTCATATTAATTGTAGCCAAGTAACAAAACTGAAGGTATTGATAAATGCAGAAGTTTAAAAGAGTCAAAATAAATGCTCTAAACAGACTATTCATAGGAATGGCAGTATGTGGCTATTTATATGTATTTAATTTTTATTTATTTAATTTTTAATTCATCAAATAAAGCAAGCATTTCAAATATATATATATATATATATATATATATATATATATATATATATATATATATATATATATATATATATATATATATACTTTTTATTGCATTATAATCTGAAAAGTATGCATTTAACGTTTCTACTTTTCTGAATTTGTTTGTGAGGGTTTTATGTCCTAATAGGCTTTGGTTTATCTATTGTGTATCTTGAGTCTCTTATGATTTTTCTTTTATATTTACATTCTTGTGGATGTCCAGTAACTGGAGAATGGCTTAATAAATTATGGTATATGAATGCTATGGAATACTATTGTTATATAAGAAACAACCCGCAGGGTGATTTCAGAGAGGCTTAGAGAGGTCTATGTGAACTGATGCTAAGTGAAATGAGCAAAACCAGGAGATCATTATACACTGCAACAAGACTATATAATGATCAGTTCTGATGGATGTGGCTCTCTTCAACAATGAGATGATTCAAACCAGTTCCACTGTTCAGTGATGAAGAGAGCCACCTATACCCAGAGAGAGAACCATGGGAACAGATTGTGGAACACAACATAGAATTCTTTCTCTGTGTGTTGTTATTTGCTTGTATTTTGTTTTCTTTTTCAGTTTTTCTTTTCCTTCCTTCTTGATCTGATTTTTCTTGTGCAGTAAGATAACTGTATAAATATGTATACATAAATTGGATTTAACATGTATTGTATATATTTAACATGTATTGGGCTACCTGTCAGCTGGGAGGGGTGGAGGGAAGGAGGGGAAAATTTGAAACAAAAGGTTTTGCAAGAGTCAATGTTGGAAAAATTACCCATACATGGGCTAAATAAAAAAAGAATTAATTAAAAAATATTTACCTTCTTTTCCTTTTGAATCTTGTATTTAAAAATCAAATTTTTGTGGCCAGTTAGGTGGTGCCGTATATACAGCACCAGCCCTGAAGTCAAGAGGATCTGAGTTCAAATCTTTCCTCAGACACTTAATATTTTCTAGCTGTGTGTAGGCAAGTTACTTAACCCCAATTGTCTCAGGAAAAAAAATCAAAATTTCTATCCAACTCTAATCTTTTTATCAGGAATGTTTTAAAGTTCTCTGTTTCATTAAATATCCATTTGTTTTTTTCCTTGAAAGATTATACTTGCTTTTGCTGGATAGGTTATTCTCCATAATAATTGTAGGTCTTTTGCCTTCTCAAAAATCAAAATTATAAGCCATCCACTCCTTTAACTTCAGAGCCACTAAGTCTTGTGTGATTTTGCTGTGACTTCATGTAATTTCAATTGTTCTTTCTAACTTCTTGTAGTACTTTCTCTTTAATCCAGGAACTTCATAAATTGCCTAAAATATTTCTGGCAATGTTTATTTGAGTATCTCAGGTAGTGATTAGTGGACTCTCAGTTTCTATTTTTATCCTCAGGTTCTAGGATATTGGAGCAGTTTTCTTGATAATTTCTTGAAATATAATGTCTAAGCTCTTTCTTTGATCATTGATTTCAGGAAATGCAATAATTTTTATATATCTCTTTTCAATATATTTTCAAGGTCAGTTGATTTATTTGATGAGAAAATTTACATTTACTTTTCTTTTATTTTTTCACTACCTTGATTTTTGTTTTACTTTTTTCAATGTCTTGTTGAAACAGTAGTTTCCACTTGTCCAATTCTAATTCTAAGTAATTATTTTTTCAGTGAGTATTTACTTATGCCTCTTTTTTTTATTTGGATAATCTGCTTTCTAAAAAGTTATTTTTATCAGTGAATTATTGTGACTCTTTTTTTTTTCTTTTTGGTTAATTCTATTTCTTAAGGATTTTTGAGGCTTTTTAAAGAAAAAACAAATTATCAATTGCCTTTTCATAATTTTCTCTCCTCACACTCCGATTTCTTTATCTTTTCCTCTATCAATCTATTTGATTTTTAAAAATTTAATAGTATTTTCTGATTACATATTAAGATAGTTTTCAACATTCATATTTATAAGATTTTGAGTTCCAAATTTTTCTCCCTGGGCAGCTAGATGGTGCAGTGGATACAGTACACATCATGGAGTCAGGAGGACCTAAATTCAAGTTCAGCCTCAGACACTTAACACTTACTCTCTGTATACTCCTGAGCAAGTCACTTAACCCCAGTTGCCTTGCAAAAGCAGAACAAATAAATCAAATTTCCTTCCCTTTCTTTCCTCCCCACCATTTTTTCTAAGAAAGAAAAAAAAAAACAAAAAACAATTTTTCAAAAGTGAAAACAGTATGCTTTGACTTGAGTCTTCATCATTCTGTCTCTGGATATGGATGGCATTTTCCATCACAGGTCTTTTGGAATTGTTTTGGATCACTGTATTGCTAAGAAAAGCAAAGTCTATCATAGTTACTGTGTTCTCCTGTTCTATTTATTTTACTCAGCATCAGTTCACATAAATCATTCCAGATTTTTTTGAAATCTGCCCATAAATCATTTCTAATTGAATAATAGTATTGTGTTGCATTCTTTTTAAGCCATTTCCCAATTAATGTGTATCCTCTCAATTTCCAATTCTTTACCACCACTTTTATTTTATTTTGAAAATCATTGTTTTTACCTTTTTCAGGAATTTTTATTGTGCTTCTGTTCAATTCACTTTTTATTCCTTTGAGGTTTTTCTTGTGGCTCTTTGATTTCATTGTTTTCTTCTGAATTTGCATCTTCAGCTTCCCTGTTACCATAGCAGCTTTTTATGATTAAAAGTTTTATTGTTGCTTGCTTGATTTTTTTATCCTATTTTTTTTATTTTGAAGTTTATGCTAGAGTTGGACTCTGTTTCTGATGAGAAAGGTATGGGGCACTGTCTCTGGTTTGAAAGCTCCTAAAGCTGATGCTTAATTTGTTGTCAATAACATTCATCCAGCTTCCATCCTCACTTCACAGATCTCTTTCTGACCTCTTAAGTTGTCTTATAGACAGGAAGAATATTTCATTCTGATCTTTTGTTGGTGCTGCCACTTCAGAATTTGATTTGACATATTATTCTAAAATTGTTTGGAGGGAAAGATTGGGAGAGTTCAGTTGAAGTCTTTCTCTATTTTGGCATCTTGGTTACCAATCTACAGCCATTTCCTACTTAACATAAGACTTTTTTATGAATACCTATTCCTCTACTTGTGGGATTTTGTGTGGCCCTGCTTTTCAGCTCCCATAGTTTGAGCTATTTTGGTGTCTGGAGCCAAGGACCCAGGTATGAAGCTGCAAGGAAATCAAATTTACATAATGTGGATTTACATAAAACTTAACCTGTGTATAGCTTATTTTTACTTTGTATTGAGAGCTTCCCAAGGACAGGGACTATATTTTGACTTATTTTATATCTCTAATTCTTAGTTCAGTGACTGGCACATAGAAGGTTTTTAATAAAGGCTTATTTATTGACTGACTGATGTGTTCTTGTTGAAGCCATGCTGACTTTGAAATTTGTGGTAAAATATAAAATGTATGGAGTCAGATGTTGGATAGCTCTTACTTCCTTGTCAAAAAAGTTGTTCAAGACTGAGAAAAGCTTATTTTCTTGTAATTTGAAGATTCCAAAGAGACAATAATTGTAAAGTGCTGTGTAAACTTTATTGAATTGTATAAATGCTATTGATGATGATAATGATAATGATGATAACAATGATCAAACCTTCCAAGTTATCTTAGACAATTCCGATTCCCTGATAGACATATAGTTAATTACTATATACAACAACTTTCATTATTTTTTTTCCTTTTCACTTCCATTGATACTACTTTGTTTTACAACATCTCCCTTGAACTATTGCAGTAGCCCTTTATCTGATTTCCTCAATTTGGATCTTTCCCTCATTCCAATCTGTCCCACATAATACCATCCTAACCTTTGAAAGCTTCGTTTTCACCATGTAAGGCCCCAAATCAAAAGCCTTCAATATTTCTCTCATTGTCTACCAACTTAAATCAAATGGATTGAAAAACTCGGCATTAAATCATAAAATGAGAACAAAGACAAAAAAGAAAAACTATTTCTGAAGGTTACAATGAGGCATTAGGTACCTTTTGGAGATGTACTTCTTCAGATAATAACCTTGTACTTCCTTTTTTCTGTGACTATTCAGAAATACTGCTTCAAACTTTAGCATGAAAAAGAAACTCCTGTTTCTCTAACAGAAGCTACTATGGTTGTTTAAAGTTGTTACCCCAAATATCTCCTGACATCTAAAATGTTATCTAACTGACAAAAACTGATTTATATACATTTAACTGTCTTTTCTTGTCTTGGTTCCACTAGTCTAAATTCCCGAGTCATGAGATCAAATTATACTTTTGGAAAGAAACAGGATTTCTTCTTGAGACCAATCTGAAGGACAATTGTAATGAAATTTGGTATATCAAATCTATTAAAGATGTTCCATTGTAGTAAAAATTTTGTCTGGGTTAACATGTGAAGACTAATACCATTACCACCTTTGAGCATTTTCAGTTGAAATTTAATGTCAACCAAATGACACAGGTAGCCAGAAAATCTATTCAAAGTATTGGAAGAATTGATATCTGGATAAATCTGGCTATTATACATTGTATGTTTATATCTGGAAAATACAGTATTACTGGTGTAAGAGAGTTGCATATAAAGATCTGGCTGAAATATTTAAAAAATAATAAGATATACATTCCCATCAATAAATTGGATGCTGTTGTCTCCTACTGAGAAACACATAATGAGTTTTGATTTCACAGTTGGCATGAGTACTCATACAGGTGACCAAACCTTCCTTCAGTGTGTGTTAGACCATTGGCAGCTTTAACCTTTGGTAATATTACCTAACCCTGTCAAATTATGACAGAGACCTACTAAAGGGTTGAAAAAAGATACCCCATTCCTGAACAAATTTCTTGGTAGTGGTATAAGCTCTTCAACATCAATTCAAATTTCTGTTGGACTCTTGAATAACACCAATATAGCAATTGTTAAAATTTCAGTGATATTCTTTACACATACTTAATCAATTCATAGCAACTTGAGACTTTTAAAATACATTGCTATTCAGGCTTAAAGGTTTCTGTGTTGCTCCTGAAACATTTGGGGCCCATTCAGTGTTATAACTTGAACATTTCCACTTGATATAACTTGAGATGCCTATTACCATATTTATTCAAAACTTCAAAGAAACAGGAAAAATTGTGCTTTCTTTTATAGTGTATTTGTGCAGGGAAGAAGATTGGGCTAAGTAACTAATATTTTTTCCTTCATTTCTCAATGCAAAACAGGCCCAGTTGCAAGTGAATTAGTTTAGGTTTGGTTTGGACAAATGACTTATACTGGATCTCCAGGAAAGGTGAGGGGGAAACTACATGAGACTTTTCTACCTGGCTAGAAACTAGAAGGTAAGACAACTGTGTGCCATGTGACTATCATCAGAAACATCTACAAATATATTAATGCCTTTGAAATAATAAATTTGATACAATGATAACTATCTATAACACTATTATTGGTATTTTTTAAAACAGGTTTTTATTTCAGGGAGAAATATGGAATCACTAAAAGAACTGGATGATATTCTAAACCCTTCTCTCCTTCTGCTCTTCAATTCTATTCCAAGTCATTGTATAAATTTAAACTTAAACAAGTTTTGACAACAAGCAGTTTCTGGAAAAGAAGAAGATACAACTAATTATTTTGGTGGTGTTGCTCCCTAGTTTGTTTTAAAAGCATAACTGGCTTACAAGACATTATATCTGTCATTTTTATTTCCAGTGTCAAATCCTTCACTACCATTTACATAACACATGGTTTTTTTTTAATCATTCCAAAAGGTCTGTTTGTTGTTTGTTTGTTTTTTCCCTTGTGGCACTCTTAAATAACCACAGCCATAGTAAACAGGATACTCTAAGCCACTATTACTCATAAAATATATTTCATTCATTTTCATATCAGTTGCTACATTTTTTTTTTCTGAACAAGCCATTCTCCCTTATGAAAAACTTCTATGAATTTGATTGAATAAAAGAAATTGACTTTGGATTTGCAGTCACATTTTGAATTAGCTCTATGGGCCAAAATCTCAGTTAATTTTATTGATCTCCTATGAAATAAATTGCTCCCTATATAAGGACTGTAGGTTTGGTCATTGAGGCTTCTCATAAGGAATTCCCTTCCTCCTTATATTTACTCCCAATTTTATTGTTTCAGTGACTTTTCTTTTAATATTTGATCTGATATTAACATTCATCAAATGGCAGTGTCATGATTAGGAAAGTTTCAAGTTATGCCCTTGTGTCACTCAAATGGAAAGTCAGTTCTGTTTTTCCATAGGAAACCTTTTAAAAGTGGGTTAGAAGAAATATCAGCTTTCCCTTATATTTAGATACAATGTGGTCCCCTTACTTTGTCTTGGGCTAAGAATTCCATAAAATTTTAAATAACATCTGATGCTATCTCTTGTTGTTTGTTAAGTTATTCAGTCATGTTTGACTCTTTGTGACCCCCTGAACCATAGAACACCAATAAAGTCCTTGGGGTTTTCTTGGCAAAGATACTGGAGTGATTTGCCATTTCCTTTTCCAGTAGATAAAAGCAAACAGAGGTAAATGATTTGCTGATTTGCTGATTTTCTAGGGTTACATAGCTAGTAAGTGTTTAAGGATACCTTTGAATCATGGTTTTCCTAACCCTATGCCCAGCATTGTATCCACTGAACCATCTAGTTTCCTCTAATCCTAACTCAACATCTTAGCAAATGTCTATCTATCCATTTAACTATACCTAGCCTTCTCTCTATTATCTACATGCTAAAAAGGTAGAAGTCTCTTTCTCCTGTCTACAACAAAATAATCAAACAATAAAGCACCACATACTTATTAAGTGAATAAGTTCAAAACCAAGTGGTGGAGATAGAAAGAAAAGGAAAATCTTCAAGAAGCTGCTGTAGAATGTGAATGTTTGTCTATGTATGTGTGTATGTGATTTTAAAATTTCCTCACTTTGGAATAAAAATAACTAATAATAGGTGGCATTTAAAATCATGTTTACTATGTGCCAGACACTGTGCCTTAAGCACTTTACAATTATCTTATTTGATCCTTACAATATCCCTGTAGGTGCTATTATTATCTTTATTTTATAGATAAGGAAAATGAAGCATAGAGGCACATGGCCACACAGCTAGTATCTAAGCCAGAATTGAACTCAGATATTCCTAATATCAGGTTTGAAAGAAAAAGATTAAAAAGAAAAGGAGAAAAACTTGCAGCTTCCTCTGATTTCCACTTGTTAAAACATGGACATCACTATACAGATTCAAGTATTCCCTTTCATGTACCATGAAATAGTTCATAATTTCTAGTCACTACCCTCAATCCTACCAACATAGAGAGTTTTCACTGTGTATGGGTGAGAAAAGAAGGGAAGAGTGAAAGAGAGGCAATGGAGTCACCATCACTTGATCAACTTACACTCTTTCTGGAAAGCAATGGAAACTGACTTACTTTTATAGAAGGCAAAAAGCCCTGGGTCCAACTTTACATATATATATATATATAGATATATAGATACATTGAGACTAATACCATTACCACCTTTGAGCATCTTCAGAACATGAAAGTGTTGAAATTTAGTGTCAACCATGTGACACAGGTAGCCAGACAATCTATTCAAACTATTGGAAGAATAGTTTTTATAAAACTAATATTAATATTACTTTATTTCAACTCATTCCCAATCTAGCAACTAAATTTCTAAATTTATCAATAATCCATTTTCCACATGTATAACAACACTGATCACTATTTCCTTGTTTTTGAAGTCCTTTATTTACTGATAATGAAACATATAATCAAAAAGAAGTTAGGATTGATCATAATCTTATCCAGAATGACCTAGTGTTAAAGTAGCAATTAAATCAGAAAAATTTGGGTTTAAATGTTACCCATTTCAAAAGGGGGAGAGAGGAAGGGAGGGAGGATGGAGGAGAAAGAGAGAGAGAGAGAGAGAGAGAGAGAGAGAGAGAGAGAGAGAGAGAGAGAGAGAGAGAGAGAGAGAGAGAGAGAGAGAGAGAGAGAGAGAGAGAGAGAGAGAGAGAGAGAGAGAGAGAGAGAGAGAAACACAGACAGAGAGACAGAGAAAGAAATAGAGAGATAGGGGACACAGAGACAGATGGAGGATTATGGGAAGGTGAGAGAGGGAGAGGGAAAGAGAGAATTATGAAATAATGAATTAAGAGTGGAGAAAAAGTCTCTGGAAAGAAGTTTGGACAAAAAGAGAGAAAATGGATTGAGGGACATTGAGATATCTGGTTGAGCAGGAGGTATTCATGTAATTACCTCTATTTCTTAAGCCTGTTAGGAACCCCATTAGAAGTGGGGTTAGACAATACAATGATACAAGACAATTCCAAAAAAAAAAAAAAAAAACCCAAAAAACTCATGATGAAAAATGTCCACATGCAGAGAAAGAACTATTGAGACTGAATGCAGATTAAAGCATACAATTTTCACTTTTTTATTTGGATGGTGGAGGTAGTTTCCCCCTTTTATTCCATTTCTTTTTTTCAAAATGTGAATAATGTGGAAATATAGTTAATATGATTGCACATATTTAACCTGTATAAGATTTCTTGCCTTATTGGGGAGGGAAAAGAGAGGAAGGGAAAAAGAAAAAATTGGAACTCAAAATCTTATAAAAAAGTGAATGTTGAAAACTATCTTTATAAGTAATTGAAAAAATAAAAATGTATCACTAGAATGCTCAAAGATTTGTGGAATTTCTCTGTCTCTCTCTCTCCCCCCCCCCCCCCACCTCTCTCTCTCTCTCTCTCTCTCTCTCTCTCTCTCTCTCTCTCTCTCTCTCTCTCTGTCTCTGTCTCTCTCTGTCTCTGTCTCTCTCTGTCTCTTTGTCTCTCTCTGTCTCTTTGTCTCTCTCTTTCTCTCCCTCCCTCCTTTGTTTCTATTTGTTTCCATGTCTCTCACTTACTCTCTATCTCTGTTGTCTCTTTTTGTCTCTATCTCTTTGTTAGTCTCTATTTCTTCTCTCCTCACCTCATACCTCACTTCATTCCCAGAAATGTTCAGGGCCATAACACTTCAACTCCTATCATATAATTTCTTTGCATCATAAAAATAACAATGGTAACAAAGATATATGCAAAACACATTCAGAGTAAATAATGCAATATTGGCTATTGGAAGCTGGAGGATCAGGAAAGTTTTCATGCAGAATGTGGCTCATGAAGGAAAAATGGCAAATGCTGGAGGAAATGTGTGAAAATAGGTACACCAATACATTGTTTGAAGAATTATGAACTGGTTCAACCATTCTAAAAAACAATTTAGAACTATGCCCAAAGAACTATAAAATTATGCATATCTTGATCCCAAAGAGATCAGAGATAAAAGGGAAAAGAATCTATACAGATAAAAATATTGATTGCAGCTCTTTTGGATGGCTAAAAATTGAAAATTGAAAGGATGCCCTTAAATTGGGGAATTGCTGAAAAAGTTATGCTCTATGATTGTGAAAGAACACTATTGTGCTATAAGCAATGATTAAGAGAATGGTTTCATAAAACAACAACAACTGGAAGACTTATAAGGACTGCTGCAAAATAAAGTGAGCAGAACCAGAAATCATTGCACTAAATAACAGCAATATAGTAAGAATGGCTAATCTAATCAACACAATGATCCAAGACAATTCCAAAGGACTCAAGGTGAAAAATTCTATCTATCTGCAGATCTGAGAGATCTGATGAGCTTTGAGCAAAAGTTGAAGTATAATTTTTTCACTTGCCTCATCTTTCTTATTTTTTAATTTTGAAACATGTATAATAAGGAAATCAATTTTTCCTAACTTCACATGTGTATTTGGTATCATATTGCTTGCCTTCTCAATGAGTGAGGGAGGATTAGAACAAGGGAAATTTGGAATTCAAAATTTCAGAAATAGATATTGAAATAAATAAAGTATTAGTAATTTCTTTAAACGTAACCCATCATCTGAGTCTTGAAGAAAATCATGGGTTTACAGAGGGACAAGTGAGAAGGGAGAGTTCCAGGAATGTTATAGTGAAGTACAAAAGCTTTGAAAAATAAAGAGGGATGATAGGAAATTCAGCATGATTGGATCAGCGAGTAACTGAGGAGAATAATGTTGGAATGAGGCTCGAAAAGTACAATGGGGCTAAGTTATGACACACTTAAATGTCAACTATAGGATCTTCTCTATGATCCTAGAAGTGATCAAGATTGAGTTAAGATTATTGAATAGGGGGGCAGCTCATCGTCAGGTTTAACTTTAGGAAAATTACTTTGACTGCTGTGTGGAAGATAGATTGGAGTAGAAACATTAATTATCAGTCTATTGCTTTGAGCAAGGCAAAAGTTGATGAAGACATGAACTAGATTAGATAGTAGTTTTGTGAGCAGAGAGAAAGGAATTTATGTAAGACATGTTGTGGAGGTAGAAATTACAATATTTGGCAAAAGATTCTATATGGGAGGGAAGTGAGAGTAGTCAAAGATGATACCAATATTATGAACCTGGTTGACTAGAAACATGGCATTTTCCTTAAAAGAAGTAGGAAAGTTTGGAATAGGTATAGTTTAGTATGGAAAATTGAATTCTGTTTTGGACATAGAAATGTCCAACATATCCAGCTGTAGATATAGAGCTACACAGATACACAGAAAAGAGTCCAGGACTATATTATATAGATCTGGGTATCATTTGTATAGAGAAAATAACTGAACTCATGGAAGCTGATGAGGTCATGGAGAATGTAGCAAGAAAAAGAGATGTCCCAGAACAGAGCCTTGGGGACATATCCACAGTTTATGAATATGAAATGGCAATTATCTAGCAAAGGAAACTGAGGAGTCAAATATGTAAGAGGAAAACCAAGAGATCAATGTCATTAAATCTCCCCTGAGAGGGGAAAGGAGAGAATATCCAGGAGAAGAGGGTGATCAGCATTATCAAGTGCTGCAGAAATATTGAGAACAATGAAGACTGAAAAGAAAATATTATTGGTAACCTGTCCAGAGTTCCCTCTGAGGAAGCATTATCTATATTCAACATATATAATTTTATGTAAGTAAAAATAAATTAAAAATAAAAATAAAAAAGTCTGGTAAATAAAAGTCTTAAGTAAAGTCTAACTGGTAGATAGCATATTTGCATCTCTTGTGTCTTTACTATGTTTCCTCACCTATAATAGGCAGAGTTTAATTTTTGGATCCCTAATCTCCTTTCTCATTCTGGGGTCTATGATTCTGTGAGCTTAATGAGTCACAAAACCTGAGTGATATTCCGCATTTATTAAATCACTATATCACCCAAAATATAATAGCAATTAACTCTTATTAACTAACTTAGCAAATTTATGCCCTTTCATCATATCAAAAATATGAATAGATTGTTGAATATTTATTCACCCATTCATTCAGCAAACATTTATTAAATATCTACCCTATACAGAACACTGTAATAGGTATTAGAGGATAGATATAAACTATTGATAGGATGTTTTCCTGCCTTTATGGGGCTTATGATCAAATAATAATGGATCTATTTGTGAATATTTTTTATCTTAATAACCACAGGAGAAGATGGAGGTCCTGTTGATCAATTCTAGGGTCAGACCATTTATCAAACTCATCAGATTTCTAATTCAAATATATAGTGTACAAAGTAGCTATGCCACTGCTCTTTATTCTACATAATAAGCTGAAATCAGTATAAAATAAATTAACTAAAGTAGCAAGACTTTTGAAAGAACCAAAATGGTTGCTTCAATTATGAATTCTCACATAATAAGTATCATTAAGATGAAAACCCTAAATGAAATGATAATAAAAGAAAGGTTTTCCCCTATCATACTAACTTCTTGAATTTGCTGTCTGAAAATTGCCCCTTAAAAACATTAGGAATGATTTTTGGCATTTTCTACAATGATGAGTGTACATCAGTGTTCAGTTAACTAATACATCTGCTTTTGATGAAACCCTCCTTTCAGAATTAAAAACAGTCCTGAAAATCTTCACGAATAAAGGCCAAATTTTGAAATTAAAAGTTAATAAAGACCCCTCAATCATGGAAGGGATGACTGATATGTTGGAGAGAAACATGTTGCTATACTTACAAGAACAAAGATCCAGATACTAAATAAGATTATGTGAAAGTGTTAGAAAGTATTTTTTTCTAAAAGTTTATTACAGAAACATCTAAAATTTATATAACCAATAAAGCATTTGAAAAAAAGGTTCACTGTGCTCCTCCAAGTGGCAGTGGGTTTCTGAGATGATGGCAATGGTTTAGTACAGATTGTCCTCTTTTTTTCTTTGCTCTACCCATATCCATCTCTGGCTTCTTCTCCACTTAATATTTCCCTCATCCATTTCTTCTGGATTTCTCTTGGCTTTGTTAGAAGAGCTAGTCCTTCTCTGGTATGTGATAACATCTGAAAGTCCTGATGCTTCTTGGCTCGAATATATAAAATCCCATAATGTTTGAACTAGAAGTTACCATTCTCCTTAATTTACACAGAGAGAAATTTAAGCCCAAAGAAATATAATAGTTTTCCCAATGCCACATTAACAATTAGTAACAGAGTTTAAACTTGAGTCCTGGCTTTGATGAGTTTATTTCAGAGATTGGATAAAGGATCAGCTTCTTCTGTCCATTCCCCAACAGTTAATAGCACAAATTCTCTAACTGGGTGAATGAATGAGCGGAAAAAAAAAAAACTTTCATTATATACTTACTGAGCACCAAAGTATTGTGCTAATCATTGGAGATATGAATGCAAAAACAAAAACAAATTTTTCCCTCTTGGAATTAACATCATAATGAGAGGACTGTATATAGAAGTGGCTAGAGAGAGTCATCTGTTTCTTTTTTTATATTTTCATTAAGGATACTTTTGAAATACACATAGATCACTTTCATAAAATCTGTAAAGATGAGAAAATTGGTAGGCATGGGAATCAGTGGTTATCAATGTTATCTTGGTCACCTTTCTAGGACATTCATATCTGTGATTTTTCCCATTCATCTGGTATCTTTTCCTCCCTGAGATCCTCTATAAAGTAATCCAGGGATGCTTCCAAGACTGTGTTACCTCACAAGCAGATTTTCTCAGTATATGCTTGACCTGGTTCAGTTCCCTTTCCTAACTTCCTAATAAGCACCATTTCTACTTTTTACATAGCACAACAGAGACTGAGTCTTTCACATCTAAATATGATATTCCTCTGTGAATGGAAATCAACTTTTATAGATAAGTTGATAATTTTATTCTATTATATCTTTGTAGTTCTCCTGCAAATTTTATTCATTAATGTTCCTGGAATTATATAGGTCAGTGGTGTCAAATTCATGTTGGTTCTCAAAGAAGACAACAGACATAATGAGGATAATGTTTTGACTTGCACACAAATTGGATATAAGTGAGGCTGAGCTGTGCAAAATCATCACCCTCACTCTCTCCTCCAGAGTCATCAAAGTACAATGGCAAGAAAAAAGTGAAGAAGACTGCAATAGTGGATTCAGTGGGTATCTTGGCCTTTCAAATTGAGATCTTTTTTGGCTCATCTGACTGTATTCATGTTTTACCATGAATATATGTGGCCACCAAGATGACCTTAAATATTGTTGAATTGGATTAGCTCTTTTCTATGTTGAAGATATCCACTTCCATCAGAATACATCCTCATATAGTATTGTTATTGAAGTGTATAATCTCCTAGTTCTGCTCATTTCACTCATCATCAGTTGATGTCTCTCCAAGCCTCTCTGTATTCATCCTGTTGGTCATTTCTTACAGAACAATAATATTCCATAACATTCATATACCATAATTTACCCAACCATTCTCCAATTGATAGGCATCCATTCATTTACCAGTTTCTAGCCACTACAAAAAAGGGCTGCCACAAACATTTTGGCACATTTTAGTCCCTTTCCCTTCTTTAGTATTTCCTTGGGATATAAGCCCAGTAGTAGCACTGCTGGGTCAAAGGGTATGCACAGTTTGATAACTTTTTGGGCATAGTTCCAGATTGTTCTCCAGAATGGTTGGATTCTTTCACAACTCCACCAACAATGCATCAGTGTCCCAGTTTTTCCCACATTCCCTCCAACATTCATCATTATTTGTTCCTGTCATCTTAGCCAATCTGACAGGTGTGTAGTGGTATCTCAGAGTTGTCTTAATTTGCATTTCTCTGATCAATAGTGATTTGGAACACTCTTTCAAATGAGTAGAAATAGTTTCAATTTCATCATCTGAAACTTGTGTGTTCATATCCTTTGACCATTTATCAATTGGAGAATGGCTTGATTTCTTAAAAATTAGAGTCAATTCTCTGTATATTTTGGAGATGAGGCCTTTATCAGAACCTTTAAATGTAAAAAATTTTTCCCAATTTGTTACTTCCCTTCTAATCTTGTTTGCATTAGTTTTGTTTGTACAAAAGCTTCTTAATTTGATGTAATCAAAATTTTCTATGTTGTGATCAATAATGATCTCTAGTTCTCCTTTGTTCACAAATTCCTTCCTCCTCCACAAGTCTGAGAAGTAAACTATCTTATGTTCCTCTAATTTGTTTATAATCTCATTCTTTATGCCTAAATCATGGACCCATTTTGATCTTATCTTAGTATGTGGTGTTAAGTGTGGGTCCATGCATAGTTTCTGCCATACTATTTTCCAGTTTTCCCAGCAGTTTTTGTCAAATAATGAATTCTTATCCAAAAAGTTGGGATCTTTGGGTTTGTCCAACACTAGATTGCTATTTTTATTCACTATCTTGCCCTGTGAACCTAACCTATGCCACTGATCAACTAGTCTATTTCTTAGCCAATACCAAATGGTGTTGGTGACTGCTGCTTTATAATATAGTTCTAGATCAGGTACAGCTAGGCCACCTTCATTTGATTTTTTTTTTCCATTACTTCCCTTGCAATTCTCGACCTTTTGTTCTTCCATATGAATTTTGTTGTTATTTTTTCTCGGTCATTAAAATAGTTTCTTGGGAGTTTGATTGGTATAGCACTAAATAAATAGATTAGTTTAGGGAGTATTATCATCTTGATTATATTCGCTTGCCCTATCCAAGAGCACTGAATGTCTTTCCAATTATTTAAATCTGACTTTATTTTTGTAGTGTGTGATTTTCTAAGTCAACATGTGTCCCAAAGGGAACCTTTCTTTTGAGTTTACTACCTCTGGTCTAAAACATTTAATAAATGATGGTTTATGAGCCTATATAAAAAGAAGTGATGATTACCACAAGTCAGCATGGCTAACTCATCAGTAACAGCAAATCCATTGCATTTCCTTTTAGATAAGGTAAATCAGAGAATGTCATAAACACATTTCCTGTGTATTAGTAAAACATTTAATAGAGTCTCTAATGCTCTCCTTATGGTCAAAATAAAAAGAGTTAATGTAGATAATGTATACTTGAGTGGATTCAAAATTATTTGAATATCTAGATTTTGAAAATAACTGTGTGGGGTTTTTCCCCCTAATTTACTGATGTCAAATTAGAAGGAAGTCTTTCTTGGAATATATGTTGTAGAATTATGTTTGGACCAGGCAGCCATTATAGGTTTCCTAGGCCATCTTGCATTACCCATCCCTGTAAATATGCAAAGTATTTGATAAGATGGAGAAACACTTTGGAAATTAAGCAGCACCTAGAACAGACTGCACCTGATCCAAGGGTTCTTCTCAAAAGATTCTTAGATGTAGCCCTTATGTAACCACAAATTCCCTCCCTCCAAAGGATGGCCTTCTTAACTCCAACTTCCAACAGAAGTCCTAATGTGTGTGTGTGTGTGTGTGTGTGTGTGTGTGTGTGTGTGTGTGTGTGTAAAACATCTAGGTGGTGCAATGTATTGAGAACTTAGGTCTAGAATCATATTAATAAACTCAAATCCAGTCTGTGACACTTATTAACTGTGTGATTCTGAGCAAGTTATTTAACTTTGGTTTACCTCAGTTTTCTCCTATGTAAAATTGGAATAATAATAGCATCATTTTAGATCCCTCATTCTAAAGCCTATGATTCTATGAGCTTAAAGGATCTGAAATTCTGAATGATCTTCTGAACATTCAATGAAGTTGCAGATTTTCAAACCTGAACCCAATAGAAAATTTAGCATATAAGAGCCAATATCAAAAATGAATTTCAAGGAGCTTAACATGGCCAAATTGTTTACATTTTTCACATGGCAAATGTATACCATATGTTTAAAATTAACATCAGCAATAGGGTAGCTCAGAAAAAAGATTGGGGCAGAGTTAAGGTAAACATATTAATTATGTTATACAAATGAGGTGCTGAGGAAGAATAGACACAGAGACATTAGAGGAGAAAGAAGGCTCTTAGTTCTGAAAACCTACTCACATAGGAAATGGGTTAAATAGGCAACTCTACAGATATACCATAAAGAGTATAATACCCTCCAAAATCTGTAAAAAAAAAAATAATAATAATAAGGGGGAAGGAATGAGTGGAGGGGGAGTAAAAGGCAGGGGAAGAAGTTAAGGGAGGGATCCATGTGTGAGGAGAGATTAAATAATAGCAAGGTAAGTTAAGAAGAAGAATTAAATCAAAGAGTTAGAAGGGATAGGAAAGATATGTGTGGTGTGTGTGTATGTATGCATATGTATATACATAAATGTAACCTTACTTAACTATAACTTGCTTGGGGGGAGGTAAGGTGGATGAAAGGAGAAAGAAACAATAAAGTAAAAAAGATGAACAGTAAAGGAAAGTAAAGGAAGCAAATAAATGATGGATACTCATAAATATAATTTCTTCTACTATTATATATCCTTTCTTGAACTGGTAATTTCTTGTTATATATTTTGAATCCTCCCTGATTTTCTGCTAAGCACATGACATGTTCTATTTTATTTTGTTTTGTATTCATTTTCTGCTTTTCTTTTTTCTTATTCTGTTTTATAAATAAAATAAATAAAAAGTTTAAAAATAAAGAATTTACCAAAAAAAAAAAAAACTATGAAGAAAACCCTTTGCATTTTTATTGGTATTGCATTAAGTATATAACTTAATTTGCTAAGTGTTGCCATTTTAAAAATATTAATCCAAACATTAAATGACCCAATTATTTCATTCTTCTTTTATGTTCTTCATTATAAGCATAGTGTCATAGTAAACAGTGGACCAATATTGAGTCAGCAAAACTTATATTCAAGACCTAAATAAATTAATGAATGAAAAAAATTTCATTAAATGCATACTATATTTCAGTGTTAGAGATATAAATGAAAAATCAAAGGCAGTATCTGTTCTCAAGAAATTCACATTCTAATCAATATCACATAAGTTATTTCAATTACAATGTTAATCTAATGTTAATCTTCCTGTTATTACAATTTCTAATACTATCACATGAAAGTACTGAAAACAGTTATCCTTATTTTGTACCATTTTTTAGTGGAAACACTTCTAATGTTTCGCAATTCCACTTTATGTTCATTCTTGACTTATAGAAGTACTTTTGGATAAGCTGATGGAAAATGTCACATTCTTATTTTTATTAGTTTTTTTTTTTAATCATTAGTAAATGAATTTCAAGGATTATTTCATTTTTCTTCATCTATTATTGTAATCATTTTAGAGTATTAATTTATATATGGTTATAAATTTGGAACTAAAAAGAATATTAGAGATCAATTAATTAAATCCCTAATTTCACAGATAAGGAAATTAACACCTGGGGATGTTAACCAACTTGGCAAGGCCATGATAGTAAATATCAAAGTCAGAATTTGAATTCAATTCTTCCTACTTTGAAGACTCTATTTCTTCTACTATGGTATTCTGATTTATGTTACGTTTTTCTGCAGTTGAAACAACTTAATATAATCTCTGATCATAATAGATAATTAGTTCTAATCTGTCGCTGTATTTTGTTGCCAATATTTTGCTTCCTATATTTGCATCAATATTCATTATGATAATTAATTTACAATCTTGCTCTTCTGTTGTTTTATTTTTGCCAAATTTGAAAATGCACACTATATTTTCCTTATAAAAGGTTTTGAGTAATATTACTTCGTTGTAACATGGATTTATTAATAACATGTAATATAGGGGTTGCTTGTTCTTGGACAGCTTAAAGAATTCATCTGTGAATCCAGCTAGACCAAATGCTTATAAGGATAGAAGGGACAATTCTTTAATAATTTGTCTCATTCTTCTTGCAAGATTTATTTATTTTAACTAATGAATTTCCTGTTAGGTGAATTTTGGGGGTTTTCCCTATATAATCATCAGTTTGTGATCCTATTTCTATTAAATTCCTTAGTTTGTTAGATGATAGCTGTGAATTCCTAATAACAGCCTTCATTTTCTTTTTGTTGTTTGAAATGATTTTGTAAAGTGTACTGATGTGTATTTTTTCCCTTTTTTTGGATTGTTTGTGGTGATTTGTAATTTTATTGTTCATTCAAAACCTCATGGTTTTATTTATCAATTCAAATTATTCTTTCCTTTCTCTCTCTTTATTTTTGGATTACTGTTTTGTTGTTCTAGTGCCTTTAGGTAAAAGTTTAATTCATTTAATTTGTCCCCCCCTTTTTATTAGTAATGTGAGAACTCAACTATGAAAATTTGTCTCTAAGAATGATTTTGACTATATCTAACAAATTTTTATATTTGATATTATTAGTATCAATATCTTTTGAATATTTTGCTTTTATGATTTCTTCTAAAGAAGAGTTAAAACTCTTTCATTGTTTAATAATTTTTCAATTTTCATGTCTCTATATATCTTTAACTCCTTTTATTTAATTCTAATTTTATTTCATAATGGTCTGAAAATATAATATGTTTGATCACTGTCTTTTATAATTTACATGGAATTTCTCTTTGGACTATTATTTCTTAAATTTCATAATTTTGTGTGTATTATTGAAAATAATGTTTATTTCCTGATTCTCCAACTTCATTTATTCCATATTTCTTCATTCTAACTTATTAAATAAGTTCAGATCTATATTTATTATTAATCTTTCTAGTTAATTCATCATATTCTGATTATTAAATTGAAACTCACTTCTGTCATTACTATATTTGCATTTTGTATTTTTTCTAATATGATTATTACCATTATTTTATTAATTTAATTTGCATAATTTGCCACAGAGAAAGAATTGTCATAGATTTTAAACACATTTTTCCTCTTAGTATTTTGCAATGTCCTTATCTGTCACATCTTTTCAAATTTGATCCTACTTAGATATCATTGTTGCTTCTTCTGTTATGTTTTTGTCTTACATTTAGACCAATTTCTTAATTTGAATTGATTTGTATCTTGGCATTAAATAAACATATTAATGGGTTATAGTGCCTGATATATCCTGTAATAACAATAAAGCTGCCTTTTAATTAATAATAATGGGTGCATGTTTGTATTTTTTGCACTTCTGCATTCATCATAATACTCAAATGAATCTATAATCTTACTGAGTTAGTTAAACCCTTCAATGATACAGATTGCAATTCATCCTATGTTTCTAGGGTAAATGACTCTTGTCCATTTTCTCCCTTAAATTCATCACAAGTTGAAAATCCATTGTGCTGATAGCTTCTTTGCTTCCTCCTGACATGATCAATACAACATGTTGGATGCCCACTTTTGACTTTGCTACATTACTGTCATCTTTTCTTAAGATACATTTCCTTGATAATTTCTCTTTTTCTTCAAAGTTCCTATTAATTACATATTGTACCTACATCCATCCACTGCACCTCATGATTGCACTTTCTGTAATATATAATTTTAAATTTTGGGAAACCACTGTATTTTGTGCCTCTACCATATCAATATTAATCATAATATATATTTTCACCATTATTTTAAATTTATTATTTTTAATATTATTTTCAGAGATTGTATACATACTTACTATAACTTTGTTAGCAGGCATAGAACATATTAATTATTTCTATTAAGCCCTTGTCATCAAGTTTTTTTTTCTTTTATTGCTTACAGGAGCCTTTTCAAATATGAATTTAAGATAATAAATTTTTCCAGGTGTTGTCATCTTTAAATGTAATCTTTTCCTTTTTAAGCCCTATAGTCATTATAGAAAATTATGTTATTTGGGAGACTAGATTTATTTTGAATATATATATGTATATATATTGTATTATTTTAACTTTTTGCCTTCATTATTATTAAAATGTCCAATGTTATTCTAATTAGAATTTTTAAAAATTCATTCTTTTTTTTTTCTTCCCAAAGTTTGTAGCATTTTTATTTTTCTTTGTAATTTTAACTTATATTTTATGTGCTTTGATGAATGACAATTAAGATTTCCCCATGAAGATGTAGTTTACATTTTCTCCACATGCATAGTGCTACTTGATGTTGCCCACTCTAGAACATTTTCTTCTAATTATGTCCCTGAATAGTGTCTACCTTTTTCTTCTTCTATATTTTTAGTGTGTTCTGGAATTCCAATTAATACAAGTTTATACTTCTTACTTCATCTTCCAAAATGTATAATTTTCTCATCTATATTCATTATTTTTCTTAGTTACATTCTGAGCTTTTTCTTCAATTTTATTTTTAATAATAATAGCTTTAATTTTTCAAATATATGCAAAGATAGTTTTCAACATTCATCCTTGCAAAACCCTTATTCCAAAATTTTCTCCCTTCCTTTCCCTTTGCCCCTTCTCTAGACAATAAGTAATCCAATACATATTAAACATATGCAATTCTTCTAAACATATTTCCATACTTATCATCCTGCACAAGAAATATCAGATTAAAAGGGGTAAAATGAGAAAAAAAACAAGCAAAAAACAACAAAAGAGGTGAAAATACTATGTTGTAATCCACAATCAGTCTCCATAGTTTCAATTTTATCTTTGACATCTATTGATACCAAATTTTATTTATTTCATTATTTGATGCTTCCCTCAACATTTTTTGGCCTTGAAATTTCATTTTACCATTCCTCAAATTGTTACTCCATTTTTCTTCATCTTTTTAAATTAGAATCCTCTTTTTATTCTTTTATTATCCAAATTATTTATCCTTTGGTGCTTCTATCTCATCCAGTGATGCTTCAGCATGCATTTCTGAAGGAATTTTATTCCTCAGATTTTCTATGACAAAGAATTCTGCTATCATGAAACTATTCAAAATCTTACTATTCCTCTACCACTCTGATTTCAAAGTAGGAGGGATAGAAGGAGCAGCCTACCAAATGCATCCTAATTTGATGCTGGAGCTGCCCTTAGAGGACAATCTAACCAATGGGAAGCTTTTGTCTATTTCAGTAGGGGAGATGGAATACTCTTTCTGAGCTGTTTGATGGAAGTAAAGTGAAGCAGGCTGTATCCCCCTTAGGTTGTATAGGCTCTACTTTAGATGAACTAGGAGGCTTCTCTGCTTTCTGGAAAGGGATAGGGAATTATTTTGCTTTCTATGTTTGGCTTAGGGCTATTTTATCAGAAAGAGAAAGTACAGAGGGGCAGAATGGAGCAGAAGGAACCTTAAGATCCCTGGTGCTACTATCAACAAGGTGAGAAAAGAAGATAAGGGATTGGGAAACTAGAATCACAGTTTTCTGCAAGTGTTGGAGCTGACAAAACAGCCTAGTGATACTCTGAGCTTTGGGCAATACTTATGTAAGGAAAGGCTCTTATTTTTTTTGTGTGTCACAAACCTTTCTGGTAGTCTGATGAAGTCTATAGAGTCTGTCTCAGAATAATATTTTAAATGCATAAAATAAAATGTATTAAATTACAAAAGACATCAACTATATTGAAATGCAGTTAGCAAAATATTTTCTAGCATCAAGTTCACTGGGCCAGATTAAAAATTCCTGATAGAAGGTCAGAGAGGGAGGAGGTAGCCTTCTTTATTTAGGATCTAGAGTGCAAAGATGGGACTAGAAGGAATCCTCATTGCACAGATATGGAAACAAATCATTCTCAAGAGTTTTTGGTCAGGACTCAGTCCTGTGTCAAGTGAGAGGCTAGAGGTCCCTTCAGCATAGGACAGGTGATAGGATGAGAAAGACAGAAGGTTTGGCTGGGTTGTAGTGGCTGGGTATGGGAAGAAAACCATACTCACTGTATGGTGTATGAATATAAGTGGAGATTATTTCTGAGGCATCTCAGACCAACTGGGATAATGGTGTCTAAAAATGAGAAAATAAGCATATGATTCAGCAAAAAAAATATGGCTGACATTTGTAGCTTTAAGATTTTATGTTTCTGGGACACTAATACATTGTTGGTGGAGTTGTGAACTGATGCAAACATTTTGGAGAGCAGTTTGAGACTATGCCCAAAAGGCTATCAAGATATTCATACCCTTTGATGCAACTGTGTTTCTACTGAGTTTATATTCCAAAAAGATCTTAAAGGAGGGAAAGGGACCCACATGTGCAAAAATGTTTGTGGCAGCCTTTTTTATAATGCAAGAATTTGGAAACTGATTGGATGCCCATCAGTTGGAGCATGGCTGAATAAGTTATGGTATATGAATGTTATGGAATATTATTATTCTATAAGAAACAACCAGCAGGATGATTTCAAAGAGGCCTGGAGAGACCTACATGAGCTGATGCTAAGTGAAGTGAGCAGAACCAGGAGATCATTGTACACAGCAGCAAGATTATACGATGAACAATTCTGATGGACATGACTCTTTTCAACAGTGAGATGATTAAGGCCAGTTCTAATGCTCTTGTGATGAAGAGAGCCATCTACACCCAGAGGATTGTGGAAACTGAGTGTGTATCACAACAAAGCATTTTCAATCTTTTTGTTTTTATTCACTTGCATTTTGTTTTCTTTCTTACTTTTTTTTTCCTTTTTGATCTGATTTTTCTTGTGCAGCAAAATAATTGCATAAATATGTATACATATATTGCATTTAACATATGTAATATATTGGAATACTTGTCATCTAGGGGAAGGAGGGAAGGAGGGGAATTTGGAATATAAGATTTTGCAAGGGTCAATGTTGAAAAATTATCTATGTATATGTTTTGAAAATAAAAGGCTTTAATTTAAAAAGATTGTGTTTCATGTATATTATTTCACTTGATTTTTTTTAGTAATCCTGCATTTTATAGGTGAGGAAACAACTTCAAAGAAACTAAATGACATTCTCATGGTCACACAGTAAATATTAAATATATGATTTGAACCCAGGTCTCTCCTGACTCCCAATCCCAACATTTTTTTTCCTGATAAACCACACTGCTCTACAGATGGAGCAATAAGTGATATTTACTTCTTTATCAGGATGATGATGATAAGATAATGATGATGATGAAAATAACAACTAATATTTGTATAATTTTAAAGATTTACAAAGTGCTTTATAAATTTATAATTTTAATTTATGATCCTGAAAGGTAGTTTATTTCCCCCATTTTACAGATAGAGGCCTGCCTGACATGAGATCAAGTATCTTATCCACTGTGCCACCTAGATACCTCAGTAGGAATATCTGTGATTTTCTACCACTCTTCTTCCCCACCATTCTTTCCCTCTTTGTGATATTTTGAAGATTGATCCCTAAGTTCCTTTAAGATAATGTTCCCTCCAGAATGAATTTCTTTTCTCTTCATTTGGTCAGAACTTTTTTTTTTTAATTCATCAGTAAATAAATATTAATAACAATAAGAATAACAGGTAGTATTTGTATATCTTTTTGAGAATTTCAAAATAAATTAATATCCATTTTTTCTTCTTGATCAAGTGCATCAGGTCTTGGTCTGTTAAGAATTCAACTGTGCTGCTTCTTTGATCAATGATGAGAAAAGAGAGAAAAAGCAATTCTATTTCATGTCTATTCACTATCCGTCCTATGCCATTGAGAAATCCTACCAGAAATGACTTGGGTTCCTCTCCAAACTTTCTCATTTTCTTTTTAACCACTTTTTTTGCAGTTTTACATGCCAATGATGTTCCAAATCTCTCCTCCTCATAAGATCATAGAATCAAAGAAAGACAGACTGGCACAGGATATAGTGTGCCAGCCTCAAAGTTAAAAAAAAAAGCTGTGTTTAAGACTTACCTCTAATACAACTTGGCCAAGACACTTAAGCTTTCAACTCTTTAAAACTATAAAGTTGCAAAGGGCAGGGGTTAGGTGAGATGGAACACCAATATGCATTTCTTTTCTTTTTAAATATTTTTACTTTCCCCAGTTACATGTAAAATATTTTTTTACATTTGTTTTTAAATTTTTGAGTTCCAAATTCTCCCCCTTCTTCATCACACTCCCACATTCAGAAGGCCCATGTGAAACTGTGCAAAACATTTCCATAAAAGACATGTTGCAAAAGAAAACAGCTCTTTCTCCTCCCTCCCCCCCAAAAAAAATCCTCAAGAAAAAAAAAAAAGAAAGTAAAAAAAGTATTATTCAGTCTCTATTCGTGCACAATGAACTCTTTCTCTGGATATGTAGAGAGCATTTTTTCATCATAAATCCATCAGATTGTCTTGGATCATTGTATTTCTGGAAATAGCAAAGTCAGTCATAGCTGATCATCCCACAGCCTTGCTACCACTATATACATAGTACCTTTCTCTTTGCTTGAATTCATGGAGAACTTTCCAGATTTTTCTGATAGCATCCTGCTTATCATTTCTTATAAGACAATAATATTCCTTTATAACACCATACTACAATTATGCAGCCATTCCCCAACTGATAAGCATCCTCTCCATTTCTAATTATTTGTCAAAAAGAATAGACATAAATATTTTATACACATAATTTTTAAAAATTCTTTTGGAATTTAGACCTAGTAGTGGTATATTAGGTCAAAAGATATACATGATTTTAAAACCCTTTGGGCATAGATCATATCTTTTGATCTTTTTTTTTCCCTCAGGCAATTGAGGTTAAGTGACTTGCCCAGGGTCACACAGCTAGGAAGCATTAAGAGTCTGAGGCCAAATTTGAATTCAGGTCTTCCTGACTTCAGGGCTGATGCTCCAATCACTGCACCACCTAGCTGCTTCTTGATCATTTATTACTTGGAAAATGACTCATTTTTTATAAATCTGACTCGGTTCAGATGTATAATATGAAAAATGAGGCCTTCATCAGAGAAATTTTCTTTAAAATTCTTTTCATATTTACTATTGCTAACTGTATTTCCCCCATTTTACTTTATTCTCACTTTCTTTTCATCCTGTGTCTCTCCTCAAAAGTATTTTGCTTCTAACCAGCCTATCACCTTAATGTGATCTCTCGTCTATCATCCTTCCCCTTCTCTTATTTTCTTCTCTTCCTACTTTCCTGCAGGGTAGATTAGATTTCTATTCTCATATTGAGTGTATATGTTATTTGTTCTTTGAACCAATTCTGATGAGGCTAAGGTTCAATCATTTCTCTTCCCACTGTAAAACCTTTTTTTCTTGTCTCTTTTATGACAGATAATTTACACCATTCTACCTCTCCCTTTCCCTTTCTTCCAGGATATTCCTCCCTGAACCTTAAATTTTATTTTATCTTTTAGATATTATCACTTCATATTCAACTCATACCTGTGTCTCCTATCTATACAAATATTCCTTCTAACTGCCATAATAATGGAGTTCTTATGAGTTACAAAAATTTAATATTTCATATTGTTTCCTATTTAAAGTAGAAACAGTCCTTCAAGGTCATCTAATGTAATACATTCATTTTAGTTGAAAAACTCAAGAGCAGAAATTGTAAGTAGATTGACCAATGTCACAAAGATAGTAATAACTGGAACTCTAAATAACAGCATTATTTCCACAATACCACGAGAAGACATTCCAACAGCAGGCATGGAGATATCCACAATGGAAACTAGAAGAACAAGTGGAAACTTTTCCTACAAAACAAAATTTTGCCTAGATTTAGCCCCTATGTGACTGGTGTTTAATCATAAACAAAATTAAACTCAACCTGTCCTCCTATCAATGGCAAATGAGAATATGAACAGAAGAGCTATGAATTTAATTGGAATAGGGAAAGGGTATTTATTAGGCTGTGGAGGTAGGTAAAAGTCTATCTTCACAGTTCTCTATAATTAGTCTTTGTTTGAATTAGAACTTTATTGTCCTGACTCCTAACAGATCCAGACATCATAGACATGGATATAGTTGCTATTGAAAGCCACTAGATGTCCTCTGTCAGCAATTCTATAATTAGTAAAAAGCCTTTTATTTTTTCATTTTGAGTTCAGTCAATGGCTTCCATAAACTAGAATCTCTTTTGATATCATTTATGCTTGTACATTTCCTTTTTCTATTTAGTTCAGGATGAAAAAAAAAAAAAAAACTCCATTTCACCTCTTAGACAATCTGGAAGGATTTAGAACTTTTCTTTTGTTTCCCTTTGATTTTTTCATTTCTATCTCTTGATTTTCCATGAAAGAATCTGGATATGTCTTTTCCATGTTTCCAGGTAGCTAGAGCTTTGATGATAGTCTCTAAGAATGGATTCTATTACATTAAAAGAAAGATTTAGGGATTCTTAGTCTCTGTAGATTGCTTGTGCATGTTAAAATTTCTTTTTATAACATAGTATTTTATTATCTATGGAGATGTACTCAACACAGATAATTTTTGTAGGAAGGAGTGTTCCAAGCTTAATATCTTTATGGAATACAAGCTTTTTGTAAATGAAGCTACCAACATAATTTCTCTTCTTAAATTATGTGATTTCTGAGTTCTATAAGGACGTTCCTATGATCAATTCACAATACCCTGTGGATGGTGCCAATTTTTTTAATTTTAATTTCCTACAAGAGATTATGTGATAGTGAATTTAGAGTCTGAAATAAACATACTATCCCAAATTGACCATTTTACAAATAAGAAAACTGAGGCCCAGAAAGCTAAAATGAATTGCTCTAGATACAAATATAGTAATCCTAGGATTTGAATCCAGGTCTTCTGAATCCAAATCCAGTGTTCTTTAAATTATTTTACATTTGTATAATGACAAATATGCCTCTGAAAATCATTCACAAAGCCAACTTCATTAGCAAAGAGATCATTCACACTCCCCTTTTGATAAGCCTTGCTGATTTGACTTTGCCATTAGCATGAATTCAGGGAAGAATATGCCTCAAAGTGCATATATTGAATTCAAATGTAGCTTAAGGAAATCATTTTTAGTTTATGTATTTGAGAAAGAATTTCTCAAGCTCAATTCTATGAACACTCATTCTAATAAATATTAACTGCATATTTCAGATGTCAGATTTCCTGGAGATACATGTGAATGTTTATATACTCATATATTCAATAATAATGTAATATTAATACATCAATAACAAATTATATTCACATATTTTTCAATGAGACATGACTGGCTAATCACAAATGTTAGGAATTTTGTTTTTCTCTTTTTCTTCTATATTGTTAGCAATCATTAATGCAGTCCTCTGTATTGAGTTGGAAACATATCTTAAATCATGACATTTTCCATAAAGGACTTTGAAACCAAAAGACTACATGTGACCTTGGAAGCCACTAAAGATTAAAAAAAAAATGCCAAATTAATAGATACCTAATAAATTAATAAATGGCATAGCAAACAATCCCCCCTGTTTTGTCACAAGGTTTTTAGGTTCTGATTTGAGAATGTTAAAATTCAACATTGTGTATAGTAATTGATCATCCATTTCACTGTGCTGTTGGAAAGGGGATTGATCTGACAGACTTTGGAACTGGTGGCTTGGATGGTTGCCAGGGCAAATGACATATTTCTGGGAGTAATCTAATTTCCTCATGTACTAAAGGGTTTAATTTTCCAACAGCAGGGCAAGGTGGCAAAAAGCTGTCTTTGTTTCTCTTATGAAATGTATCCAATTATCCTCATTTGTGGATGAAATGACTTGCCATGAATAGTAAGGGACCAAATTATTTTAATAAATTGGATAATTTTGTAAGTTGAAAAATGTCATGCCATTTTGGGTGATTCCCGAGCTTACACTATGCTCATGGGAGAGAAATAGCAGTTAAACTGGCAATTATTCATGTGGGATTAATTCCCCAAAAGTAGATTTTTATAGCTGATGCTTACCCCAGTATGGCACATAGTAAACATTCAACAAATAATAATGTAGTATAATAAAAAGTGGGAAAGAGGAAACTTGGATTCTGGTTTTGACTTTGCTATAATTACCAGTATGATCTTGTACAAGTCACTTCATCTTTTCATGTCATTTTTCTCTTTCTACAACAGATAAGGTGGATAGACTAGGCATAAAATAACATTATTTTGTAGTTTAAGAAACTTGAGGTTGTAAGCTTAAGGGATTTGTCTAAATATCAGTAGGGATTTGAACTCAAGTACTATTAACCCCAGTTGAAAGTAATTTTCCCTGAGCCATGGTACCCTCTTGCTGGATATGGATATGAGTGTGTAAATATATATGTGTGTATATGCATGTGTATATATGTGTGTATATATATATATATTATCAGCTTGATTGCACTCACATGATCATTCTCTCCATTGCCCTCATTTATAGCTCTTAGGGGCAATGGTATTACATGAATAATCAATTCCTACCTTCGTCTCTTCAAAATCTTATTCCTAGCTTTCTTCTTTCTCCCCTTTCTACTTCTATGGTCTCTATTCAGATCAGCTCAGATTCTCCCAGCCTCAACTTTTCACTTCCCTTCCTTCTCTGTCTTTTCAATGTGCCCCTAGTTCTATCAATAACAAAATCTTCTTCATCCCAGATCTCCTTCTTTCAGAGCCCTTTTATCTTATAGAATTCACAAGAATCTGGCCTTCTCTTGGAAACCTTATTCTTCTCCATTACTTCTGATCCTTTTCTCATACTCTTTCTCCAACGCTAACTTGCCCTTACCTCTACTACATGTCTGGAAGAAGAAGTCAAAATAATGCCACCAACAGACCATCATTCTGTCATTATCATTCTGTAACATCTATTCCTTTAAGCCCACATTATCAGATTATATCAATCTTGATTTTTTCACTTATACTTTACCAAACACTTATATTTTCTTCAATTTCAATGACTTACAGTATTTGTCTCTGTCTCTGTCTCTCTTTGTCTCTTTCTGTCTCTGTCTCTGTCTCTCTCTTACATGCACAAATACATACACACATACACTTTTCATCATTCTTGGTGGATTCAGTGTTTATGGTGATAACCCTGTAAGAAACTTGGATTCAAACCATTCTCCAATTGATAAATGGTCAAAGGATATGAACAGACAATTCTCAGATGATGAAATTGAAACTATATCCACTCATATGAAAGAGTGTTCCAAATCACTACTGATGAGAGAAATGCAAATTAAGACAACTCTCAAATACCACTACACACCTGTCAGATTGGCTAAGATGACTGGAACAAATAATGATGCATGTTGGAGGGAATGTGGGAAAACTGGAACACTGATGCATTGTTGGTGGAGTTGTGAAAGAATCCAACCATTCTGGAGAACAATTTGGAACTATGCCCAAAAAGTTATCAAACTGTGCATACCCTTTGATCCAGCAGTGCTACTACTGGGCTTATATCCCAAGGAAATACTATAGAAGCTGTTTGTGGCAGCTCTTTTCATAGTGGCTAGAAACTGGAAAATGAATGGATGTCCATCAATTGGAAAATGGTTGGGTAAATTATAGTGTATGAAGGTTATGGAATCTTATTGCTCTGTAAGAAATGACCAGCAGGATGAATACAGAGAGGTTTGGAGAGACTTACATGAACAGATGCTGAGTGAAATGAGCAGAACCAGAAGATCACTATACACTTCAACAACAATACTGTATGAAGATATATTCTGATGGAAGTGGATATCTTCAACATAAAGAAGATCCAACTTACTTCCAGTTGATCAATGATGGACAGAAACAACTACACACAGAGAAGGAACACTGGGAATTGAATGTAAACTGTTAGCACTACTGTCTTTCTACCAAGGTTACTTATACCTTTGGAATCCAATTCTTAACATGCAACAAGAAAATTGGATTTACACACATATATTGTATCTAGGTTATACTGTAATGGGATTGCCTGTCATCTAGGGGAGGGAGTAGAGGGAGGAAGAGGAAAATTTGGACAAATGAATACAAGGCATAATGTTATAAAAAAAAATTACTCATGCATATGTACTGACAAAAAATTGTTCATCATTGTATAATTATAAAATTAATTTTATATAATAATAATAATAAAGAAAGAAAGAAACTTGGATTCCCAAGTTAGTCAACTTCTTTGATTTCCATGATCCTTTCATGGATTTCCATCTTTTCATGACTTTCATGTTATCATCATCTGCGATCCTTGATTCTGCCCATATTATTAGATCTCACTATCATTTTAAAACTATTCTAGGTCTAGGATCTGAAATCTGAAATTCTTCTCTCTGAACATAACATCTCCTTCTCCTTTCACCATTTCCAATGCATATGAGTAGGAAGCTATTAACCTGCTTTTTCATACTCAGAATAATATTTCATTCTTCACTCTTTCCTAGCTCGTTCCAGTCCATTTTCCCTATTCTCATCCTTCTCTCTCTACAACAATTAATATTAATGATCATTCCCCTCCTCCTATATTCTCTTTGTTTAAAATTAATTTTATAATTATAAGATTTTTTGACAGTACATATGCATAGGTAATTTTTTTTACATTATCCCTTGTACTCCCTTCTGTTCTAAATTTTCCCCTCCTTCCCTCCACCCCCTCCCCTACATGGCAGGTATTCCCATACATATTAAATATGTTATAGTATATCCTAGGTACAATATATATGTGCAGAACCGAATTTTGTTGTCGTTGTTGTTGCAAAGGAAGAATTGGATTCAGAAGGTAAAAATAACCTGGGGAGAAAAAAAATGCTAACAGTTTACACTCATTTCCCAGTGTTTCTTCTCTGGGTGTAGCTGATTCTGTCCATCACTTGATCAATTGGAATTGGATTAGCTCTTCACTATGTTGAACATATCCAATTCCATCAGAATACATCCTCATACAGAATTGTTGTTGAGGTGTATAATGATCTCTTGGTTCTATTTATTTCACTCAGCTTCAGTTCATCTTAAGTCTCTCTAAGCCTCTCTATATTCATCCTGTGGTCATTTATTATAGAACAATAATATTTCATAATATCATATACCATAATTTACCCAAACATTCTCCAAATTGATGGGCATCAATTCATTTTCCAGTTTCTAGCCACTACAAAAAGGGCTGCCACAAACATTTTGGCACATTTTGGTCTCTTTCCCTTCTTTAGTATTTCCTTGGGATATAAGCCCAGTAGTAGCACTGCTGGATCAAAGGGTATGCACAGTTTGATAACTTTTTGGGCATAGTTCCAGATTGCTCTCCAGAATGGTTGGATTCTTTCACAACTCTACCAACAATGCATCAGTGTCCCAGTTTTCCCACATCCCCTCCAACATTCATCATTAGTTGTTCCTGTCATCTTAGCCAATCTGACAGGTGTATAGTGGTATCTCAGAGTTGTCTCAATTTGCATTTCTCTGATCAAAAGTGATTTGGAACACTCTTTCATAAGAATGAAAATAGTTTCAATTTCATCATCTGAAAATTGTCTCTTCTTATCCTTTGAACTTTTATCAATTGGAGAATGTCTTGATTTCTTATAAATTACAATCAATTCTCTGTATATTTTGGAGAATGAGGCCTTTATCAGAACCTTTAACTATAAAAATGTTTTCCCAATTTGTTACTTCCCTTCTAATCTTGTTTGCATTAGTTTTGTTTGTACAAAAGCTTCTTAATTTGATGTAATCAAAATTTTCTATGTTGTGATCAATAATGATCTCTAGTTCTCTTTGGTCACAAATTCCTTCCTCCTCCACAAGTCTGAGAGGTAAACTACACTATGTTCCTCTAACTTATTTATGATCTTGTTCTTTATGCCTAAATCATGCACCCATTTTGATCTGATCTTAGTATGTGGTGTTAAGTGTGGGTCCAGGCCTAGTTTCTGCCATACTATTTTCCAGTTTTCCCTGCAGTTTTTGTCAAATAATGAATTCTTATCCAAAAAGTTGGGATTTTTGGGTTTGTCAAACACTAGATTGCTATTTTTATTCACTATCTTGCCCTGTGAACCTAACCTATGCCACTGATCAACTAGTCTATTTCTTAGCCAATACCAAATGGTGTTGGTGACTGCTGCTTTATAATATAGTTATAGATCAGGTACAGCTAGGCCACCTTCATTTGATTTTTTTTTCATTAATTCCCTTGAAATTCTTGACCTTTTATTCTTCCATATGAATTTTATTGTTATTTTTTCTAGGTCATTAAAATAGTTTCCTGGGAGTATAATTGGTATAGCACTAAATAAATAGATTAGTTTAGGGATTATTGTCATCTTGATTATATTCGCTCTTTCTTCCAAGAGCACTTAATATTTTTCCAGTTATTTAAATCTAACTTTATTTTGGTGGCAAGTGGTTTATAATTTTGCTCATATAATTCCTGACTTTCCTTTGGTAGATATATTCCCAAATATTTTATACTATCAACAGTTATTTTGAATGGAATTTCTCTTTGTATCTCTTGCTGTTGGATTGTGTTGGTAATGTATAAAAATGCTGAGGATTTATGTGCATTTATTTTGTATCCTGAAATTTTGCTAAAGTTATGAATTATTTCTAATTGCTTTTTAGCAGAGTCTTTGGGATTCTCTAAGTATACCATCATATCATCTGCAAAGAGTGATAGTTTGATTTCCTCATTACCTACTCTAGTTCCTTGAATCTCTTTCTCAGCTATTGCCGAGGCTAGCATTTCTAATACAATATTGAATAGTAATGGTGAGAGTGGGCAACCTTGTTTCACTTCTGATGTTACTGGGAAAGGTTCTAGTTTATCGCCATTACATATGATGTTTACTGATGGTTTTAAATATATGCTCCTGACTATTCTAAAGAATAGTCCATTTATTCCTATACTCTCAAGCATTTATAGTAGGAATGGATGTTGGATTTTATCAAATGCTTTTTCTGCATCTATTGAGATGTTCATATGTTTTTTGTTAATTTGGTTATTGATATAGTCAATTATGCTAATAGTTTTCCTAATATTGAACCAGCCCTGCATTCCTGGTATAAATCCCCCTTGGTCATAGTGTATTATCCTGGGGATGGTTTTCTGTAGTCTTTTTGCTAATATTTTATTTGAGATTTTAGCATCAATATTCATTAGGGAGATTGGTCTATAATTTTCTTTCTCTGTTTCCAGCCTACTTGGTTTAGGAATCAGTACCCTATCTGTGTCATAAAAGGAATTTGGTAGGACTCCTTCAATCCCTATTTTTTCAAATAGTTTATATAGCATTGGAGTTAGTTGTTCTTTAAATATTTGGTAGAATTCACATGTAAATCCATCTGGTTCTGGGGATTTTTTCTTAGGGAGTTGGTTAATAGCTTGTTCTATTTCTTTTTCTGAAATGGGGCTATTTAGACTATTTCCTTCTTCTTCTGTTAATCTGGGCAAGCTATATTTTTGAAGGTATTCTTCCATTTCATTTAAGTTATCGAATTTATTGGCATAAAGTTGGGCAAAGTAGCTCCTAACTATTGTTCTAATTTCCTCTTCATTAGTGGTGAGTTCTCCCTTTTCATTTTTAAGACTAACAATTTGCTTTTTCTCTTTCCTTTTTTTAATCAGATTTACTAAGAGTTTGTCTATTTTGTAGGTTTTTTCATAGAACCAACTCTTAATTTTATTATTTAGTTTTTTTACTTTCAATTTTATTAATGTCACCTTTTATTTTTAGAATGTCAAGTTTCATGTTTGTCTGGGGGGTTTTAATTTGTTCCTTTTCTAGTATTTTTAGTTGTAAACCCAATTCATTGACCTTCTCTTTCTCTATTTTATGCAAGTAGGTCTCTAGAGATATAAAATTTCCCCTTATTACTGCTTTGGCTGTATCTCACACATTTTGGTATTATATCTTATTATTGTCATTTTCTTGGGTGAAATAATTATGTCTATGATTTGCTGTTTTACCCAATCATTCTTTCGTATAAGATTGTTTAGTTTCTAATTATTTTTTGGTCTATTTTCCCCTGGCTTTTTATTGAATGTAATTTTTATTGCATTGTGGTCTGAAAAGGATGCCTTACTGTACTTGATTTTGAGGTTTTTATTTCCTAGTATATGATCAATTTTTGTATAGGTTCCATGAACTGCTGAGAAGAAAGTGTACTCCTTTCTGTCTCCATTTAGCTTTCACCAAAGATCTATCATATCAAACTTTTCTAGTATTCTATTTACCTCTTTGACTTCTTTCTTATTTATTTTGTGGTCTGATTTATCTAATTCTGAGAGTGCAAGGTTGAGATCTCCCACTATTATAGTTTTGCTGTCTATTTCTTTTGCGGCTCTCTTAATGTCTCTTTTAAGAATTTAGATGCTGCACCACTTGGTGTGTATATGTTTAATATTGATATTGCTTCATTATCTATGCTACCCTCTAGCAAGATATAATGCCCTTCCTTATCTCTTTTAATTAGATCAATTTTTGTTTTTGCTTGATCTGAGATGAGGATGGCTATCCCTGCTTTTTTGGCTTTACCTGAAGCATAGTAGATTCTGCTCCATCCTTTTACCTTTATTCTGAATGTATCACCCTGTTTCAGGTGTGTTTCCTGTAAACAAGATATAGTAGGATTCTGGCTTTTAATCCAGTCTGCTAACTGCTTCCTCTTTATGAGGCAGTTTACCCATTCATATTTATGATTAGAATGACTAATTCTATATTGCTTGCCATCCTGTTAACCCCTGCTTATGCTTTTCTCCTTTTCTTTCCTCTTACCCCCCTCCCCAGGATTAAAGTTGTGAGCACCACTTGCTTTTCACACCCCTCCCTTTTTAGGATCCCTCCCCCACCTTAAATTTCCTCCCCCTATTTTACCCCTTTTCCTCAAATATTCTGTATTCCCTTCCCCTTAGTTTATTCCTTCCCTCCCACTTTTCAATGAAGTAGAAGTTTCACTATAAATCGAATATGTCTATTTATACACACTATGTTCATCCCCTTCCTTTCATTTTCTCAGATATAATAGATTACCTTTGCCTCTTCATGAGATGTAGTACCACCCTTTTTATGATATAATTTCCTTTCCACTTCTGGTTTCTAGGCCAAATTATACATGTGTTCTTTACATATCTTTTTGGCAGAAACATAGTTCTCATGATTTCTTTTTACCTTTTTAGAAATCTCTTGAGTTCTGTATTTGAAGATCAAACTTTTTGTGTAGATCTGGTTTTTTTCATCAAGAATAGGTGGAACTCATTTATTTCATTAAATGTCCATCTTTTTCCCTGGAAAATGATGCTCATTTTTGCTGGGTAAGTTATTCTTGGCTGCATACCAAGTTCCTTAGCCTTTAGGAATATCATATTCCAGGCCCTTTGTTCCTTTAATGTGGACGCTGCTAGATCCTGGGTTATCCTTATTGTGGCTCCTCTAGCAGCTTCCAATATTTTTTCTTTCATCTGATGCTTCTTGAACTTGGCCACTATATTTCTTGGCATTTTGATTTCAGGGTCCCTTTCAGTAGGTGATTGATGAATCTTTTCAATGTCTATTTTACCCTCTGTTTCTAAAACATCTGGGCAGTTCTCTTTGATAATTTCCTGGAAAATAGTGTCCAGTCTCTTTTTTTTTTCCTCACAATTTTCAGGGAGTCTAATTATTCTCAGATTGTCTCTCCTGGATCTGTTTTCCAGGTCTGTTGTCTTCCCAATAAGGTACTTGACATTCTTTTCAATTGTTTCATTTTTCTGGTTTTGTTGACTACTTGGTTTCTCCTTGAGTCATTCATTTTTATTTGTTTGATTCTAATTTTTAATGATGTATTTTCTTCACTCACTTTCTTTATATCTTTTTGTAATTGTCCAATTGAGTTTTTAAGTGAGTTTTTTTCTTCTATGGAATTTTTTTTCCATTTCATCAATTTTATTTTTTAGAGAGCTGTTTTCTTTTTCCAACTGACTAATTTTATTTCTCAATGATTTGATCTCTTTATCCACTCTCGATGACTTCTCCAGACTCTCTTGCCAGGCTTCCCTTTCCTTTTCCCATTTCTCTTCTAGCTCTCTTGTGAGAGCCTCTTTTTTATTTCATCTGTGAGTGTCTTGTGTATTAAGGAGCAGATCATATCCCACTTAGGGGATTCCTCTGGAGACAGTCTGCTTTTAGTCTCCTCAGGGTTTGAAGTCTGCTCTCTGTCCATACAGAAGTTGTCAATGGTTAGAGCCCTTTTAAATTTTTTGTTCATTTTGTCAGAGCTGAATTGAAGAAAGCAAATTGATAAGAGAAACAATTGGTCTGTTTCTGGGGGAGATGGGGCTGGATGGTGTAACCGGGCTTCCTCTACAGATTGCAGGAGATAGCAGTGAGGCACTAGCAGGACAGGGATGGCTGTGCTGTGTCTGTGCTCTGAGGCTTTAAGAACACGCTGAGTCACTCCAGGTAGAGATGGGGGTAGCCAAGTCAAGAGAGACGCTAGCTTTCTGGGGTTTTATTCTTTACAACTCCAGTGTTTACACCGTCTCTGCTGATCCTGGCTTGCTGCCAAGAAGGAATATCCACACTGGCATAAAGGTCGTTCCACAGAAACATCAGAGATCATACCCCTCCCCCCTATGGTCTGAGCAGTGTTAGCTGCCTACCTCTCTCTTGCTGCTTGCCCTCAGCCTGTGCCCAGTCTGTTTGTCCCCTCCCCCGAGCAAACACAGGCATTTTCTGGAGAATTTCAAGGATGTCTTCTGTTGGTAATTATTTGTGGGGATTTTTCCAGTCAAGCATTAATTCCGAGGCTTGTCATGAAATAATTTCTGAGAGAAAATGCAGAGCTCAAGCAGCTGTGAGCCTCCTCGTTGCCATCTTGGCCAGAAGTCCAGGACTCTGCTGTCTTGATTGGTTATTGCTTCCATCCCTCCTCCTATATTCTCACCATTCTTGGCTTCTATAACTCTAATTTTATAAGGGCCCTTTAAATGGGCGGCGCCACAGCGCAACAGGAGATTGAGTGCCCCAGGGTAATCTCTGTGGATATTAGGACTTCCCTGTGGGTGGGATCTTGGCCATATTGAGATAGCTTCATAATGGGTGATAGCTCTCTCGCTGATTGGCTGTGTGTGTGACCTCACAGGCCCTTTATAAGCCCAATGCAGACAGCAGTCACTCTCTTTAATCTGGCTCCCTAATCTGGGGTAGCCAAGCTAAACCAAGCTGATGGATAGCCAACAGGTAAGGAGTTTGGTAGTGAACACGTGGGTCTTCAGACCAGGTGTTCACTAAGGAGTTAAAAAGTCAGGGCATCAAGTAAGGGCATTATATGAGTAGGTATAATAAAGGCTTTTAAGATTACACGTGGCTGTTCTTGAGTACACTACCGGTTATTAAACTACTATTCAAGAGATCGTGGCCAGAGACCTTTGAAGGCCTCAGAGGAGGTGAGCCGGGTAGAGTTCACACTGCAAAGGTCAGTGGTCAAAGGTACTCTGTTGGGCCTAGGGCAGACTAGTAATTGTAACTGCCAGGAGAGCATGTAACAACTTTCTCTTGGTTCCCTTCCTGTGGCAATGATTCTTTTGGATCTTTTTCAATTACTCCCCAAAAGTGACTTTTCCAATGATATACAAGAAGCCTTCTTTTCTCCTTTTAACACTCTCTCCCTTCCAAATGTTCTTTACTTCCATGGGTTTATTATTTATATCTTTGTAGATGAATTCCAAATCTATACATTCAGGCCTAATCTTGTTTGTGAGCTCCAATTTTCTATTTTCCCCCAACTACTTACAGACAACTTCCTTAAATATTCTTCTAGGACTCAAACTCATTCTGTCTAAACTCAATTCATTATTCTTTCTCCTCCAATCTGTTCCTCTTCCCAATATTCCCATTGCTGTTAAAAGCACTACCATCGTTCCATTCACTGAAGCTTGAAACTTCAGTCATCATTGAGTCTCTTCTTTTTTCTTCACTTTGACCCACAACTAATTGGTTACTAAACCATATTGATTCTACCTTCACCACATCTATTAGATATGCCTTTTATCTTCTCTTACCCTGCCACTATCCTGGCTCAAAATCTTTCAGTTTTTACCTTACATCACTGAAATAGTCCTTTGATTCATCTCCTTTCCTCCAATATCTTCTTCTCCAATTCAACTTGCACAGTTACCAAAATATCTTTTCCAATGCAAGGTCTGAACATGACTATGAAATCATGTCATTTCCTTATTTGAAAGGACTCAATCATTCCTTATTATCTTTAGTATACAATTTGTTAAATGCCTGGCATTATGGGGACAAAGGATTATAAGTGGGTACAGAAATACCAGGTTTAGGTTAATTTTAAAAAGTCAATTTAAAATGTAAATGTCCTACATTGTTCTCTATTAAATTGCATTTTATTAGATGTGACCTATTGTTTTATACTATACTGAGATCTTTTTGGAACTTGATACTAATATTCAGTATGTTAGGTATATCTCCAATTTTTAATCTTCTACAAGCATAATCAACATTCCTTGAACAATAAAAATGCTGACAAAAAATAAAACCAAAAAACACATCACTCATGGATCTCTAATGCTCCTTCAAAGCACACATCAGTCCATTATTCACCATCATGGGTTGATTCATTAACCAATTCTGAATTTAATTAGACTGTTTTTCATTCCTAAAATTCTATGCCTTTCCTAATTATGATATCAGATATACAAAGATTTCTGCATTTGTCCCTTTATTATTTCCAATTTCCAACTGTATGTCCCTCTCACAATCCCCTAATTGTTCCCAGTTCTATCTTCCTATCCATTTCATGTTGTTTCCCCTCCCTACTAATTCTATCACAACTTTTAGGAATGCTAATTTATGCCTCAGTACTTTAATGCATTCATGATTTTATCTCCAGGACCATTTTCTTCATCCCTCCATCACTGAAAATGTCAACTTCTCAAGTTATTTTTAATTTTTTGTCCTTTATTCCTCCCCCACCAGTAAATCATGAATTATATCTTTTAATCTAGGAGAGGCCATAGAAATCAATTCATCCAACTCTTTTATTTTATGGATGAAGAAAATGAAGTTCAAAGAGATCAAACAATTTTTCCAAAGTTACACAGGTAAAAATTACATTTTTCTTTTGAGCCAAGGTCTTTTGACTTCAGAGCCAGGGCCTCCTCTGGAAGGCCTTCTTCTATGTCACTTATTATTATTTTCAATGCTACATTACCTTTCACTATCTCTAAATAACACAGCTTACTTTTTTTTTTTGGTCATACGTGTCCCAAACAGTATCTTTTATGCCAAGTGTTTGTATGTATGTTTGATCACTGGTAATAGATTGCAATCTTCTTATGGTCACAATATATCTTTCTGCTCCTTCTTAAGTAATCTGAAATTTGGTGTCTTTAGGAAAAATTTTAGTTTAAGCAAGATGTGCTTTTTTGGCAGAGGGCGGTCTAAGATTAGAGAAAGTGTTATATAGTTTCCTAAATGCAATCTAGGGTGCTTTCTGTCTCCTATTTCTGGGTTCACAATTTATAGAGTTTGTCAATAGACATAGACTAATCAATTAATACAATGGACTTTTATTCAAAGGCTCATTTTAACTTAAGAATTATATATTCTTTATCCATTTGGTTTTGGTTTTGGGGGGGGAATTTTGGTGTTTTTGTGGGGGGGGTTGTTTGTTTTGGGAGTTTTAGATTGGTGTGGATGGGTAGTCCATGTGTTCTGAATGACCAAAGATTTCATTGGGGAAACTCCATTATGTTTTGGATCTGCATGTCAGCAATATGATGTCATCAGTGAACAGGAATTAATAGAGAATCTTATCTCCATTTGGAATTTGCCCTGGATTCTTCCCAGGATGGTGATTTAAAAACCTCTGGAAAGCATATGGTATTAATGATCTTTTTTATAGTTTTCTTCATATTCATATTCAAAGAACAATTGAGTAAAGGTATCTCTGTGTATATATCTATAAAGAAGTAAAATTTTTTTTCTATTAAGTCAAAGGCATACTCTCTCTATATACACAGACGTCTAGTCTATTTTCAGTAGGATTCTGGATAACATTTTGGTGGAAATACTATTCCTGATCTTTTCCAAAATTTTGGAATCTTCCCCTCTTGAAAATATCTTTAAGTTTAATTCCTGACCAATATTATGGGTAAGAATCATAGATTCAGAGTTGGAAAGAACCACAAAGATAATCTTCATAGGATTCAAACCCAGATCATCAAGACTTCAAATTCAGTGACTTTTTCACTGCACTACACTATTTCATTTGAACAGATAATCACACACACACACACACACACACACACACACACACACACACACACACATCTCCTAGGCTCTGGATTAGTAATAACTAGCAAATACTGCATAAGCTCAAATATCTGGCCATTGTGTTGGTTGGTTTTGTTTAATTGTTTTTTCTTGTAATCATAACAAATTTTATTATGTGGAAGGAGGGGTATAAAAGAGGTATATGTTTGAAAAATAAGTGCTATTAAGTTTTAAATAAAGTTAATGCAAAGAGAATAATTCTTGAATGCCTTTTAAATTGTCATCTCCAAGAAAAAAATTCTTCTGAATATATTTATGCCCAACTACTTTTCCCAAATTCTTCTTAACTACTTCAACAAATAACACATGGCACTGAAGTATTAGAATCTATTTATGGTGGTTCTACTATCAATGATTCAAATAGATTGCTTTAGTAAACATTGGCAAATCTATTCAATTTAACATCTATTTGTTGCTCTTTTTCTGATTTCTTCTGTAAATACTCTGAAAATTGCCTGACCTAATTGGGTTTTATGCCAAGTCTCTCCATTTTCCTTTTCCCTCCCATTCTTTTTCACTATTTTTAAAGTAATGCTTTCTACAACTATCTTCCAACTTAGCCTATATGGTTTTGAAAATTAAATTATATTGTAAATTGGTGATGCTCCCCTAACTGCCTTGTTTCTTTATTCAGTAAAGAGATTAAATGTTTGCTGGCTGAAGTAATTTCAGATCTATTTTGGTCTCTGTGATATAACTTCTGCTTTAAAAGAGTTAAATTTTGGGGGGAGGAGCCAAGATAGCAGAGAAGATACACGTGAATTTGTAAGCTCCCTCCTTCCCTCAATACCAATTAGTTAAATCAGCCTCAAAAATAACACTGGACTAATAAAAACCACAAGGATTAGAAACCCAACTTACCAGCTGAAGAGAATCTGGAATTTCAATAGACAAGGTCTGTTCCGAGGGGAGGAAAAAAAAAAAAGACCAGCACAGACAGGGTTAGGTGCTAGCACAGTGTGCTGATCAAGCTGGGGAAAACTCTGGGATCAGAGAAGCCACTGAGATAGAGGAATCTGGCACAGGCTGTTAGCTCTTCTCTGCTTATAAAACAGCAGTTCAGAAGAGAAATCAAGCCACTTTAAAATATAAAGCCAGATCCTAAATCCACCCCAATCCGGAAGTGACCTAACAGATATCAGCATGGCTGTGCAGATGCCTTCTGCTGCCTGCGGCTTCTCCTTGAGGTTGTTGAAAGCCTGAACAGCGGGGGCATAGCCTGAGGCAGCTTCTAATCCACATAATGTGGGACTCAGCCTGAGGCAGTGGAATTCTAGCAGCAGCGGAATTCCCAGAGAAGCAGAACTCCTACAGAATCAGAACCTTTGAAGTAGGGACTGCAGTTTCTGGGCAGACACTTCCTGTTTGAGCGCAGGGGCTTTTCTTGTCAGCTGCTAATATCCACGGCCCCACAGGAGGCATTGGCTGGGGTTTGTGACAGATTCACTGTTCAGCCTTAAATCTCAGGGCAGTCACTAGGCCACACAGTGGGAAACCTCACTGGACACTCATTGCAGCACAGCCGTGCTAACCACCTCTGAGGCATTTCTTGGGAGGGTGGAGGGGAACTCTCTCCCAGAGCTCTCTCTTAGCCCAGGCACAGGATTGCTGCATCCATCCGGTCTGGGAGGAAGCTGATAAATAAATTTCTTACCCAAGGGCAGACCCCCCACTTAGTGTTAACAATGAGTAAGAAGCTGAAGAGAACAATTGACACCTTCTACAGAAAGTATCCAACCCCCAAGGAAGCTAACAGCAGACAGTATCCAGATAGCACCCTAAAGGGGAATGAATGATACCTGCCCCCCATCACATAACTTTCTCCTAGAAGAGACTATTAAAAAGTTAAGAGAATTTGAAGAAAAATGGGGAAAGTAAAGAGAAGCTATGATAGAGAATAATAACGTCCTGAAATTTGAGTTGGAAAAAATAAAGAATTCACAGGAGGTGCAGGGAAACAAACTTTGTGAATTAGAAAAGGTTAAAAAAGCTAGGAAAAAACAATTCAAATATCAAGGTGCCACAATAAAGGTCACACAAGATCTGGCTGCCTCCACATTAAAGGATCGAAGGGCCTGGAACCTGATATTCCGAAAGGCAAAAGAACAAGGATTGCAACCAAGAATAAACTACCCAGCTAAGTTTAGCATTTTCTTCCATGGAAGAAGATGGTCATTTAATGAAACAGAGGAATTCCATTTGTTTCTAAAAAAAAATACAGACTTAAACAAAAAATTTGATCTACATCCACAAGACTGAAGAGAAGCAGAAAAAGGTAAAAAGAACGCTTGAGAATTGTATCTCTGTTGTGGACATAAAGAAAGTCCTCATGGATAATTTGATTTTACTGATATAATATAAAAAAGGGAATTAGTAAAGGGAAGAGGATAGTATCAGAAAAAGGGGAAGGACAGATAAAAAGAGGGAAACTACATCCCAGGAAGAGGCATAGGAAATCTACCACATTTGAGGGAATTTAGAGAGGGGGAGAAACATTATGTGAATCTTACTCTCATCAGAGTAGGCTCAAAGAGTAAATAATTAACATATTCGTTTTTCAGAGAATTCTCTCTCACCTCATCAAAAGGAGGGAGAAGAAAAGGGAAAAGGAAAAGGGGAATAAGGGAAGGGTACAAGAAAGGGGAAGGGACTTAAAAGGAGGGGGGAGGGATACTAAAAAGGGAGGGTTGCACATCACAAGTGGGGTCTATAAATTAAATATTGAGGAAGGGTTTCATGGGGGGTCAAGGAATAAAAAAAAGCATAATCAGGGGATAACATGATGGCAGGAAATACAGAATTAGTAATTTTAACTGTAAATGTGAATGGGATGAACTCTCCCATTAAACAGAGGCAGATAGCAGACTGGATAAAAAGTCAGAACCCTACAATATGTTGTTTACAGGAAACACACTTAAAGCAGGGAGATACATACAGAGTACAGGTAAAAAGTTGGAGCAGAATCTATTATGCTTCAGGTAAAGCCAAAAAAACAGGGGTTGCCATCCTTATCTCAGATAAAGCAAAAGCAGAAATTGATCTAATTAAAAGAGATAAGGAAGGAAACTATATCCTGCTAAAAGGGAGCATAGACAGTGAAGCCATATAAATACTAAACATATATGCACCAAGTGGTATAGCATCTAACTTCCTAAAGGAAAAGTTAAGAGAGTTGCAAGAAGATATAGACAGAAAAACTATAATAGTGGGAGATCTCAACCTTGCACTCTCAGATTTAGACAAATCAAACCACAAAACAAACAAGAAAGAAATTAAAAAAGTAAATAGAACATTAGAAAAACTAGGTATGATAGACCTTTGGAGAAAACTGAATGGTGATAGAAAGGAGTATTACTTTCTTCTCAGCAGTTCATGGAACCTATACAAAAATTGACCATATATTAGAACATAAAGATCTCAAAATTAAATGCAGGAAGGCAGAAATAATAAATGCCTTCTTCTCAGATCACAATGTAATAAAAACTACATTCAATAAGAAGTTAGGGGTAAATAGGCCAAAAAGTAATTGGAATCTGAATAATATCATCTGAAAGAATGACTGGGTGAAACAGCAAATTATAGAAACAATTAATAATTTCACCCAAGATAATGACAATGATGAGGCATCATACCAAAATTTGTGGGATGCAGCTAAAGTGGTAATAAGGGGAAATTTTATGTCTTTAGAGGCTTATTTGAACAAAATAAAGAAAGAGAAGATTAATGAATTGGTCCTGAAACTTACAAAGCTAGAAAAAGACCAAATTTAAAAACCCCAACCAAAAATTAAACTTGAAATACTAAAATTAAAGGGAGAAATCAATAATATTAAAAGTAAAAAAAAAACCTATTGAATTAATAAATAAAACCAAGAGTTGGTTTTATGAAAAAGCCAATAAAATAGATAAACCTTTGGTAAATCTGATCAGAAAAAGGAAAGAGGAAAATCAAATTGTTAGTCTTACAAATGAAAAGGGGGATCTTTCCACCAATGAAGAGGAAATTAGAGAAATAATAAGGAGTTACTTTGCCCAACTTTATGCCAATAAATTTGATAACTTAAGTGAAATGGATAACTACCTCCAAAAATATAGGCTTCCTAGATTAACAGAGGAGGAGATAAATTGCTTAAATAGTCCCATTTCAGAAAAAGAAATAGAACAAGCTATTAATCAACTCCCCAGGAAAAAATTCCCAGGACCAGATGGATTTACATGTGAATTCTACCAAACATTTAAAGAACAACTAACTCCAATGTTATATAAACTATTTGAAAAAATAGGTAATGGAGGAGTCCTACCAAACTCCTTTTATGACACAGACATGGTACTGATACCTAAACCAAATAGATCAAAAACAGAGAAAGAAAACTATAGACCAATTTCCTTAATGAATATTGATGCTAAAATCTTAAATAAGATATTAGCAAATACACTTCAGAAAATCATCCCCAGGATAATACACTATGATCAAGTAGGATTTATACCAGGAATGTAGGGCTGGCTTAATATTAGGAAAACTATTAGTATAATTGACCATATTAATAATCAAATTAATAAAAACCATATGATCATCTCAATAGATGCAGAAAAAGCATTTGATAAATTCCAACATCCATTCCTACTAAAAACGCTTGAGAGTATAGGTATAAATGGACTATTCCTTAAAATAATAAGGAGCATATATTTAAAACCGTCAGTAAACATCATATGTAATGGCAATAAACTGGAACCTTTCCCAGTAAGATCAGGAGTGAAACAAGGTTGCCCACTATCACTATTACTGTTCAAATTTGTATTAGAAATGCTAGCCTCAACAATAAGAGCTGAGAAAGAGATTCAAGTAACTAGAGTAGGCAATGAGGAAACCAAATTATCATGCTTTGCAGATGATATGGTGGTATACTTAAAGAATCCCAGAGATTCTAATAAAAAGTTATTAGAAATAATTCACAACTTTAGCAAATTTGCTGGATACAAAATAAATCCACATAAATCCTCAGCATTTTTATACATCACCAACAAAATGCAACAGCAAGAGATACAAAGAGAAATTCCATTCAAAACAGATGTCGAGAGTATAAAATATTTGGGAATCCATCTACCAAAGAAAAGTCAGGAATTATATGAGCAAAATTACAAAACACTTGCCACAAAAATAAAGTCAGATTTAAATAATTGGAAAGACATTCAGTGCTTGTGGATAGGCCAAGCGAATATAATCAAGATGACAATACTCCCTAAACTAATCTATTTATTTAGTGCTATACCAACCAGACTCCCAAGAAACTATTTTAATGACCTAGAAAAAATAACAACAAAATTCATATGGAAGAATAAAAGGTCGAGAATTTCAAGGGAATTAATGAAAAAAGTCAGATGAAGATGATCTAGGTGTGCCTGATCTAAAGCTATATTATATAGCAGCAGTCACAAAAACCATTTGGTATTGGCTAAGAAATCGACCAGTCGATCAGTGGAATAGATAAGGTACAAAGGACAAAAAAGGGTACAACTATAGTAATCTAGTGTTTGACAAACCCAGAGATACCAACATTTGGGATAAAAATACATTATTTGAAAAAAACTGTTGGGAAAACTGGAAATTAGTATGGCAGAAATTAGATATGGATCCACACTTAACACCATATACCAAGATAAGATCAAAATGGGTCCATGATTTAGGCATAAAGAATGAGATCATAAATAGATTAGAGGAACAGAAAATAGTCTACCTCTCAGACCTGTGGAGGAGGAAGGAATTTATGACCAGAGGAGAACTAGAGATCATAATTGATCACAAAATAGAAGATTTTGATAACATCAAACTAAAAGCTTTCTGTACAAACAAAATTAATGCAAACAAGATTAGAAGGGAAGTAACAAATTGGGAAAACATTTTTACAGTTAAAGGTTCTGATAAAGGCCTCATTTCCAAAATATATAGAGAACTGACCCGAATTTATAAGAAATCAAACCATTCTCCAATTGATAAATGGTCAAAGGATATGAATAGACAATTCTCAGATGATGAAATTGAAACTATATCCACTCATATGAAAGAGTGTTCCAAATCACTATTGATCAGAGAAATGCAAATTAAGACAACTCTCAGATACTACTACACACCTGTCAGATTGGCTAAGATGACAGGAACAAATAATGATGCATGTTGGAGGGAATGTGGGAAAACTGGAACACTGATGCATTGTTGGTGGAGTTGTGAAAGGATCCAACCATTCTGGAGAACAATCTGGAACTATGCCCAAAAAGTTATCAAACTGTGCATATCCTTTGATCCAGCCATACTAATACTGGGCTTATATCCCAAGAAAATATTATAGAAGGGAAAGGGACCTGTATGTGCCAAAATGTTTGTGGCAGCTTTTTTCATAGTGGCTAGAAACTGGAAAATGAATGGATATCCATCAATTGGAGAACGGTTGGGTAAATTATGGTATATGAAGGTTATGGAATCTTATTCCTCTGTAAGAAATGACCAGCAGGATGAATACAGAGAGGTTTGGAGAGACTTACATGAACTGATGCTGAGTGGAATGAGTAGAACCAGAAGATCATTATACACTTCAACAACAATACTATATGAAGATATATTCTGATGGAAGTGGATATCTTCAACATAAAGAAGATCCATCTCACTTCTAATTGATCAGTGATGGACAGAAATAACTACACCCCATGAAGGAACACTGTGAATTGAATGTAAACTGTTAGCAATATTGTCTATCTACCCCTATACCTTTGGAATCCAATTCTTAACGTGCAACAAGAAAATTGGATTTACACACATATATTGTATATAGGTTATACTATAACACATGTAAAATGTAGGGGATTGCCTGTCATATAGAGGAGGGAGTAGAGGGAGAGAGGGGAAAATTTGGAAAAATGAATACAAGGGATAATGTTATAAAAAATTACTCATGCATATGTACTTTCAAAAAAAATTTATAATTATAAAATTAATAAAAAAACAGTTAAATTTCTCTAATAAATATTATATTCAATATCTTTATCATTATATTTATCCCATTTTCAGAGTTAGCAATTTGTTTAAATGCATAATGTGTAACTACATACTATGTTATCTTCTCATCTTTATTCTGTCTCCTAATTTGGGCTTGATTTTCATCAGTCACTGATTGGACTATATGTATTCAACTAATTTGTATGTAACTTTGATCCAATCTGCTCGTAGTCGATTTAATTTTTATCATGGTATCCAGTATTGGCTATGTTCAGCACTTTCTGATTATTTTTTAAGTATTCACCATATTCAAATTGAAGTTTCTGAATAATCTGCAAAGCTTTGGTATTTTTCACTTTTTAATTGCAGACCATATTTCTCAATCTCTTTTTTGCTTATCTGTCCTGTGCCCACTTTTATATTGAATCATCTACTGGCAAGCAATGTATTGACTTGCTTAGGAAAATCACGTCAAGTTGTTCAAAGAATATATTGCAAAAAATTTTAGTGGAAGATGTTAGACTCATCAGTTGCAATTATATTCATAGTTATCTTTCATCACATTCATTATAGGCAATGAAAGGAAAGAATGTAATGAAATGCTATTTCTTAACCTGGAAAGACTTACAAGAACTGATGCTAAGTGAAGTGAGCAGAACCAAGAGTGCATTGTACACAATAACAATAAGAGTATGTGATGATCAACTGTGATGGACTTGGCTCTTTTTAACAGTGAGGTGATTCAAGACAATTTCAAGAGACATGAGATGTAAAGTGCCATCTACATCCAGAGAAAGAACTATAGGAACTGGATATAAATCAAGGCATAATATTTATACTTATTTTTGGTTGTTATTGTTTGATTGCTTGTTTTTCTTTTCTTTGTCATGTTTTTCTTCCCTTTTGATCTGATTTTCCTTGTACAGCATGGAAAATATGGAAATGTATTTAGAAGAATTGTACATATTTAACTTATATTGGAGTTTGGAGAAGGCAGATGGGGGAAGAGAGAGAAAAAATTGGAACACAAAGTTTTGCAAAGATGAATGTTGGAAACTATCTTTGCATGTATTTTAAAAAATAAAATATTATTTAAAAAGAAAAAAGAAAAACTATTTCTTTTCATCTTGGGGTGTATAATGAAAACAATTCTACCAATCCTCTTATTTTTTCTCTTCAAGGGGAAACTGGAGCTGACATTCTAGTAAGCTCCCTGAAGCCAGAGATTGTTTCTGTTTTCTTTTATTTTCTTCCCTAGACTTGGATGTAAGCTAAGAACAGCAACTGGAACATTAATAAATGCTTTTTCATTCATTCAATCAATCACTCACTCATTCATTTACCTGTTAATTTTGCTGATGGTCCAGCATGGTCCATTTTTATGTTGGGTACAAACTAACATATTAAAGAATAGTAAAATGTGTTCTATAACAAAATAACCAAATAATAAATGAGAGAGAAAACATAAAAACTTTTTGTTTAGAAAACTTCTCTATTTCATGTTTATTGTCAATGAGGATTATCATCATTTAATAAACACTTAGTATATACCAGTCATTTATGCTAAGCCCTGGGGATACCAAAAAAGGCAAAAATATGTATATAAATGGTCCCTGTCCTCAAATAACTTGAATTCTAATAGTAGAGACAATATGCAAACAACTAAATATGTATAATAAAAGGCAATTGAAGTGAGAAATGGTACTTCAGTGGAAAATATTGAGTATCAGCTGTAATTATATTCATGGTTATCTTTTTTCACATTCATCATAGGCAATGAAAGGAGAGAATATCATGAAATGCTATTTCTTAACTTGGAAAGACTTACAAGAAGTAATGCTAAATGTAGTGAGTAGAACAAAGAGAAAAGATTGTACACATTAACAACAATTGGACAGAGTATAGTCCAAGTCATTTTACTATGAAAGCTTATGAATCTCTCTTGTGCTACATGAATGGCCTATCCTTGTAAATAAACATGTGAATCATTAAAGTTAAAGCACTTTGATTCTGAATATGAATTTTTCATTGGCCTTGCAACCTTCTAAAGGAAGAGTAATGCTTTTATTAAGAAAAAGAGACATCTAGAGCAGAGCTTCTTAAACTATTTCCATTCATAACCCTTTTTTATCCAAAATTTTTTTCTGTGACCTCAGGTATATATAAAAGAGATATGCAAATGAAACATTTACTGTAATCAACTTAGTTTTCCAACCCCTACATTCAGTTACAAGACCCCACATGCGATTGCATCCCACAGTTTAGAAAGCTGGGATCTGGAGGAAACTATGTATGGCTGTCTCATCACTGACTTCTCTGACAAGAAGAAATGGGCTTATTACAGATTATAAAATCACTCAAAAGAAAATTCTTTTCTCAAAATTCTCTACAAGAAACTCCAAAGTTTTGGAGAAACTAATCCTGAGATTTCAAATATCCCAACTCCACATTTTAGAGTTAATTTATGCCCCATACAGTTTTACAATTGAAAAGGACCTTAGAAACAACAAGACCAAGACCTTCATGTTACAGATAAGAACATTGAGTTCCAGAGAATAATGCATGCAAGATCACACAGATACTAAGTACAAGAGCCAGTATTTGAACTGAGGTCCACTTATGCCAAATATAGGCTTCTTTCCTTCATATCATCTTTATTTTGGCAGGTCCAGGGATATGTATGGAGTTTCCCAACTCGTATGTCAAAGATTTCCAAAGTAGCTGAAAAAAAAAAAAAAAAAACAAGACTTTTTCTAAAGTCTAATCTTCCACCACCAGCACTCTCCAAAGTTTTACATGTTGGATGTAAGCCAGCAGAAGATAGTGTACAGGCTAAAGGATTGGGGAATGAATTCCCATTGGCTAGTTCCCCATTACATTTTATTTTTACATTACCACCTATATCTTCCTCCCATATCTTATGACAACAAATTTTTAAAAGATGAAGAAAAAGTGAGAAAAATTTTAGGAAAACCAATCACCACACTAAAAGATGTCTGACTGAAATTATATTCAGTATTATAGGGCCATATCCCCCTAAAGGAGGAGGTAGGGGGAAGATATCTTTTCACATCTCTTCTTTAGAGTCAAGCTTTGTCAATATAATTTTTTCTTTTTTTATTAATTTTAAAATTATAACATGTTTTTTGACAGTATATATGCATGGGTAACTTTTACAAGATTATCCCTTGCACTCACTTCTGTTTTGAATTTTCCCCTCCTTCCCTACATCCCCTCCACTAGATGAAAGGCATTCCCATACATGTTAAATATGTTATAGTATATCCTAGATACAATATGTGTGTGCAGAACCAAATTTTTTTGTTGCACAGGAAGAATTGGATTCAGAAGGTAAAAAATAACCTGGGAAGAAAAACAAAAATGCAAACAGTTTACACTTATTTCCCAGTGTTCCTTTTCTGGGTGTAGCTGATTCTGTCCATCATTGATCAATTGGATCTGAATTAGATCTTCTCTTTCTTGAAAATATCCACTTCCATCAGAATACATCCTCATGATGAATGGATGTCCATCAGTTGGAGAATGGTTGGGTAAATTGTGGTATATGAAGGTTATGGAATATTATTGCTCGGTAAGAAATGACCAGCAGGAGGAATATAGAGAGGCCTGGAGAGACTTAAATCAACTGATGCTGAGTGAAATGAGCAGAACCAGAAGATCACTGTACACTTCAACAACAATGCTGTATGAGGATGTATTCTGATGGAAGTGGAAATCTTCAACATAAAGAAGATCCAACTCACTTCCAGTTGATCAATGATGGACAGAGGTAGCTGCACCCAGAGAAGAAACACTGGGAGGGGAATGAAAATTGTTAGCACTAATATCTGTCTGCCCAGGTTGCATGTACCTTCGGATTCTAATGTTTATTGTGCAACAAGAAAGTGATATTCGCACACATGTATTGTACCTAGACTATATTGTAACACATGTGAAATGTATGGTATTGCCTGTCGTCAGGGGGAGGGAATAGAGGGAGGGGGGGTAAATTGGAAAAATGAATACAAGGGATAATATTATAAAATATATATATATATATATATATAATAAAAAAAAAAAAAGATTTTACATGCACAGTCAAAAAAAAAAAAAAAAAAAAAAAGAATACATCCTCATATAGTATTGCTGTTGAAGTATATAATGATCTCTTGGTTCTGCTTATTTCACTCAGCTTCAGTTCATCTTAAATCTCTCCAAGCCTCTCTGTATTCATTCTGCTGGTCATTTCTTACAGAACAATAATATTCCATAACATTTCTATATCATAATTTACCCAACCATTCTCCAATTGATGGGCATCCATTCATTTTCCAGTTTCTAGCCACTATAAAAAGGGCTGCCACAAACATTTTAGCACATAAAGGTCCCTTTCCCTTCTTTAGTATTTCTGTGGGATATAAGCCCAGTATTAGTATGGCTGGATCAAAGGGTATGCATAGTTAGATGACTTTTTGGGCATAATTCCAGATTGCTCTCCAGAATGGTTGGATTCTTTCACAATTCCACCGACGGTGTCCCAGTTTTCCCACATCCCTTCCTACATTCATCATTATTTGTTCCTGTCATCTTAGCCATATCTCAGAGTTGTCTTAATTTGCATTTCTCTGATCAATAGTGATTTGGAACACTCTTTCATATGAGTGGAAATAGTTTTAATTTCATCATCTGAAACTTGTGTGTTCATATCCTTTGACCATTTATCAATTGGAGAATGGCTTGATTTCTTATAAATTAGAGTCAGTTCTCTATATATTTTGGAAATGAGGCCTTTATCAGAACCTTTAACTGTAAAAATGTTTTCTCAATTTGTTACTTCCCTTCTAATCTTGTTTGCATTAGTTTTGTTTGCACAAAAGCTTCTTAATTTGATGTAATCAAAATTTTCTATTTTGTGATCAATAATGATCTCTAGTTCTTTATATTTTGAGATTTTTATGTCCTAATATATGTTCAATTTTTGTATAAGTTCCATGAACTGCTAAGAAGAAAGTATACTCCTTTCTGTCTCCATTTAGTTTTCTCCAAAGATCTATCATATCTAACTTTTCTAGTATTCTATTTACCTCTTTGATTTCTTTCTTATTTATTTTATGGTTTGATTTATCTAATTCTGAGAATGCATGATTGAGATCTCTCACTATTATAGTTTTGCTGTCTATTTCTTCTTGCAACTCTCTTAATTTCTCTTTTAAGAATTTAGATGCTGCACTACTTGGTGAGTATATGTTTAATATTAATACTGCTTCATCATCTATGCTATCCTTTAGCAAGATATTGGCTGCATACCAAGTTCCTAAGCCTTTCAGAGTATCATATTCCAGGCCCTTCAATCCTTTAATGTGGACACTGCTAGATCCTGGGTAATCTTTATTGTGGCTCCTCCATATTTGAATTGATTTTTTGTAGCAATTTGCAGTATTTTTTCCTTCGTCTGATGGTTCTTGAGCTTGGCCACTATATTTCTTGACGTTTTGATTTTAGGGTCTCTTTCAGTAGATGATCGATGAATTCTTTCAATGTCTATTTTACCCTCTGTTTCTAAAACATCTGGGTAGTTGTCTTTGATAATTTCCTGGAAAATAGTGTCCAGGCTCTTTTTTTAATCATATTTTTAGGGAATTCAATAATTCTCAGATTATCTCTCCTAGATCTATTTTCCAGGTTCTTCTCTTCTCAAGAATGTATTTGATGTTTTTTCCCCATTGTTTCATTTTTTTTGGTTTTGTTTGACTGATTCTTGGTGTCTCCTCAAGGCATTCAATTCTATTTGTTCAATGATGTATTTTCTTCACTCACTTTTTTTATATCTTTTTTCTAATTGTCCAAGTGAGTTTTTAAGTAAGTTGTTTTGTTCTATGGAATTTTTTTTTCATTTCGCCAATTTTATTTTTTAGTTATTTTCTTTTTCCAACTCACTAATGTTGTTTTTCAAGGATTTGATTTCTTTATCCATTCTATCTTTAAATGCGTGGGATAACTTCTCCAGACTCTCTTGCCAAGCTTCCCTTTCCTTTTCCCATTTTTCTTCTAGCTCTCTGTGAGAACCTTTTTGATTTCTTCTATGACTGTTTTGTGTATTGAGGAGCAAATCATATCCCCCTTTGGGGATTCATCTGGAGACAGTCTGTTTTTAGTCTCCTCAGGGCTTAAAGTCTGCTCTCTATCCATGTAGAAACTATCAATGGTTAGAATCCTTTTTAAATTTTTTGCTCATTTTGTCAGAGCAGAATCAAAGAAAACAAACTAATAAGAAAAAAAATGGTCTGCTTTTTTTTGGGAAGGGGATGGGCTGGATGGTGTTACAGGGCTTCATCTACAGGCTGTGGGAGACAGCAGTGAGGCACTAGCAGGACAGCAATGGCTGCACTGCGTCTGCGTTCTGAGACTCTGAGGCTCTAAAAACATCACTCCGGGTTGGGGTGGCCAGGTCCTGAGAGACATTAGCTTTTCGGGATTTTATTCTTTACCTGCAGTGTTTACAGATTCTCTGTTGATCCTGGCTTGCTGCCAAGACAGAATATCCACACTGTGATAAAGGTCGTTCAGCAGAAATGGCAGAGATCATACCCCTCCCCACTATGGTCTGATCAGTGTGAGCTGCCTGCCAGGCTCTTGCTGCTTGCCCTCAGCCTGCCCCCAATCTGTTTGTTCCCGCCCCCGAGAAAAACCAGACCTTTTTTGGTGAATTTTAAGGATGTCTTCTGTTGCCAATTTTTTGTGGGTTGGTTTTTTTTTTTTTTTTTCTGATCAAGCACTAATTCCAAGGCTTGTCATGAAATCAATTCTGAGAGAAAATGCGGAGCTTAAACAGAGTGTGCTTCCTTTCCGCCATCTTGCTTGGGAGTCCTTTATCAATATAATTTTGAAACATTCTGTTTTATTATGTTATTTTTGACACTATCTCAATTCACATTGTGGTGGTCATTGTATATATTGTTTTCCTAAGAAAACAGGAATTGTAAGAGACAGAAATAAGGAGGAAATGCATTACAGATTTTATTCTGTTTCAAGATACTAAGATGGGTATTATGTTGGAGATGACCAGTTTGACTGGACCAAGAGTGAGTGAAGGGACATATAATGTTATAAACATGAGAAGGTGTGTTTGAATGAGTTTGTAATTAAAAAAAAAAGTTTGAGCTTAATTATGGAAGTAACAGAGAGTCAAGAAAGAATTATTCTTGTTCAGCAAAAGTGATAACTCTTGAGATATAGTACCAAATTGCAGATACCTTACAAAGGCTCTTCACTTTTAATGTTATCTAATTTTTTATCTTCTGCTTAGAATTAGCTCTCTTCCACAAGATATTCAAGCATGGAAATTTACTATGAGGATATTATCTTAGCATATCCCATTTCTGTTGATCTAACATTTGGGGCACTTCTTGTTTCTTTAGGTTAAAAAAGTGAACTCTCATTGATCATTTATCTTAAAACAAAATATGATCTTTAATTCATCTTTAATATGGTCAGCCAATTAAAACATTAATGAAAAAATGTATATTCCAGTAACTATTTAAGGTGCTGGGTGAGGAATCTGGGCCATAATTCCCTCTACTTATGAGAGAAACAGTGACTGAATCTCATTCTAATCTCATTTGTGACAAGTCCTAAAATTTACATGATCTCCTTTTAAGCTTTGTTATTCTTCCTCACAAGTAAATGGTTCCTTATAGCCCCATTATGAGAAAATAAGTTGCCTGGAAGATTTGTATGTCTGTATGTGTTTGTGTATCTGTGTCTGTGTGTGTAATTAAGCCAGTAAATAAAAACCAAACCATTCTAGTGGGTCTACAGTAAAACCTTTGGTCAGGAGGGAGGGAGAGAAAATGGGAGGAAAGAACATCTTTAGATAAAGTTTCCACAGAAATCATCACCAGAAATTGTATTACCTCAAAGGTCAAAAGAAGAAGAGGAAGAGATAAAACCAAAAGTTCTTCTCACAATACAATATTTCCTCTCAAAAGCCACTCTTCTTCCCAAGTTCCCTGTTTCTATCTAGAACATCATCATTTTTTCAGTCACCCAAGTTCTCAGTCTTAGAGTCCTTACCCTCCCACATTCGTTCAAAACATCTAATTAGCTGCCAAATTTTATCTTTTCTATATCTTCAACATTATATGTATGTTTCTCTGTCTCTCTGCTTAAATGATTCAGACTCATGTCTAGTTCAGACCAGTAGTGATTCAGGTTCAAGATTTGAAAATTCCCTTGAAATAGAATGTGTTCCTTTCTTCCCCCAATCTCATAGAATCCTTCTCTTCTTTCAAGTTCAAGCTGAAGTCTTTGCTTATTTCTTCCCTCCTCAATTACATTTTATTTAACTATTTGTATTTATTCTCTTTATGCGTGCATAATAATCTATTGTCTGTTCAATTAGAATCCATGCACAATATGAATTTCATTCATTATATTTGTATTCTCAGTATCTAACACAGAACCTGGTACATAATAAGCACTTAATATTTGTTGATTAATTGGATAAAATACTTGTGAATTGTAAAATTCAATAAAATTAATTGATTTTCAATGAAAATTTTTTAAAATATAATTCACTCATTCAAATAAATGTCATCCTCTCTTTCTCTGCATTTTCCATAGTCTCAGCAAATTTTTTTGACTTTTTATTGCCTTTAAAATAAAATACAATGGCAGAAACTAGGCATGGACCCACATTTAACACCACATACTAAGATAAGATCAAAAATGGGTCCAAGATTTAGGCATAAAGAACAAAATCATAAATAAATTAGAGGAACATAGGATATTTTACCTCTCAGATTTATGGAGGAGGAAGGAATTTCTGTCCAATGGAGAACTAGAGACCATTATTGATCACACAATAGAAAATTTTGATTACACCAAATTAAAAAGTTTCTGCACAAACAAAACTAATGCAAACAAGATTAGAAGGGAAATAACAAATTGGGAAAAATTTTTTACAGTTAAAGGTTCTGATAAAGGCCTCATCTCCAAAATATACTGAGAATTGACTTTAATTTATAAGAAATCAAGCCATTCTCCAATTGATAAATGGTCAAAGGATATGAACAGACAATTTTCAGATGATGAAATTGAAACTATTTCCACTCATATTAAAGAGTGTTCCAAATCACTATTGATCAGAAAAATGCAAATTAAGACAACTCTGAGATATCATTACACACCTGTCAGATTGGCTAAGATGACAAGAACAAATAACGATGAATGTTGGAGGGGATGTGGGAAAACTGGGACACTGATGCATTGTTGGTGGAGTTGAGAAAGAATCCAACCATTCTGGAGAGCAATCTGGAATTATGCCCAAAAAGTTATCAAAATGTGCATACCCTTTGACCCAGCCATACTACTACTGGGCTTATATCCCAAGGAAATACTAAAGAAGGGAAAGGGACCTGTATGTGCCAAAATGTTTGTGGCAGCCCTTTTTGTAGTGGCTAGAAACTGGAAAATGAATAGATGTCCATCAATTGAAGAATGGTTGGGTAAATTATAGTATATGAATGTTATGGAATATTATTGTTCTGTAAGAAATGACCAATAGGATGAATACAGAGAGGCATGGAGAGACTTACATCAACTGATTCTGAGTGAAACGAGCAGGAGATTATTATACACCTCAACAATGATACTGTATGAGGATGTATTCTGATGGAAGTAGATATCTTCAACATAGAGAAGAGCTAATCCAATTCCAATTGATCAATGATGGACAGAGTCAGCTACATCCAGAAAAGCAACACTGGGAAATGAGTGTAAACTGTGAGCTTTTTTTTTTTTTTTTCTTCCCAGATTATTTTTACCTTCCGAATACAATTCTTCCTTTGCAACAACAACAACAAGATTAGGTTCTGCACATATATATTGTACGTAGGATATACTATAAGATATTTAATATGTATGGGAATGCCTGCCATCTAGGGGAGGGGGTGGAGGGAAGAAGGGGAAAAATTCGGAACAGAAGGGAGTACAAGGGATAATGTTGTAAAAAAAAATTACCTACGCATATGTACTGTCAAAAAAATGTTATAATTATAAAAATTAATAAAAAAAATACAAAAATTTTTAAAAATAAGAAATAAAATAAAATACAAATTTCTCAGTCCGGCTTTTTTTTTTACAAATTAAGCATTACTGAGCTCTTTTGTTTTTTAGTCATCCAAAATTTCCCCTGTATCTGTCTTTCTCACCACCTCACATAGCATAATATAACATATTATGTTATATTATATATACAAAACATACAGCCACACACATAGACACATATATTAGTAAAAAAGAGGAAGAGAGGAAAATCAACAAAACCAATGAATATACTGAAAAATAAACTCTGATATTGGATGCAATATTAAAAAACTGTGGAATTCCCTGTTAAGGACTGGGGGAGGTATTTTTTTCATCTTTTTATATATGCTTTTCTTGTAATTTGCAACATTTAATTTCAATTGTTTTGTTGTAGTTACTCTTTCCATTTGCTTTGCTGTTGTCATTGCATATAACGTTTTCTTCTTTGCTTTGGCTCATAAAAGCAGTTCTACATTTCTTTATATTTATCTTGTCACTTCTAATAGCAATAATATCCTATTAAAATCCTGCACTGTTTGTTTAGCCATTTCCCAATCAATCAGCATCTATTCTGTTTCAGTTCTTTGTTGCCACCTCCCCCCACAAAAATTCATATACATCACACACACACACACACACAAAGTGCTGTTATAAATATGTAAGGGCATACACAGTTTTTCTCCTTATCAATGATTTCTTTGGGATATATAATCAGAAGTAAAAGCTCTAAGTCAAAGAGGATATGGGTATTTTTGCTACTTTGTTTGCATATTTCCAAATTATTTTCCAGAACAGTTGCACTGATTAATAGTTTCATCTACAATCTTAAGTATGCCTGTTTCTTCATAGTCCCTCCTGTTTCTTTTTATTAATCCTTCTCATCTTGTCTTTATCCTGCTTTCCCATATTTTTATACATCTCTACTCTTCTTTCAGTTCTCTGTGCTCAGCAGACTAGTTTTCTGCCATTCCTCATATATGACACCCTATCTCCCAATATGTCTTTACACTAGTTGTAACTTATACCTAGGATACATTTTCTCCTTATCTTCATCTCCTAGGATTCCCTTTTTCCTCAGAACTCAATTTATGTCCTCATTCCCTGACCTCCCTGAATTTTACTGCCATTCCCACTCCCCAATTCTCATATATATATATATATATATATATATATATATATATATATATATATATATATATATATATATGAAAGTTTTTTAATATTGCATCCAATATCAGATTTTATTTTTCAGTATATTCATTGGTTTTGTTGATTTTCCTCTCTTCCTCTTTTTTACTAATATATGTGGATATGTGTGTGGTTGTATGTTTTTTATATATAATATAACATAATATGTTATATTATGCTATGTGAGGTGGTGAGAAAGACAGATACAGGGGAAATTTTGGATGACTAAATATATATATATATATATATATATATATATATATATATGTTGTGATGTGAGGAAAAAAGTGAATTCCAGTCTCAGGAATATCCAGTCCTTTGAAAAGACACAGAGATAGAGTGTCATATGTGTGAGAATACCATTTTGACTATATTGAAGAGTTTTTCTAAGAGTATAATGGAAAGATAATGTGTAATAAAACTACCAAATGTGTCATCACTACCATTGCTTCCTTTGTTAATGCTCTCTCCTTCCTCAGATTGTCTTGTCGTTATTTATTTGTGCACATGCAAAATATAACCTCCATGAGGAAACAGTTTCAGATGTTTTATGAAACTATTTAATTCTTTGCCAATTCTAGCTTCAGGAGCTGCTTTTAATCTACAAATTATACATTCCTTGATAACAAGAATCCTTAATTTTTGTTGTGTGATGGAACCTTTTGGCAGTTGTTCAAAACTTCTTAGACTAATGTTTTTTAAAATGCATAAAATAAAATAATTATATCACAGATGAAAACAATTACAGTATATTTAAACAAAGATGTGATTTTTTTTCCCCATCCAAGTTCATGGTCTCCCTGAAATCTATCCATAAAATTTCTTAAGAGTCTGTGAGACAGAGATTAGGAACCTCTGCCCTATTGTAATACATTTGTACTCAAGCATAATTCTACCATAGAAAAAGAAAAAAGATCAATACAAGAGTTTGACACAAAACAGGGAATGAAAATATGAATTACATTTATTCATTTTCATTTGGGATAAGGAAGGAGAAAAGCTTAATTATAATACCCACAACCTCCATCTACAACTTTGCCTTAATGTTTATATTTATGTTAGAATAAATAGTTTTTATTTCAGACTTCCTCCAAATATGTATATATTTGGAACAAATTTTGCTTTATAACTATTAGTATTACATGACACTAAAACTTTACTCTTTGCTCATGATTTCTTGATTTTTAAATATATATATACATATATAAAGTTTTCATGACTTCAAATAATCTTAAAATATCTGGTTTATGACATAATAGGACAAGCTATTTATTATCCTATATAATTTCCTTTACACACACACACACACACATTGAGCACATGACACACTCAAAACACTTCACAAGCTGACTTCCATAACTAGCAATTTTGGTACCTGGAAAAACAACATAAAATACTTTAAAATCAATGTTATAATTCATGATGTTAAAATAATACAAGAAATAGCAAGGATAAATTTAGTTGAACAGGATGAGACATGGGAAGCGGTTGAAGGACAATATACTAGAGCACTACTCTAGGTTAGAGATATAACAAGGTAGGAGTGAACTAGCTCACCTGATATACAGGCATAGAAGGAAGCAAATATATTAACTCTTAGCTTTTTTACTTTAATATTTCTTGCTAGTTAGTTGTGTTTCTATATTATAGGTGGAAAGCAAGTATTTCTAAAATGTTAAGGTAAATTTCAAAATTGTACTTTAATATTATTATTTTTAAATTGTATGCTTTCTATTTTTTGATGCCTTATGACAAAGTTTTGGTCACTCTACCCTAGGTCTTCAAACAATGAAAGAGTTTTTTTTTTTTTTTTTTTTAAATTGAGTGTATCCAGCAAGAGTCATAGCAATGGTAAGGGGAGTTAAAATTATCTTTTAATAGTTCAGTCAATTGAGAAAAGTTAGGATACATACCTTAGAGAATAGTCTTAGGTAGGATATGATCTTCAACTATTTTTAGGTTTGTCACATGGGAAAAAAAAGAAATAGATTTCTTTTGCTTGGGTCCAAAATAAAGAATGCAAAACAATGATTAAAAGTTGAAGAGACACAGTACTTTGGGAAGACACAAGAATTCCTTCGCCCCTCAAAAAAAAAAAATTAGAAATGTCAAGAATCAGACTTCCTTGTCTTAGATATGGTGAAGGCAATTTTAGTTAATATGAGAGTTAAGTTAGTTTACCTCTGAGATCTCTTCCAACTTAGAAATTTAAATCAGTTTGGATTGTTACAAGGAGTTGTATGCATGCATTTTCAAGGGAAAGGGCCAATGTTATTTCATGCAAAATGGACAGGCTTTTGCCTCAAACATGTCTCTTTCTTGCAAATTATGTGGGGACTTGACATTAATACCAAAATAAATCCCACATGCAACTTCTGTTCCCCACTCATTTTAGACTCACTAGCAGCGATAGAGTAAGATAAAACTAATGAAATATAATTGAGGTTAATGGCATTTTCCCTGCAATATACCCATGATCTGAACATTTGGACAAAGAAAACAACTTGGGCTGCTGAAAAGCCAAGATATTATTATTCTTCAGCTAACCACTCATTGAAACAATCATGTTTAAGAGTTCACAATCTATGGAGGTCCTGTCTTGAATACTTACTATGATTTAATTTCTCAGAGAGAACCTCTTTTACAACTGTAAAATGGGAGTAACACTTGCCCTACTTTCTTCCAAAGGTTGGTATAAGTTAGAGAGCTATTCCCTTATGTGATAATTGTAATAATAAAATGTTTGCCATTTTTTTCAATTTAATATTTTTTCCTTTATGAATGACACTGTAACTGATTTGCAGCAAAATTTGTATATTTTGAATCAGAGGGGATTGAATGGTGTCTTGGGAAAGCACTTAGTAATGGAGACTGAGTCTTACAAACTGAATTCAAATACTGACTCTGCTAGAAGATACTATACTTCACTTGGCCTCAGTTTCTTCACTAGTAAAATGTGGAAATTAGTGTGGAGTGTCTCTAATGTCTCTTCCAATTCTAAATTTTATAAGGATTGCATGATTTTCCAAAAGTTGTACAAGATACTCCAAGTGGCTTTTACTATAAACTGGATTAGAATTTTTAGGTTCAATAAGAGGAAAAATGGGTCATTAACTCTGATTCATTTTAATGTACTTCATCATAAGTTCTAAAATTGAAAGCAATCTCAGAAACTATTTCCTTAATATCTAGGATAAGAAAATCAAGGCTTATGGAGGTTAAATAAAAAAAAAAAGTAATTAGTGCCAAAGACAGGGTTTTTTAATCCAAATCTTTAAACTTGAGAGAAATAATTTTCTATTATACCATACTGCTTCTATTAATTCTAAGGGAGACATAAGATAGAGACAGAGAGAAAGACAGAGAGAAGAGGAAAAGAAAAAGACAGAGATAGAGACAGAGACATACACAGAGAGATAGAGACACAGAGACAAAGAGTCAAAGAAACACACATCAGGTATGCACACACATACACATAGGTAATTCCTCTTCAATTTTGTGTGAAAAGCATTAATGACAGTAGAAATATCTTTGGTGAATATATGCCTCTAGTTTCATACTGTTCTTGATCTTACTAATCATAGGATTGAAGACAAACCCTGCATTGATACAACTTTTAAGGAATCAATGATTTTACTATATCCATGGGAGAAACTTTTTTGGAGGGTAACCCACAAAGTTTCATTTTGCTGTACTAAATAATTTTAATAGACAACAAAACAATAAGTAAAGTGAGGGTTATATATTCTCTACAACTTTCTACTCTAAAGCTTTTGATCTACTGCAGAATGTCATTTGCAACAATTTTCCTGGTTTTTCTTTCTTCAAATCTTCTTTTAAAATGTTCTCAATTTGTTGTTATTTAGTCATTTTCAGTCACATCCAATTCATCATGACCCTTTTGGTGATTTTTCTTGGGGAAGACATTAAACTGGTTGGCTGTTTCCTTTACCAGCTTATTTTACAAATGAGGAAATTAAGGTAAACCAGGTTAAGTGACTTGCTCATGGTCACACAACTGGTAATTATTGGGCCTGGTTTGAACTTATGAAGATGAGCTCAATGCTCTATGCACTGTACCACTTAGCTGCCCTATGCTCATGATGCATGTGTAGATTACTCATAAACAGTTTTGTAGAGATGAGGAAATAGGCATAGTGACTGGGAATTAATGATTTTTTATTTTCTTCTAGGGGACAAAAATAAAGAACAATATTTTATTTTCAAAACTTTATCTTCATTTCCTCTTTCTTAACTCTTGAGAATCCATGCCTCAACACTCTTAAAATTGTTATCTATACCCTACAAATTGAACTCAAATACTACAAAAAGTGTTCTTCCCTACACAATGAAGAACTTCTAAATCGTTTAACTTGCCATAGATTGGATGCTTACCCAATGTTTGTCAAATAGTATAAAAAGTCTCAGCTAGAATTCATGCCCTCCCATCATTACTGTTGCTTCCAAACATCTGTGCCCCATAGTGATTTCTAGGGCCCCATTAGTACTACATCCCTACACTCAGCTCAGTTAGGAAGTATTTTTGTCACCCAGCTATAAGGAAAAAGTTCTGCTTGACATGATTTATGGAGACTTTCTTGGTTTTATGATTTATGAGCTTGCTGATTGGGGTTGGGGGGAGGTTTAAGTGACTGACTGTATAAAGGAATTTCATCCCTGGAAAATTTGCCTCATGAGTATATTACTATGTTAAAATTTATGCCTTAGTCAATTATGTTTTATTTATGCTAGAAATCTAACTTACTTGAATACTCATCAAAATAATTACTGTTTTGTTATATATTGTTTTCTTGTGTAGTTAAGGTGTTGCTTATATGCTCCCTCATTAAATCAAATTAGACCCTATCTATAATGAAAGAGCAAATCTGAGTATGATATTATCAGAGATTTAAAACAAGAATCTACCTAAGAAATCAGGTAGTCTGGGTATTATCTTTTTTTCATATTATATATTGGATATTTTTGACAGTTCATTAAACTCTTAGAACCCTTGATACATAAGTTTAAAAAGGAAACCAATTACAGTACAATATGCTTATCAAATTTTTTTAAATTCATACACCCTAAGTTAAAAATTCCTGATCTGGTCCCTAATATTGCAAATGAAGAAACTCAAGCTTAGAACAATAAATTAATTTCCCCCCCAAGGTCACATAGGTAAATAAATAGCAGAGCTAAATTTCAAACCCAGGTCTTCTCTCCATTTCCTTCATTCTTACTAAATACATTGTTACTGTTCAATCATGTCTGACTTACTGTGATCCTATATGAGGTTTTATTAGCAGATTTATTCTGGAATGGTTTGCCATTTTCTTCTCTAGTGGATTAAGCTAAACAAAAGCTAAATGACTTGCCCAGAACCACACAGCTAGGGAATATCTGAGGTCAAATTTGAGTCTTCCTGACACCAGGCCTAGTGCACTAACAACTGAATCATCTAGTTATCTCCTCTAGGTACATTCCCATTCTACAGATAGAGAAACTGAGATCAATCAAGTGAAATATGTCATGATTGTTATGTATGAGTGGTAATTTCCAGACTTACAGTTCCACATTTCCCATCTGCTTCAGTCTGTCATCATCTAAGGGTAATGCATTTGTTTATGTTTGTTTCTCCTCCTAATCTGATTTTTAGAAATATACTGGCAATATTATCTTGCTCATCTGTGTGTTATCATGTCACCCTCTAGTGGCTTCAGTCAAAAGCTCTAAGAATGGGAAGGGAGAAGGGAAAAAAATAAAACAGAAGGCAGAAAAACTATTCAACTTTGTGACAGTTGTGTTAAGGGGAAAAGAGAATTAGGATCAAAATGGTAGGAAACATTTAAAAATGCTATGTAAAAGAAAAAGATTCATTCATTTAATCACATTTATTGAGAACCTACTGTGATTAAGGTACCATGGTAGGTGGAAATTATGAATGATCCAGAAATGAATGTGATGCAAGCCATGTCTGTATTGATATATTACAACAGTAATGGGTGGAGGGCTAAAATGGGCAGGGAGAAAGGGAAACTCAGGAAATCACATTGAAATTGATAAATTTACCAACCTCAAAACCTGTTTGCTAGCTTCCACTAGGAATTTCTAAGAAAATACAATCAGGCTTGACCATTTTCAAAAGTGGATATCCTTTTAAAATATAGCAGCAAGCAACAATAGAGAATATGCCAACATCGATTTGGAAGGACCTTAGGAGACATCAAAGTCACTCTACTCTTTTCTTTACAGAAGAGAAAACTAAAATGTTTATTTCTAACTTTTAAAAATAACTTCCAAGTGCCTAATACAGTACCCTATACAAAATAAGCATTTAAATAATAGATTTGTTGAACTGAATCTAACCAAAATAATCCCTTGAAATTCTAGACTGTTTTTGGATTAGTTTAACATAATTAATGAAATGTTTATTAGATTAAAGACAAATACCTTGTTAAAGGATTCTAAATGATTGAAAAATAAATGTTGAAATAATAAGTTATAGAAAGAAATCTGGATATGGAACCCCAAAATTAGGTTTTTAAGTCATAACTTTGTTTATTTTCAGTGTGAATTCTGACAACTATAGCAAGTATACAACTAGAACCTGCTCTGTGTAGGTTTGGAGAGTACAAGGGAAAACTAGATAATCCCTTCCCTCAGGAAGCTTACATTCTACTAGAGGGAAATAATATACCTTTTCAAAGAAGATACAAAATAATCCAGAACAATTTAGAAAATCAGGAAATGTCTTATGTAGGAAGAATGTGGCACTTTGCTAATGCTTCTAAAAGGAAAGGATGAGAAGGGATAACTTCTAATCTACACAAAGGTGTGGGGGTAGGACATAGAATACATAAGAGCCAAGCATGCAGTTTGACTGAAATGTAGAATGCATAAAGGGGAATAGCATGAATTGCTCTAGAAAGATAGGTTGGAGCTAGACTGCAAAGGGTTTTAAATGCTAATCAAGGATACCATATTTTATCCCACAGGTGATAGGAAGCCATTGAGGCTTCTTAAATAGGTCAAACAAGTCACCTGACCACATTAAACCTCAATTTTGTCCTCTATTAAAGGGGAGGTTTGGGTTCTAATATATCTTTGGATTCTTAAACTTGTAATCTTATTCACAGTTTCCTCCCAAAGTGTTTCCCCTCAGACTAATATGGGAATTAATGAGAAATTCTTGTTTCTACCAGGTCATTGCTTATTTCTACCAGTAAGTGGCACTAAGAACTACTTCATGTGTTATCTTATACCAGGCATAAATCAAAAGCAATCTGAGTAAGAACTTCTTCATATTTTTCTACCTTGGTGTCATTTGACAATAAGAACTGGGTTTGTCCCATGTTTGTACTATGAAAAACACTTTGGTGCAGCAAATATGAGTGGAGGAGTGAGTCCATTCTCCATCCAAAAAACTGGCTTTAGGGCCACATTAAAACTAAATGGCAAATATCTATGCTAAGTCTGAAGTAAATATGTTTTGGGAATGCTGAACAATGACCTGATTGATGGAACTTTCTGGAAGCTAGAAATCCGTTTACACTGAAGTCCTGAATTTAGATCTTCTCAAAAAATGCTGAATTTAGGTCTGCTCAAAAAAAAAAAATTTGATGAGCACACACACACACACACACACACACACACACACACACACATTATACTTTAGGCAAATCAGTGGACTCCAGTATTTAAAGAACTCAGCATCCATTCTGCTCATATCAGCTTCCATATTCATAATGGCTAGAATAATGCAATAAAGTAATGGTACTTAAGCATTCAACCTTGAAAAAATTATCTCAGAGAAATCAGCCAGACTTGTAAAGGAAACACACCAGAAAACTGTAAAAATAAAAAAGAAGAAAAACAAACATATAAATGAGGGATGCTGTGATTATTGCTGCTGGAAAAGAGACCCAGATATAAAAATATAGAAAAGTCCCTGAAAATGCATAGAAAGGCCCTGAAAATGCATAGAAACTGACATTTCTCCCAGAGGAAAACCTTATAATGTAGCATCCTTTCTGGGTGCTACCTTTTCACTTTAGCAATCACAGTTTGCAAGCTAAATCCCTAGAGGATTAGTTCATGAGTCCCAATGAGAGTGTTTAAGTTTAATTGTCATCTAGGAGATATAATTAACTAAGAGCAAAGGCATTTACTAAGACAACAGAATAAGAATAGTAGCTATGCAATAGACCCTGTATAAACTTGAGATACTGTTTCCCACAGATACACATAGCATTAGCAGAAAGAATGGGTACAACTTTAAGAGTACACAATAATGATGCACCCTCACAGGGAACAACATATGTCCAAGAAAACTCATGTCCATGACATTTCAGGGCCTTGAAATTTATGGTGTCCCCATACTGTGGCACTCCAGACAGTATCTCAGCTGAGCAAGCCTCTCCATTATTCCCTGGGGCCAATTCCCCTTCTGAGCTCAGCTCCTAATTGTTAACTAATTCCTCCTTGAATCCACAATTGGCTCTCTCCTCTGTTTTCATGGGTCATGCTCCTTTAAGCAACTTCCTGCTCTGACAATCTTTTAACACTCACTCTGCTCCCTGCAGGAAGTAGAGTCTCCTACTGAGCAAGTAGATCCACTGCAAAATACCAGGCTAAGGTGGGGGAGGGAATTTGGGGGAAGATGGGGATAAAGGCAATGGGGAGACACCAATCCCCTCCTAGCCTCTCCTGCTCTCTGGAAGAGGCACGGGGTCACATTCCACCAAGCTGTTTCCCAGATGAACTATCTCAGCTGCTTCCAAGGCTGGCCAGCTTAGTATCTTTAAAAGTTACCAAGGGAAAGGCCATTCTTCCGCCAGCCAAAGGCAAACTATCCTTTCAGTTTCATCAAAGAAACTGCTTCACACTTTATAAAGGGATAATAAGGCATAGACTTGGCTTTGCACTTTAACACATTAACACCTTATTATTTCTCTATCTATGGCTTTTTGTTATTTGTTCTTCTGACAGGTGGAAGCTAACTCTCCCACTTCCCCTACAGATACAGACATATGTTGTTGTTGTAGCTGTTGTTTGTCTTCTGTGACAAAGAACACCATGACATCAGGGAGGTAATGCCATGATATGTAAATGAATTAGGTTTAAGAGAGGGAGGACTGTACAAAGTCAGCAGCCCTATTTTCTTCTCTTTAGCCCATAAGCAAGATATAGATCAGGACGACCTGAGATGGTTCTTGATGCAAAGTGAGACTTTGTCAGTGATATTTGAAAGATCATGGAAAAGAGAAGAGGTACCCCCAAAATTATAAAAGGACAAATTTCCTAACTTAAAAAAATAGGTCAAGGGACGCTTATAAACTTTGAACCAATAAGCTTGACTTCATTTCCTGAGAGAAAAAAAGAAAGAATCCTTAAAGAGATAGTTGGTACATATTTAGAAAAGAAAACTTGTGATTATAAAGAACCAGAATAGCTGTATTTTTAGCTACCAAGTCAAAGATGAATTGAAATTTGGTAAGGGACATTTCCTACCTTTATTGGTTCTTCCTGAATTCCAATAAGGATAAGTGTACCATTCACCTACAGTGAACAATGATTACTGTCAGTCATTGAACCAGCAGTGCTTACTATGTAATAAATATAATCCTCAGTACTATGAGATGGAGACACAAAGAAAAGTGAAAATAAAACAAAGCAAAAAGTCCCTGTCCTCAAGGATCTTACATTCTAATGGGGAGGGAGGAAAATATGCAAACTACTATGTATATGCAAGATATATATTCTTGTGATGCAAAATTTTTATAATCCTTGAATCACTATAAAAATGTGAGTTATTATTCCATAAGTGTGAATTGTTTGTTGTTATGGTAACAATGAAATTGTGGGATAGAGGGAGGTGTCCTATTTTGGACTACAGTTTGAGACAACTCTACAATGTCTTCTTATGCTCTGACTTAGTTTGTGTGTGTGTGTGTGTGTGTGTGTGTGTGTGTGTGTCTTCCATACCAGAACAGTTTGCAATATTTTCTTCTTTATTTGAATAAGGAATTTGTCTAAAATCTACTCTCTACAAAATGTCCTATATGTTTTAAAAGGGATTTTCTTAACCAGTTTAAAGTGAGGATTGATATAAGATCATCCTTAACTTCATGTCTAGGTGTACAAATGGAATAGGTTCTGAAAATCTCTTCAATATTAGATACAGCTAAGGCAGACTAGCAGTTTAGATTTCAAACTATATTATAAAGTAGAAATCACCAAAACAATCTGGTGCTGATTAAGAAATACTGGTGCATCACAGGAATAGATTAAGTACACAATAAAATAGTAGTAAATGATCATAGTAATCTAATGTTAAATAAAATCAAAGATCCAAATTTTTAAGGTAACAACTCAACATTTGAAAAAATCATTGGGAAAAGAGGAAAGCAATTTGGAGGAAAATAGGCTTAAACCAACATCTTACACCATATGCCAAGAGAAGGTCAAAATGAATAAATGATTTAGACATAAAAAGTGATATCATAAATAAAATAGGGAAGCACAGGAAAATTTGCCTGTCAGATTTATAAAGGCATAACATGTCCAAATATGAGACATAAAGGATTATAGGAAATAAAATAGATAGCTTTGTTTACAAGAAATCTAAAAACTTTTACACCAACAAAACCAATGCAGACAAAAGTAGAAGGAAAACAGGACTCTGAGAAAATTCTTTTGCAAAAAGTTTGTCTGATAAAGGTTTATTCTCAAATATGTATGGAACTGAACCAAATTGATAGAAAAATGAACCATTCCCCAACTAATGACTATTTAAAGGATATGAACAGATGATTATCAGAAGAAGAAATTAAAATGATTAATAGTTACATGAAAAAATGCTCTAAATCACTACTGTTTAGAAAAATGCAAATTAAAATAACTCTGAGTCATCACTTCAGACCTATCAGATTGATTAATTTGACAGAAAAAAATGACAAATGATGGAAGAGATATGGAAAATTGGGACACTAATGGATTGTTGGTAGAATTATAAACTACTAGAATCATTCTTGAGAAGAATTTGGATCATTACCCAAAGGGCTTTAAAACTACAGTGCTCTTTGATCCAGTGATACCACAACTAGATATATATCCTAAAAGAGATTAAAGAAAAGGGAAAAGGACCTATTTGTACAAAAATTTTTATAGCATTTCATTTTGTAATATCTTTCAAAGAACTGAAAATTAAGGGGAATGGCTGAATAAGATGGAATACTATTCTGTCATAAGAAATAATGAGCAGGGAGCAGCTAGATGGCACAGTGGATAGGGCACCAGTCCTGAAGTCAGGAAGGCCTGAGTTCAAATCTGCCCTCAGACATTTAACACTCCCTAGCTATGTGACCCTGGGCAAGTCACTTAATCCCAATTGCCTCAGAAAAAAAAAAAAAAAAAAAAGAAAGAAAGAAAAAGAAATAATGAGCACAGTGATTTCAGAAAAAAAAATTGGAAAGACATATAAACTGATGCAAAATGAAATGAACAAAATCAAGAGAACATTGTACACTATAGCAGCAATATGAATGAAAAACCTAGTTACTCTACTATAAGACTATGATCTAAAACAATTTAACAGTTTGTATTGTTTTATTTCATTTATTTTTGTTTTATTTTGTCTTCTTTCCCAACATGGCTAATATTGAGGGTGGGGGTAAAGTAGATAGGACTGTTTTAAGGACCAGAACATAATTTCTGAAACACATCTCCCTTTAGTAGGAAGAGCATTTTTTGCAATCAAATCTCTAAAATTTCTTATCCTCCCCTCTCCCTTCCCCAGTTTAGAAGCTTGTTGGATACCTCACAAGGTATGAATTTCTTTACCAATTCAAGATTACTACTGTTCTACTTACTTTTGATTTTAGTAGAAAGAGATTGAAAAGTGACACACAAGTAAAATTTCCATTAACTTTTAAATTTTAACACAGTAATATGATTATTAGCCCTTGTGGATAACACATTAGGTCTTCCATAGACAAAAAAAAAAATGTCTTTTCAATAGAAGATTTTATGATAAATGTAAATCCATATATCATTAATAGCCTTTGACTTTCATCTTTTTCTGTACTAAATGAATAAGATTAATTGCTATCTGTATAATGAATACAAGAAATAGAGCAATGTGGGAAACTGATCCAAGTGGAAACAAAAGAGTTGGGCCAAAAAGCAATCCAAATTTAGCCACTACTCTAGCTCCTTGGGAAAATATTTACATCCATTATTGCCATGAATAACATTGAAAATATTTAGTATTAAAATTATTTTTCCTCTTTAAAGATTTTAAGTAGCATGTTTTGACAGCTCAGTGGATTTATGATCTCAAAGATGCTTCCTCCACTGGGCATGCATATTTACCATTCCACCTCTTTTTATATCCTTTCTATTCTTTATAGATTCTTGTCCATTTCATAAATCCTCCACAGAAGATCCTCAGGATTCACTAGAGAAATTAATTTCTGGAGGTAAATGCAGACCTTGGGCTATTATCTTGTTCTGCAAACTACCTACCTTCTTTTCCAGTCATACATCCTTGATCATCTTTTACACTACTATCTGCATGGTGGTCTTCAAAAGTAATATGAGGCAGCCTATTTGTGTTCATCCTGTGCCTTTCACCTTTCAGATTCCTCTCATATGGTAATAGTCCATGAACTATAGCCATATAGCACCATAAAGACAATCTTGAGGTGGAATGATGAATTTGTGTGATGTCTAAGAGTTTATGATTACTGAAAGCCCAGAATCAGTGACAGAGCAATTTCTCAAATCTGATATATTTTTCCCCTCTTTTATTCCAGTCTGGAATTGCATATTTGCAGTTAACTCTCCAAGATAAATGTGCTGATAAACTATCAAAACAAAACAAAACAAAACAAAACAAAAACCCATCTAATTGTACAATCTAAGCAATGCAAAAACTTGATTTATTTGGAAATTTTGCTTTGGGAGGTTATTTTTGACATTTTTCAGAGCAAAGGCAAACACCTCTAAGAAACATAGAAATCTTTTTTATACCAATCTTTATAATCAACTTAAGCAAAGAATAAGATTATCCCTATTATGAATCTTCCAAAGACTCTCCTAAGATTTTAACATACGCATCGATGACAGTTAAAGGAGAGCCTATATCACAGCAATGTCACATTAAACTTTCCTCAAAAATGATGTCAGTGTCTTTACTTTTATCCATTTCCCATATTTTTGAACCCAGCGCTTATTTAAATAGCTTGAGTTAAAACTATTATACATTCTGCTCTTCCACATCCTTTCTTCCCTTTTGATATTAATATTCACTTTAGTTCTAAATCAGGGCTTAGCAATCTATAGCTCCAAGTCAGATCTAAAACTTTTTAGCTCATGACCATACAAGTTTGCCTACCCTTGTTTTAAATAGTCCACAACCCAATTATCCACAGATAATCAAATCAACAATGATTTTTACATTATTCCAGGTTAATTCACTCCCAGATATCTAGCTAGTTTCCTTCTGCCTTGTTATGAGGTACTCATGTCCAGTGTTTTGCTAGCTCTCTCACTAAAGGTAACCATTATGACATACAAGAATGAAAGTTCTCACTTATCTATAAGTCTCTAAATTCTTGCATTTCCTTAATTCTAAAACACATTTTCCCCAACATATTTTTTTTCTATTCTTCCTATGGCAATGTTTGCTTTGAAGTCACCAAATATCTGAGTCTGTGATAACTCAGTTTATTTGAAGAATTTTGTCCAATATTTCTTCTTCATTACTTCAGCATATATTGATCTATGAAAGGAAATTATCTTCATGTTATTTTACTTGCTTATGCCCATCATGAGCACTATGTAAAGCAAAAGGATCAATTAAACTATGGAATGATGTCTCTTATTGTCTTAGAGTGTGAAGGAAATGAAGGTTAACAACTCTAATGTGTGTCTCTCAGAGAACCTCTGATCTATCTAGGAATTTATTTTCTTTATTCTTAGGAATTCTATTCAGTGTTTTCAATAATCAATCATGATTCCAGAGGATTGATGATGAAGCATGATACCCACCTCTTTTTGACAGGTAACATATTCTAGGTTTAGCATGAAACATACATTTTTGGACATGGCTAATGTGTCTTTCAGTTTTATTTGACTAAGTGTATTTGTTACAAAGTTTTTTCCCCTTTTCTTTGAAGGAGTAGGAGGAAAAGAAAATAACCACCTGTTAATTTAAAATTTTAAATGTATAATTTCTCTCTTTTTAAATTTAAAAAATTGTATTGATGGCCTTTGTTTCCAAATCCACTTCTCTTTCCACCTGCATAGCCCAGTGGGTCTTCTCTAGTAACAAAAAAAGAAACCAGTTAAACAAAACTAATTGGTTCAGAAACAACTAACAATAAATGTAACAATTGTCCCTATAGGCATGCCACCTCATCTCCCCACTTTTTTTTTTCCTGAGGCTGGCGTTAAGTGACTTGCCCAGGGTCACACAGCTAGGAAATCCCCACTTTTTTTTTTTTTTTTTAAGAAAAAATATCTGTTTCCTCTTGCTTTTTCCTAGATACAATTTTATTTTAGTGATGTCATTTTCAATTACATTATTGTAGATATTATGTATATTGATTTTTGGTTCTGGTTATTTCCCAATACATCAATTCATTCAAATTAGTTCCTGTCTTCAAGAGGCTTGCATTCTAAGGAAGTGGGAGTGGAGGGAATAGTGTATGTGTGCATATAATATATATGCATATATATTATATGTGCATATAACATTTATATACATGCACACATATATATATGTGGGTACATACAAAATACAAATTAAGCCAATGAAAGGCAAAATATGTGTTCAAAAAGTATTAATGCAACTAACTAAACTTGCTTAGTAATTATTTACATTCAAATTAATTAATTACAACCTGTAAAAATTTTAGTATCGTTCTTTTTAAGTCCCCATCAAAATTGTTTGTCCATTCATTCACAATGGATTCATTGTATGATAAACTATTTGGAAAAAACTGCCTACAAATAATCCATTTTATAAATCATACTTAGCAAAGCAAACATCAGGGCTTCAGTTTTCTACCTCTGAAAAGCAAAAGGGATTTGAACTAAAGCTAGGAAACATCTCAACCAAAGCTTTAGTGACCAAATGCAATTTCTCTTCTGCTCATTCTTCAAAATATTAAAATTGTTTGAATAGCCATCAAGCTTGCTACCTTTCACACTTGCCTTAAGCCATAGGTGTATTTCTTCTTGGGGATGTTCACCTTGAGTTGGCTCTAACTGACTGGATTAAGCTATAATTCATAAATCTCATAGAGAGTAATGTTACTTAATATATACACATATATATGTATATGTATATAATGTTTTAGGATTAGATTTTGTTGGCCTTAGGTAAGGCTGCTGGATTGTGGAGTGTGGAGTCCGGTCACTTCTACTCCATGGGGATTAATAAAAAATGTGGACAAAATTTAGGGGCTAGAAATGTCAACAAAAATATACATACTATCTCCAAAAATGAACTACTGTTACCTAAGTTGTAGCAAACATTTTCTATTGGCTAGATTTTAAAATTCTAAAGCATATGATTTGTTTCTTTTTTCATTCTAAAACTAATAGTTTGTTTCTTTTTCTTCTGATTTTTGATTCTGTGTCTGCTTCATTCTTCTTGGTATAAATGATGCTTTTCTTTAGTTGGTTCTTCCAAATTGGCTCTGAGAAAATCACAGTAGCACTCTATTATAACCTGAGTTACTGTTACAAGTATTTGGATAGACTAGAGATCAAATCAACCTTAAAAAAAAAAAACACCACAGTTTCATACAGGAGAAAGACAAACATGAAATGGCTAGCTTGTGATGTGGGTTTTTTGTCCTATCCTATAACACTATGGCTATAAAAGGCTTCTTCAGTTAATTACTAGATCCTCCTCTTTCCTTTCCCCACCCCTCAAATGCATGATAACTTGTATTAATCAATATGTATAGTAACCTCAAAGGGATGATGTAACACTGTTTTTTCCCTGAAATGGAAGTATGGGGGGGGGGGGGAAGCTTTGCCAAATCTTGCACTGAAATTCAGTTAAGTCCCTAAGCTTCTTATGCCCTTTAAAAGGTAAATCCTACTGATCAAAAGTTTATAAAATAGGTTAGATCCCCATATAGATCAGGTTGGCTAATGTGGTATGAAGGGGGAAAAATGGAATCCCAAATCCTTTATTCAGATCCTGACTATATCTTATAAGTTGTGTGAGCTAGTACAATTTACTTTGTTTCTTTGGAATTGTCTTCATACATAAAATGGGGATGATAATAATACTTAAGCTATTTACATCCTCAGATTGTATTAGGGATCAAATAAGATAATATTTACAGAGTATCTGATATACTATTTAACATCATATAAATGTCAGAGGTGTAGGGGTGCATAAGGGAATTGCTTCATGCTAGATTAAAAGCAGTGCTACACAGGTAAAATGTCACTTCCAACAAATGTCTTGTTAACTTTCTTTTTGAGTTTAAGGCAGTTTAGCATACTCAAAAAATTTTAAAAAATTCAAAACAAACAAAAAAACCACTTCTTCTAAATCACTCAAAGCCCTAGTTGTCTCCCATGTAAGATGCTTAGTGTGTGTGTGTGTGTGTGTGTGTGTGTGTGTGTGTGTGAGAGTGTGATTTTATATGCTTACAAGGGGAAGCAGAGCAATTAATATGAATACTTCAGAGCAATATTCAATTCAAGAAACACTTATGGTGCCAACTATGTGCCAAGCACAGTGCTAAGTTCTAGGGATACAAAATGAGGCAAAAGATTGTTTTTGCTTACTGTTTAATGGGAAGATAACATACAAACAAGTATATATAAGAACAGGATAAACAGAAAATAATTAAGGGGAGGGAAGGGGGAAAACACTGGAATGAAGAAGGACTAGAGGAGGCTTCCAGTGGAACAAAACTGCTAAAACTGTGAGTCATGACCTGTATGGGTTCTCTTAACTCAATATGGGGGGGGGGCTCTCAAAAAACTTGGCAACAGAAAAAAATTTCTGAATACTTTATGTCCTGTGGTAGCAAATATTGCACCAAAATGTATTTCTTTGCATAAAAATAAACAAACACATCCATCACATTAGTATGCAAATTTGCTTTCATCTTTAATGATAAAATTCTACAAATACCAAAGAATTGTTTTAAAATGAATTTCTTTATGATTTATTGTTTGATTTGCATATCTATTTTATAGCCTATATGCCAGGGGTCACATAAAAATTTTGGGTTGAAAAGAGGCCAGGAGTGAAAACAGTTTAAAAAGCCCTACTGTGCAAGGGATTTTAGTTAAGATTTAAAGGAAATCTGAGAGATTAGTAATCAGAGATTAAAAGGTAGTACCCTCCAGACATGGGGGACAGTCAGAGAAAACTCCGGCATCTGAGAAATGAAGTATCTGGTTCTAAAAACTGTTAGGGGGCCAGTATCATTGATCAAAACATACCTATTAGGGAGTAAAGCATAAGAAAACTAGAAAGGTAGGATGTGAGTAGGTTATAAAGGACTTTGAATGCCAAACAGAATATTTTGTATGTGCTCCTATAGGGGAATAGGAAACTGTTAGTTTCTTCAGAAAGGATTGGTCACACTATTGAACCTCGAAAAATCACTTTTAAGGCTGAATGGAGGATGGATTGGAGTAGTGAGAGACTTAAAGCAGGCCGACCCACCTACAGGCTATTGCAGTAATCAAGACTATATCAGGATGTAATAGGTTAGGAATGTTGTATTAGATTTGGAACTGGTCTAGAGCTAAAATGACTTATATTCAAACCCTAACTCAGTTGCTTACTAGCTGTGTGACTCTGAGCAAGTTATTTTACTTCACTATGCCTCAATTTCCTCCCATCCAGGTCTGAAATGACTAGACTGAATGGCATCTTCCTAACTCTAAATCTGTGATATTTATTTTTTTTTTTAGTTTAAGATATATAAGGGCATAAGTTGGTAAAAATCAAATACACAACAAGAATAAAGTGACTTGGGGGGTGTTAAGTATTGCTGTTAAGATATGTAAAAAATCCTGTCTCAGTATTATTGGTATCACATTTAATTTAGCAGAAATGGGAAGAAGGCTGGTTTTGGAGTCAGAATACCTGAGTTTGAATTCCACTTCAGCTCCTAAGTATGTATGTGACTTTAGGCAAATCATTCAACATCTCTGGACTTCAGTTTCCTCATCTTTAAATTGAATTAGTTGAATTAGAGAACCTTTCATTCCCCTAAATCTAGAAAGGAACAAAAGACAGAGAGACAGAGATATATGGGAGGAGGAGTAAAGGAATTGGGATTAAGTGACTTGGCCAGGGTCACACAGCTAGTAAGAATCAAGTTACAGAGACCAGACTTGAACTCTGGTTCTCCTGAGTCCAAGGCTGGTATTCTATTTAATAATTGCCCCATAAACCTATAGTTTTCTAGCACATATTATATCAAAAGGCATGGATTTAGTGAATTAATTAGAATAATTTAATTCTTAAAATTAAAGACAATTCAATAAATTAGTTTAACTGGGTAGGGATTGTGGTATAAAATGAAATATATAACAATAAAAAGTACTTTAAAAAGAATGTTTCATATAAATATTTCTACGGTAGAATCAGATGATTCCAGGATACATTTGCCTGGTGACTTTTAGGGAAAGCCAAACTTGGATTCTAAATTTTCTTAGTCTTCATTGTAAATGTTGTCCACAAAAGTATGCCCTAAACAAACAAAGGTGATAAAGTCATACACAAAAGCAAAATTTGATTGAAGAGAATAATATATTTTTACAAATATATGGATAATTAACATAGATAATATAGATGATATGGATAATCTACCCTCATTTCTTAGTATCTTGAGAGAAAAGACAAATTCAAGACTCAATATAGAGAGAAGCATATTAAGATTTGTTTCTTGCCTTTTTCTTCTCCCATGCTATTGATTTTCCTTACCATCTTGGCAGTCATTTACTCACTGCTAATTTTTTCACAAAGAGAAAGCAAAAATTTTAAGCCCAAATCTATAATTAGAAAAACTGAAGTAATTAAAAAAATTTGCCCCAAATAAAGCTCTATATTTTGTTTTCTGTGGCAATATAGCTTGTCCCATAGCATTCTTCAGTATTGCATAAATACTTATTTCAAACATACTTAATCTCTAAATAGTTGTTATATTTAATTAAATGATACACTGAGGGAATTAGATTATAGAGAACAGAAGAATAGAGAATATGGCATTAAAGCAAAAGAAAAGATGATTTTAAAAGACTAGAAAAGACAGAAGTAATAATCATGTATTATTATCTAGTTAGAAGAAACAGAATGATATAAGAAAAAGAGCATTGTATTAGAAGCCAGAAGATGAGCGTTTTAGTCTCAACTCTCACTGATTGTGACTTTTGTAAATCAATAGTGACTTCAGTACACTACTGACATATCTCTCCCTTGTTGATTGAAAGGGGATGGAGTAGAGATGCAGAATAAGATATGTTTTCTCAGAAGTCACCAATATATTTATTTGCTTTTCTATATTATACATATTTGTTACAAAGAGTATCTTGTATAGGGAGTTGGAGATAGTAGGAAAGCTATGATTTGGCAGTGGTAACTATTTTTTTAAAAATCATTAATAGAAATATTCCAAAATGCATAGAAGAAAAAATGCAAAAGGGAACAAGAAGAGTACTTTTATATAGCCTTGTTACATTTCACAGGTGCACATCTATACACACACACACACACACACACACACACACACACACACACACACAAAACTATACCTATACATATATACTTCCTAAAAGTACAAGTAATACATGTTTAAAGCTTGATTCTTATACTAGTCTCTTTAACAATTTTTAAAAATCAAATATATATTTTTATTTTGTTAATATTTCCCAAACACATGTAAACATTTTAATATTCATTTTTTAAAATTTTGAGTTACAAATTCCCTACCTTCTGCACCTTCCCCACTTCTTGAGAAAACAAGCAATATGATATCAAAGTTCATCAGTTCTCACTAAGGAGATGAATAGCATTTTAAGCATGGATCCTCTGGGATTGTTTTGTATCATTGGCTTACTTAGAGTAGCTAAGTCCTTCATAAATGACCATCCTTAAAATATTGTTGTGACTATATACAATATTCTCCTGGTTTTTCTCATTTCCTTTGAATCACTTCATATAAGTTGACTTAAGTTTTTCTGAGGCTATCTTGTTCATCATTTTTACAGCACAATATTATTCCATTATAATCAGCCTGTTCTGTCATTCCCCGATTAATGGACATCCTTTAAATTTTCAATTACAAAAAGAGATTCTATAAATATTTTTGTACATAGAGAATCTTTCTCCTTATCTTTGATATCTTTAGGACAAAGATCTAAAAAGGATCTTGTTAGTTCAAAGCTTATGCACAGTTTTATAGCCCTTTGGACATAGTTCAAAATTATTCCTCAAAACAGTTCACAAATCCACCAACAATGCATTAATGTCCCACTTTTTCTACATCCCCTCTAGCATTTATCATTCTTTTTTTCTATCATGTTAGCTAATTTGACAGGTGTAAGGTAGTGTTTTAATCTGCATTCTCTAATCAACAATATTTCATTTTTAATGTAATATGGATAGCTTTGATCTTTTCTTCTGAAATAAAAATTTTCTCCTCAAATCTTTGACTACTTATCAGTTGAGGAATACCTCATATATTTTATAAATTTGACTCTTCTACTAATCTGGACAATTTATATTTTTGTAAATATTCATTCATTTCATCTAGATTGTCCGATTTACTGCCATATAATTGGACAAAATAACTTCTGATAATTACTGTAATTTCATCTTCATTGGTAGTGCATTCATCCTTTTCATTTTTGATAACCTCTAATTTGGTTTTCTTTTTGTTTTTAAGCAAATTAAACAAAGTTTTATTTATTTTATTGCTTCTTTCCCCATAAAACCAACTCCTAATTTCATTTATTAGTTCAATGTTTCAGGGTCAATTGTTTTTATTTTGTTTTGTTTTGCTTCAATTTTATTAATCTTTCCTTTGATTTTTTTAGGACTTTCATTTTGGTGTTTAACTGGAGATATTTAATTTAGTCTTTTTTAATATTTTTTTTTATTTTTAGCTATATGACAAATTAATTGTTCTGCCTTTTCTTTCTTTTATCTATCCACATATTTAGAGATACAAATTTACCTAAAGCATTTCTTTGGCTGCATCCCACAAATTTTTGTATTTGTCTCATTCTTATCATTCTCTTTAATGAAATTCTTGTTTCTATGATTTGTTTTTTGGCCCATTCATTCTTTAGGATTAGACTATTTAGTTTCCAACTGATGGTTTGGGTTTTTATTTGCTTGTTTCTGCTTAAAAATTTTGTTGCAGATTTTAAGATATGAAAAGGGTACATCTAATATTTCTGGGTGGGTTGTTTTACTTTTTGCATTTGATTAGGCAGTTTTTAATGTCTAATAAATGGTAAATTTTTGTGAAGGTGCCATATACAGTTGGGAAAAAGATATACTTCTTTCTATTCCTATTCAACTTCCCCCATTAATCACATCTAGTTATTCTAAAATGCTATTTATATTCATAACTTTTTTTTTCTTATATTGTGTTTAGATTTATCTAGTTCTGAGCTAGGAAAGTTGAATTCCTCAATTAGTGTAGTTATACTGACTATTTCCTCCTGTAAATCATTTAATTATTCCTTTAAGAATGTGAATGCTATGTCATTTGGTACATTTATGTTCATTGTTTATGTTGTCTTTTAATAATTTCTAGTTTCCCTGTTTATTTCTTTTAATTAGATCTATTTTTCCTTTTGATTTGTCTGATATCATGATTGATACCCCTGATTTTACTTAGATGAAACATAATAGATTGTGCTCTGGCCCCTTATTTTAAAAGTTTGTGAATTCTGAATGCAGATTGAAGCATATCTTTTAAACTTTAAATTTTGTATGTATGTCTCCTTTTGCAGTATAGCTAATATGAAATATGCTTTGCATGACTTTGCATGCACAATCAATATATTATTTGCCTTCTTATGAGGTGGAGGTGTGAAGGAGGGAGAGAATTTACAACTCAATTTTTTTTTAAAGAAATGAATGTTAAAATTCATTTTCATGTAATTAAGAAATATTTAATGAAATAAAATAACCCTGTGACATGAGCAGTATAGGTTTTATTATTCTTATATTACATGAAAGTAAACTGAGAAAGAGTGGGAAAATAACTTGTTAGCCATTAAGATTTGAACCCATGTCTTCTGATGCCAAGAGCAATGATCTTTTCAGAATACCAGACAGAGAGATAAAGCTAAAAAGCAGATTAGGACCACACATTGGAGAGCTTTTCCATTGTGATACCACAAATTTACCTTAAAGCAGGGGAATTGTCAGTACATTGCTATATGGATGTCATTTTTAGTTGTTTTGAAAGCTTGTAAAAATGAAGTTATAGAATATCACTTCCTAGGAAAGAAAAGAAGAGTAAGTTAGAGAAATACCTTGAATAATTGCTTTCAAGTGAATTTGAGTGAAGTGAATGATGGCACCATACTCATTTACAAAGCACATGAATTAATTATCATCACAGCTCTGCCAATATGCTGAACACTGTATTGGGACTCTCACCAGACAAGTGAAATGGAGATATGTAATCTCCATACAGATAACCCAAATTTTGAATATAAAGAAAATGAATGTAGTCTACTCTAGACCCTCAAAAGAGGCAGGTTTAAGTATGATGGCAGGCTGGGTCTCATGGAGACTGACCTTCTGACTTTCAGGGCAGAGCCAACTTTTTCCTAAGGGAATATGGGGTGAGAATACCATCTGTAACAACAAACTATTAAATGTATTTTAGACAAATTAACCAGGACAAGAGGAATGGGCCAAAAGTAGAGAAGGACTTCCAAGAATCTGAAGATAGCTGAAGAACAGCAAAGGAGTTTATTGCCATGTCAGCCCTAGATGACCAAAAGCCAAGAGAAGAATATATTTATATAGCGGTTTTTTGTCTTTTAAAAAAGTTGCCTAAATTTTCCTTGTATTCCTTCCCAGAGTTGGAAGGCTTGGGCTCAGATTTTACTTCTGACCCAAACTGACTGTGTGATCCTGAGCAAGTTCTTTAAATTTCCCAGAGAGTCATTATAACAAAGGATGTGTGTGTGTTTGTGTGTGTGCATGTATATATGTGTGTAAAAATAATGAGGTAGAAGTGAAATAAATTCAATAAAATTGACCCAAAAATTGAAAAAAAAATAGGACATCATACATTATGTTCCACAATTATGGAGCTCTAGCCTTCCCAATATAGTGGAGCGAGGTATCTTCTCATAACTCCTCTATGGAAACAAGCTTATTCTTTGTAATTTTGCAACATTCATTTTTCATTTGTTTTGTGGTAATTGTTTCCATTTACATCGCTTAAACTGCCATATACATAAAATTTTTTGGTTCTGCTTATTTCACTGCATTGGCTCATCTAAATCTTTCTATTCTTCTCTATATTCATTATATTCATCATTTTTTACAGCACAGTAAGATTCCATTACATTCATGTACCACAATGTGTTCATCGTCCCCAATTCATAAGCATCTACTTTGCTTCCAGATCTTTCCAACCACAAAAAGTGATGTAATACATATTTTGATATTTATAGAGACTTACTCTTTGTTATTGACCCTCTAAGGAAGAATCTTGAGGAGAAAGAGATACAGATGATTTGGTTGCACATCCTATTAAAAAGCCTTTTTTTTAAGTTTGTATCCAAGGGCTAAGATAGGGCTTTGTAAGTACCCCAGAGCCATTGGAACTTGCAGAAGGGTAAAGATCATACTAACGGTAGTGCAGAATGAGTCTTCTACTTGATCCTCTAAGTACAAGTTGGGTTTGGAAGTCAGAAAACTTGGGCTCAAATCTCATTTCTGTGACTTAATCTCTTAGAGATCTCAGGGAAGCCACTTAACCTCTCATTTTCTCAGCCAACAAGCCAAACAGCTTTCAATCACATCTTTATTTTCTTTTCCAATCACATGTTTTACATAGAGTGTAGACTCTATAGACAGAGACTATGGAGGAAATATTTTCTTGACAATGTATTTTTTTCATGGGTCATAATTTCTGTAATAAAAATGTTGAAACTTACCTGTAGCTAAATCTAGTCACCAATTCCTTTGTTGCCTTTGTCCAGGTCCTTTTTTGTTTGTGGCTTTATTTAGGGTTTTTTTTTTTTTTTTTTTTTTTTTTTTTTTGTCTCCATGGATAGGAAGATCTTGCCTAGAGCAGTTGCTATGATCTATATTATTAAGATACATGGCTAACAGAGAATGTTATAGCAGTAGCAAGATCAATGAATATAAATGTCATATAGGGTATGCTCACAAAATAACTAAAACTGAAATGCAATCGCAATTATTTCTCCATATCTGGGAGTCAGCTTGCTAAAACTGATTTTGTAAGAAAAGCAGATTTTTCCAAAGGTTTCAAGACATAAAGGGCAAAAGTCCATTTGATCCTCATGCCTATGACAGGGTCAGCTATATAGCCAGTTGACATTTTTATGGCTTGTCTTTAGATAAAAAGTCATATACAAGGATAGATAGGAAGATGTAGATTAGGGTACATAGGAAGATACATATGAAGATGAATCAAGAATAGAAAGAGGGGTGAGTATAAGGGCTGTAGGTTCAAGGATTTAAAAAAGAATGAATAAGAAGTGGTTTTCAGGATAGATATAGGGATGGAAATGAGGAGGATAGACATCCTTTAAGAGGTTGGCAGATCTCCTACATCTTTACCTCATATATATCCTACAGTTCCAATGGATAGGCTTGATTCATTCTACAATTTGCTTTGCTTCTATTGTCTTCAAAGAATATTTTTGTTTTGTTTTGTTTTCCAATAAAGCTTAGCTAATTGGAGCAAAATGTTTCTGATAACTGAATTATTGACATTTTCTGGATAAAGTTCTTCCCATTTTTCACCTCACTCCCAAAATGTTAAAATGTAAATGAAAGGGTGCAAGAAAATGTATTACAGAAACAAGGTAGAAAAACAATGAAACAAAATTGGTTTCTTATTCTTTTGCTCAGCATTTGACATAGACTTACTCTTTCCAGGCCAAGATGTACTTGGGGCTCAAGAATGATACATATAATTTATTTTAAATCAATAAATAGGAAACTATACTCAAGAATTTTCCTCTATTCACAAATCCTAACTATTGCACAGTATTAGAATGTGACTTTGCTATGAAATTTTCACTCACAAAATGGATCATGAAGCAACTATATGGTCAATTTAACTATTCTTGCTTCTTGATTACTTATTAAATAGGCTCATATAATTCACAGTTGAGGAAAATGAAAAAATGATTTGCCTCATAGTCTCTTAAGAGTTAGTGAAGCTTCCCTTTCAGGTCTTGAATTGCTAGTGTAGTCTCATAGAACTTAAGAGGGCACAATGTGACTGGCTGTGACATGGAACTTTATGTTTTTCTAGATTCTGTGGTCTTTTTGAAACAAGAAGCCATGGAATAAAAAATAAAAGGAACCCACAGTTACACTGGAACATAGAAAAGCAGAGAATGGGTATAGATTTTGTAGATTTTTCTAAGTTCACTTACTCTTTCCACTAATGAAATAGTCCTGGGATTTGCAGGGAAATGAACTTTTATCTTGTTGGTAGACATCATTTATTGCAAATAAATAATAATATATAAAAATATCATATGCTATAAGATATATAATGCATATTATTAAAATATTTACATACATATAACAAGGAACATAGATTTAGAGCTATAAAGGTTCCCAGAGTTTATCTAACCAAAATTCTTAATTTCATCCCAAATAAGGAAACCCAAGATCATATTCACATATGTATAAAATTAGCCATTCTAGCCATTCTAAATGCCATAATTGATGGAGAGCTTCTAATATTTTTTATCAACCAACCAATCAATCAATCAGTATGCTTTTATAAAGTATCTTCTATTTGCCAGGCACATACATTATTTATACAATGGCATAAAATGCCACTCTAGCATTTAAATTCCCAAAAGGAAAAAATCCCAAACATTCATAGAAGCACATTTTTGTAGCATGAAAGAAATGGAAAAAAAGCAGATACTCAACAATTAAGGAACAGTTAAACAAATTGTGCTTCATAAATATAATATTCTAACATCAGAAATTATGAATTTTCAAAATTCAAGGTAGGAATATGAACTGATACAGAATGGCATAAGCAGAATTGGAATACACATACACATATATACATGCATATAATATTAATGTGGATATTGACTACAACAATTCCCATGCAAATCACAGCCAAAATAGTAATGTGAAATGTATAATTATAATGATCAAGTTTGACCTCAGAAAAGAAATGAGAAAATTCAACCAGCATTTTTTGCAAAGATGGGGAACTATAGATGTAGAGAACTGTAAAATTTAGTTGATATGTTGGTTAATTTTCCTGAACTGCTTTGAGCAGAATATATTTGGAAATGAAGGTGATATGAAAGAACAAAATGTTTTAAAATAAATTGCCAGGAAAGATGAACAACTAACCCCATCAAAGTCATCTCCAAATAGAAAATCTGTACAATAAGTAAAAGTCCATATGTCACAAGGTTGAAGGCAATAAAGAATAATTTTATGCACATATTTAACCTATATCTGATTGCTTGCTGTCTTGGGTGGGGGAGAGGGAGAAAAAATTTGGAACACAATTTTTTGCAAAGATGAATGTTGAAAACTGTCTTTGCATGTATTTGGAAAAATGAAATACTATTTTTATAAAAGAATAATTTTATTGACCATTCAATAAGAAACCTGACACCTCTATTTATTTCCTTGGTTTATATCAGGTTCTGATTTGGGAGATCATATTTTGCTTTCATCAATCCTCAAATGCTCCCAGACACACTAAAGAATATCTTTTAAACACCAATGTCCTTCCAATTATAATGTAGAGCTCCAAATCAGGGGATAACATACTATTTGAAGAAAGGAAATTAGGGTAACCCAAAGAGAAATAGAGATATTTCAGTCACAACTTATTACAAAGGAGAGTAAGAGAAAAGTCATTATCCAGGAAACTTATGATCAGAAAGGAAGTGATTATTATCAAAATAGCTTATTAAGAAGGAGGAATAAGAGATGGTACCTGTTGAATGTTTAAAAAAAAAAAAGCAGGTGGAGAGTCTCTTATTTTTTTTAATCAATCAATCAGTATGCTTTTATTAAGTACCTTCTATTTGCTAGGCACATACATCATTTAAGCATGACTAGCATTATATGGAACAAGGATAATATAGGAAAAGATGATTTGGTTGGATTACAAATTACAGATTGCTACAATGATGAGTTTATGGATTCACTAAAGTTCTGAGATATCAACTGTAGGCTCTTCAGAGTTTAGAGTTGTCATCAGTGAGGTTGAGAGAACCAGGGAGGCTGGGAGGTTAAGGGAGTAAGAGGGAAATAAAGTTGGTTTACAGAATGTTAGGCTTGTAAGGACCTTTAAATATATTTTGGTTCATCATCATTTATAGATAAGGAAACTAAAACCTAGAAAGGTAAAGAAATTCACCAAAGTCCTAAAAATATTATATAGGATTCAAATTCAAATCTGTTTCCAATCCATATTCTTTAGGATCTCATATTCTACTAGAAGAGAATACATGTACACATATAAATATATGCAGAATGAATGAAAAATAAATACAATGTAGCTAAATAAAAGATAGTTAAGAAACAAAGGAATGCACAAGCAACTGGCATTCAGTGAAGAGAACTGAAGACAAGTGAAATTTACATATTGAAATAAAAGGAATTAATTCATCTTTTAATATCAATAATAATAATATATTTTTTATAGTGCTTTAAAGTTTAGCAAACCATCTTCCTCATAGCAAGTCTGTGGGATATGTACTAAGTACAAATATTATTGTAATTATTTTATTGTGAGAACTGGGAGACAGTGAGATTAATAGAATTATATAGGAATGCATAGCTAGTACATTCTAGAAATAGAATCTCTCCTGACTTCAAATCAGTATTCTTTGCATGAGTCATTGTTCTCTAATAATGATAACAGTAGTAGTTTGCTTTTCTATGATACCTTAAGACATTACAAAGTCTTTTCCTCTCAAAATGCCGTTAAAGTAGATAGTTCAAGTCATTTTCTCATTTTAGGAATTACCAAAATGAGGAACCACTGTTTAGTAAAGTTCTAGGAAAGCAAATAGATAATTAAATTTCAATCTGCGGACCATTCAAATCTGGAGACCATTTTCCAGATAGAAATATATAATTTTGGCAATTCTAATAGCATCTATTATTGAGGCAAAATTTTGCTCTTGATTATAGAAATGCTATCTTTACACATATACTGAATACTAAGTTCTCTGTTACATCTAAGTGACCATGCTTATGATAGACAAACTTAAAAACAATGAACAATTAAATAACTAAGCTTAGGAATTACTACTGACACATTTTCTTCTTCCCCATCAGATACAGAAGTTCTCTTTCCCTCAGTTTTCTTTTTGGCAAAAATAATGGAAAGGCAGAGAGGTGCATTGGTATATAGAGTCTAAAATCAAGATGATCTGAATACAAATCTGGCTTCAGAGGCTTACTAGCTGTGTGATCTTGAGCAAGTCACTTAATCCTGTTTTTCTCAGTTTCCTTATCTATAAAAAGAGCTAGAAAAGGAAATGATAAATTGCTCCAGTATAATTGCCAAGAAAACACAGAAATAGGGTCACGAAGAGTTGGACATGACTGAAACAATTCAACAACAAAAAATAATGGAGGAAAAGTTGAATTACATAATCTTTAAAGTATTTTCTAGATCTGATTTTTTTTTGAGTTTATCTCAAATCCAGTTAATTTAATCCCTATAATACATGCTACAATGAGAGTTTAGGACCACACTTAGAGAGAGATGGTGAGTCAAATAGTGAGATAAAGAGCTGGCCTTCAAGTCAAGCAGGAAGACCTAGATCAGATCCTGCTTCTGACATATATTATCTGTGTGACTCCAGACACACTTCTTAACTTCTCAGTGCTCTAGGCCTGGGGTGTCAAATAAAAATGGGGAAGAGAATATCATTAAACAAACACAGTACAAGGCTCTCTGTGGGCTGATAGCCCATTATCTGTAGTTTATTGTGAGACAGCTGATGGCTCAGTGGAGTTAGACTTCCCAAGACTGGGATTCAAATCCAGCCCCAGACACTTTTTAGCTGTGTAACTTTAGACAAATCACTTAATCTCTAATTGTATGATAAAAGGGTTCACTGAACAAGGAAATAACAAACTATTCCAATATTTTTTTCCAAAAAAACCCCACATGGACTATGTGGTCCAAAGGGTCACAAAGAGTTGGACAGAACTGGTTAACAACATCTATTATATTTTTATTTATTTTAAATATTTCAGTTATATTTTCATCTGATTCACATCTTTTTTGGGTGTGTTTCAAACTACAATGAAGTTTGGTAGCAGAGTTTTATATCTCTGCCTTGACAACTCATTAAGACAATAAATTTACTAAAAAAATAGAAATATGCTTTGGTAGAATAAGTGTTTTTTCTGACTGTTCTCTTCACTAATGAAATCACAGGTTTGGTCCCCAGCCCTATAGAGCTTCTTATTCTGATTATTATCATCGAATAAAGTGTAAAATAAACAAAAATATACCTATTTGTGTCTAATGGTGATCATATGTAAGTTAAAGGAGAGAGAATGGAAAAAAAAGAAGAAAAAGAAAAAATTATTATTTGTATATTATGTATAAATTATGCACATAAATGGAATAGCAAGTTGTATATAATAGATTTTCAGTTTCATGTGCAATCTTTTGTATTACACTATTTTATAAAAATGCTTATTTTATCTCATAAATTAAAAATAAAATAGGATAGATTAAAAATATTAAAAATCTAATATCACCAAAGATTTTGTAATTTTGCCTAGATATAGGAACAGAACAGTCTCTTTCTCTCTTTTTCTAAAAATCAGACTTTATTTTTCCCCTTTGTTAACTCCAAACTGTCTAATTCTTGGCATAGCTGCCAAATTAACATTAAAAAAAAATTTTTTTTAAATACACAAGTCTGATTATGTCACTTCTACTCAAAAACATTAATTGTCTCTCCATTGTCTTCAGCCTACTTTATATTATCCTTTCTCTTTTCACAGGCTATACTGTGCTATATTACTAGCTGTTAACATGTAAAGACTCCACTGGGCTCTGTATCATTCTTTCTCTTTCCAGCTCCATGAGGCATGAAGCAGTATGTGCCAAGCAAGGCAAACCATCAATACTTGACTATCTCCTCTTAGACTCTGATGGAGAAAACCCAAGACCTTAAACCCAACAGCAGTGGGAATGACATTGAGTAATGTCATTACAGAAGGGGCAATAATATCTATATTTGATGTTGAAACAGAGAATTGTGAGATTTTTCCATCTGACTTTCAACTGAAACTTTTGATATATGTTGTTTCCTCCATTAGAATGTGAACTCCTTGAGAGCAGGGACTATATTTCCAGAGCTTAAATAAACATGTAATATATGATTCATTTGTCAGTCATTCATTCATTTATGAATTCTTGTAAGTCCCATGGGCCTGGAAATGAACTTCTTCCAAAATTTTTCCTTCCTTCAGTGACCACTTTAGAAGTTACTTTTTATTGCAGAAACCTTCCCAAGCATTCAACAACAGACCAGATATCTCCTTTCAAATTTTCTTGGAGGACCTCTTCTAACCCTCTAAAGCAGAGGTGTCAAATAGGCAGCCAGGGGCCGAAAAGAAGTCTGTAACACTCTCAAATGCTACACAAACTAGATTAAAATATAATTTGGTCAGACACTTGCTATTTATCAGCTTTCTGACCCTGAGTGGTCACTTAACCCCTATTGCCTCACCAAAATAAGAAAGAAAAAGAAAAGAAAAATGTAATCTGGAAATGCAATATATATACACACACACACACAATTGAATATAATGTTAATATGTACTTTTCTATTTCAATATACATCAAGGGTATCCTTATGTATGATTTGATGATTCCTGCTTCTATGTGATTTTTTTTTTACTCCTCTGCTCTACTGCATACATATCATATTTTATATTTTATTCTACAGTATGCATATTTGTACAGTGGGCAGCTAGGTAATATGGTGGCTAGACTGCTGAAAAATAAGATTTGGAAAATCTTAATTCAGATCCTACCATGTGATCCTGGCCAAGTGACATAATCTCTGTTTTAGTCTCCTTATTTATTTATTTGTTTGTTTGTTTTTTCCTGAGGCTGGGGTTAAGTGACTTGCCCAGGGTCACACAGCTAGGAAGTGTTAAGTGTCTGCAACCAGATTTGAACTCTGGTCCTCCTGAATTCAGGGCTGGTGCTCTATCCACTTCACCACCTAGCTGCCCCCTAGTCTCCTTATTTATAAAGTAAAGATAATGATCACAGGATTATTGTAAAATATGAAATAAGATTATATGTATTATATGTATATATGTATATACAGATAGAGTACTTAGGAAACTTAAAATGCATATAAATATTGGGGGTTTTTTATTTGCACATATTAGACTATAAGCTTTTTAAAGGCAAGAACTGTGTTGTTCTTTTACCTCTGTATTCAGAGAATCTAGTATAGTTTCTTTTTCTTTCATGAACTCCTTTCATGTGGTAAACATAAAGTTTTTTAAAATTTAATTTCATCAAATTGAATTCTAGGAAGAAGCTTTAAAAAGGATTGAATGAGACTTCTCAGGAGACAGGATACTTTTTTTAGGATTCTGGAAGGGTAAGAATGGTTGACAAGGTTTCAAAATGTCCAATGGAGATCATTTCTTTCTATCTTTATTTTTCTTTCCACCAGTGACATCTGCATGGAGGAAAAATTGACCCAGCTGCCTGACATTAGCCGGGCCTCAATATCCTCAAACAGTAGATTTCTTCCAAATGTGGCCAGGATGAGGGGTGGAGAACTACACCTTCACTTGCTTTGTTATGAGAAATTGCCACAGCCAGAAGCTCCCACCACAGAAGCAGAATTCCAATTGTTCTGCAATTTACAGTCTGAGAGAATTGCCTGGGGGCAATGGGAATTTAAAGGACTTGCCCAGGGTCACACAGTCAATTTGGGTCAGAAGTGGGAATCTGAGCCCAGGCCTTCCAGCTTTTCCTGTGGCCAGTTTTCCTTTCTTCTTCTAGTTAAGTGAAAAAGATACTAGATAAAAATGAAGTTGCCTAGACCTCTGTAATCATATCTTTAAGAATTCAGAAACTGATTCACTAGTTTAAGATCATAATGCTCTGTTCTTGACATAGGAAAAAAAAGTGATAATCGCTACTAATAATGTGCTTTAAAAATATAAAAAAAGGTTATGTAAAACAGATCTTGCTAGATCTTTTCCCCTGAGCGATGGGCTTAAAATTTAGATTCTTTCCTCAATAGTTAAAATGGGTTTACACTGAACATAACTTTTTGTCTTGGTCACCTGTGTAACCAATGATTCACATTTGTGATTCAATTGGCTAATGGAGTTACAGATTTAATCTAAAGTAATATAACAGAAATTGTCTTTGCTCGAAGTTATTAACCCATCCTGGGGACCTTTCTACTTTACCCTATAAGTTTTCACCAACTACACTAATTGGTTTCATCATGTGGGACTCAAGAAATTAGAAATAAAAGAAATGCAGGTTTTTTAGATGATAAAGCAGGAGATCGGTGAAATGAAATGACCGGTGAGATGGTTTGGAGGTTGTAATATGTGAGAACATAAGAACATGTGATAACATTCCATCTAAGAGTAGAAAAGAAACAAAGTAAAAAAGTGTGTGTGTGTGTGTGTGTGTGTGTGTGTGTGTGTGTGTGTGTGTGTGTGTGTGTGTGTAAATATGGAGAATGAGATGAATGAGTCAACATCTTAAATAAGGATTTGGTTTGATTTGAGGAGTGTATGGTGGTTCCAAATCTTGTTTTGTTTCTAGAACTAGTTTCCCTTTTCTAATATATATTCATCCAAATGGAAGAATATGTCCCCCCAGTAAGCTAAATGCTGGTTCAGGTATTGGTTTACAAAAAAGATAAGTGGTTGTCAACTTCCTATTAACATTCTCACTTATGTTCAGAAACTCTCATTCATATTCAACACAGCAATTATTCTGTATGCCACAAAGGGCATGGCTTCAGATGGAAAAGTGTTATTGAAAAGAAGAAAAAGTTCATGGAGAAAAAAAAATAAAAACAAAGCAAATAAATCTATCTCTCATCCCAGGAAACAATACTACATACAGGAATAGGGAATAGGGAATAGGTTTCTGTAAAGGTACAGTGATTCCTCAAAGTTGCATTCCTCATTCAAAACTCATAGACAATTTTCCTTTAACAGGGAAGTGTCTGAAGCTATATTCATGGAACTCAACAATTAGGGAATGAGAACACTCAAGCAAACACAGATCATTGTTTAAAACCTTGACTCTGATTTAGTGGTGGTTAACCTTATTCGGGGACAATGTAAGTGGTTTCTTCAAGACCCTAATGCAAAGGTACACAAGAAGGGAAGACTATTTGTCTCCCTTTGAATGCTTATCAGGGACTGGGACAAAGTCTGATTTTGATGGACTTTTTTTGAGCGTATGAAGTTTGAGTTAATGTGAAGAAACTGAATAGCCTGAATAGATGCCAATGGTCAATATGAGAGTTTGTTACCTAATCTCATTAGTCTTTGTTGCAAGTAGAAAATTACTGTAGTGGTGGGGGGAGGGGATGTATTAAAATTCCAATATCTAAATAAAATGGTCTAATGCTTAATCTCCAGCTTTATATTTTTCAATTTAGAGATTTTCAGAAATAAGTATGCATAATGATAATTTCATAGGGGTGCTAGTTCATTATTGGCAAATCCCTTGAGAAAAAAGGTAAATGCAAAGTGTTATGAAAAGCTGTGTATTGAGATTAATTTTCTACAATACATTAATGATAATATAGGACTGAGAAGGAAGAAGAGATATTTGTCCTGGTTTGGAAGATAGCCAGTATCTGAAAACCTATAAATTAAATTCAGAAGAGACAACTTTGTTCTTTTGCTAAGAAATCACTTGACTAGATGGGGGAGGGGCAAAAGTGAAGTAGAGGAGCATTTGTCAAACTATTTCTGTGCTTTTCTTTTTCTTTTCCTTTTTGCAAGTATTATTCCATATAAAGAATTAGAGTTGGCAGAAGGGGTATATTTATTCAGAACCTTCCATTTTGTGTCCTTTTATTGAAGTCATTTGCTTTTTCTAGTACATAGGGTACTTGAAAAGTTGGACAACTTTTGTCCTAGTTAAAACAACAACAACAACAACAAAACAACAAACAAACAAACCAAAAAAAAAAAAAAAAAAAACACTTAGACAATGCAAAGAGCAGACACTCATTCCCTTGGCCTGAACAACTTCTATCTTGTTTCATACGGAATGTTCATGGGAGAAAATTGGGAAATTTTATTCTCACATGGAATTGTTAGTATGGAGTGCACTGCTTTTTGATGTTAGCAAGGGTATTATTTTCCCTGGCTATGGGGATATTATAATGAATTGATGCTCCTTCTCTGGAATAGAATATATAAAATAAACAGTCGGTGAAAAGCATGAAGAATTTACGAAGTGAAAATCTCCAATTATTCCTCAGGCGATTGACATGAAATTGACCTTCTTAAATGCTAGCTATTAAGGGACATTCAGACCAAGGATGAATGAATCTCCAGGTCACTCAACTGTATGTATATCCTCCTCTTTCAGGAGGTAGCTGCAAAATAACAAGGAGCACCCAGTTGGGGAGGGCGAAACTCTATCCCCCAGAACCCACTAGGTTTCTACGCAGATAACATAGTGTGCTTTCTTTTAGCTCGGGATCTCGGAGGTTATAGTTTAAAAAGTCGGCGCTAGGACCTAGTTATACCCTGAATCTGTACCGCTTTCGGACGGGAGGAGGAGGGAGGGGGTGAGGGGGAGGTGGGAAAGAAGGGTTGTGTAGGGGTGTGTGGGGGGGGGAGAGAGTCATTTATGCAGAGAAGGCGCTGCTGCCATTTCAACTCACTCCACACTCACTAATCGAGGGGAGAAAGGGGGAGAGAGAGAGAGAGAGAGAGAGAGAGAGAGAGAGAGAGAGAGAGAGAGAGAGAGAGAGAGAGAGAGAGAGAGAGAGAGAGAGAGGAGGGAGGGAGTGAGGTTTCTGAGTCTGACGGAACCGAAGAGGCGCTCAGCTGCCAACACTCACACTGCCTGCTGCTGCTGCTGCTGTTGCTGCTGCTGCTGTTGCTGCTGCTTGCTGCTGCTTGCTGCCGCTGCTGCTCTCTGGGCCTTAGGGGAAAAAGAAAAGAGGAGGAAAGAAAACACAAAATAATCAAGTGAAGGGAAAAAGAGAAGTGAGGAGGAGATAAAGAACTGCGGTGAAGAAGAAAGACAAACTCAAAACACTCATCTGTAAAGAGAAAACCAAACAAACCTAAAAGCTTCAAAACTGGAAGTGCAGCCCCTATCCACTCACTTCATCTCCTGAAGGGGAGGGATAAGGTAGTTCACCTTAACAATCAGAAATGGTCTAAAAGCAAGCGCAAGGTCCAATGCAATATTCCAAGCTATTTCTAGTTTCTTCCATCTAAATTCGGAAGGGTTTTTTGCCGCGGCTTGAGATTGACTGGAAGTGGTGAACGCTAAGTAGCCGCTGGAGCCCAGGGGAAAGGAATCTTTGAAAGGGAAGAAGTTGTGTTGATTGGGGTGGTTTCTCGGAGAGAAAAGACGATGGGCTGGAGGAGTCGGTGCTGCCTGGGGCGATTGGACCTGCTCTGTGTGCTGACCCTCCTTTTGGGCTGCTTGCTGCCGGTGTGTAGGACTCGCGTGTACACCAACCATTGGGCTGTAAAGATCGCCGGCGGATTCCAGGAGGCCAACAGGATAGCTAACAAATACGGATTCATCAATATTGGACAGGTAACTGGCTACATCTTCCCCTTCTCTTTTGTTATCTCCCTCTTTTTCCCTTTCTCCACCCCGGACTCTTTGAAACTTTCTCATCCCGCCTCCCGTTGGAACCTCTGCGGCGGAGATACTCTGGCAGCGGACCCCGATGAACGAAGCTGAGCTAGCGGCTCCCTTCCCCGCCCCCTAGCCTTCCACTTCCCCAGCCTCCAGATGTGCTGCTGCTTGCCTTCCCTGGTCTTCCCCCTACCCCACCCCCTCGTGCGATACTGGGACACGCACACAACCCATACGCATGCCACACACTACACTAAATTCTCGAGGTTGTTTGCTAGTGGTTCGGGGCAGGAAGGGAAGGGATGGTCCTTTCCTTCAACTCTGGTCCTCAGTACATTCCTCCTCGTGAGTGTGTGTGTGTGTGTGTGTGTGTGTGTGTGTGTGTGTGTGTGTGTGTGTATGAGAAAGAGAGAGAGAGAGAGAGAGAGAGAGAGAGAGAGAGAGAGAGAGAGAGAGAGAGAGAGAGAGAGAGAGAGAGAGAGAGAGAGAGAGAGATTGAGAATTATTGAATTATTGGAGGGTGGACTGTCTAAAAATAAGTCATTTGTTGGTGGGTCGAAGAGGTCAAACTGAGCAGAGGGTAAAATGAAAAGAACCGATTTGAGACGAGAAAGAAGTTTCCGAGTCTAGAGTCAACACTGGAGCGCATAAGAGAAGGGCGTTTGGAGTGGAGAGTGGAAGAGGAGAAGGGGACGGGAGGAGTGTTTGCTAAAAGAGGGCTTTCCCTTGCTCGAAGTCCTGTTGCATATTTGGGAAGAGAGCTCCTTCTCCCTTTCTTCCCTCCACTCTGGGGGGATGGAAGTGAACCAGACAGTCTAGATGGAGGGGGTGGTAATGGGAAGTGGAGGCTGAAAACTTCTCCCTTAAGATCTGCCAGCGGGTTTCTTCTCTGCGTATCGTGTCAGGGCTAGAACCTAAGATTAAGAAACCGTGCAGGGTAGACAGGGTGGACTGAGTTCAGAGTGCAGCAGGTAAAAAGATATTACTCAATGTCAGTCATATTCGTATGATGTTTATTTTATTTCATTATATGATAGTTATACCATTTACAGGCACAGATTACGCCCCCTTCACCTCCTCTCTTCCCCACCCCCGAAAACTATCCTGGCATTTAAAAATATAAATAAAATGCGTTGATTTTGTGAGGATGGATGATTGAAAGCAGAACAAGAAAGCTTTGGTAAAGTCCTGCATTACGTGAAATTTACATGTGTCCCCCTTCCCAGTCCCCAACCCCTCCCCAGGTAACTCAAGGATAATTGATCTCCTTTCTTCTCCTTAGCTTTCCCCCTTCGGTTCCTCACCACTACATCCCAACCCTCAAACCAAACCAAACCAACACAAACAAAACAAGTAACCGAATGATTTGGGAGGAGCTGGGGGAAACTAGTTTTAAATGAAACACGTCTCCCAGACACGTACGCGTTCTCCTGGAGGGGAAGGGGGGTGGAGGTGGAAGAAGATTTTAAGTGGAATAGGAGCTTCCCCCCCCCCCCCCCCGGGCCTTTCTCTTCGGAGTCCCCTCCCCCCGGGCCGGCTGAATCGCCTGCGTGATCTTGTGGCTTGGCCTCTAGGGATTTGGGAGGTGTGGGACGCCGGATCTGAGGGGCTGCTGCCGTTGCCTAGATAAAGAGATCCACTGGATTTCTTAGAAAGTCTCTGGGTTGCACATCAGTAAGCCATTTAGGCTATTTCCAGGGAATAGGAACCTAGGGTGTTATCTCACAAAGCCACTTGTGAACAAGGAGATTGCAGGAGGTTGATTTCGCTTGGCACTGGACAAAAACAAAAACAAACAAAAAACCCACCGAAAAACAACTACAACAAAAACGTGAGATTTGGGATTGGTTGGCTGACTGTTGGCTAGCCGGCTGAGGCTGCTGCTCTGAGCTACGCTGCTGCCGCCGCCGCCGCCGCCGCAACCCCTGCCAGGGTGGCGGGGAAGAAGGGAGGGAAGGGGGAGGGAGTTTCTATCCCGCTAGTTTGGCTCGCATCTTTAACCGAGGCTAGAGGAGGCGGCGGCGCAGAGAGGTCACGCTCTTTGTGCCCCAGCTCGCCTATGCACGGCACTGTCCTACTTACTCTGACCAGACTGCAGCAGAGGAAGAGACAGCGGCCACAGCAGTAGCCCAGTTGGATGCCTGAGAAGTCCCCTAGTGGAGCAGGTCCTTTGGAAGAACAGAGGAAGTGCAGAATTGGGGAAGGAATGTGCGTGGGGGTGGGGGGGGAAGGAGGGAAGGAAGGAAGGAAAAAGGGAAGGAAGGAAGGAAGGAAGGAAGGAAGGAAGGAAGGAAGGAAGGAAGGAAGGAAGGAAGGAAGGAAGGAAGGAAGGAAGCAAAGAAGGAAGGAAGGAAGGAAAGAAGGAAGGAAGGAAGGAAGGAAGGAAGGAAGGAAGGAAGGAAGGAAGGAAGGAAGGCAGGAAGGAGGGAGGGAAGGAAGGAAGGAAGGAAGGAAGGAAGGAAGGAAGGAAGGAAGGAGGGAGGGAAGGAAGGAAAGAAGGAAGGAAGGAAGGAAGGAAGGAAGGAAGGAAGGAAGGAAGGAAGGAAGGAAGGAAGGAAGGAAGGAAGGAAGCAAAGAAGGAAGGAGGGAAGGAAGGAAGCAAAGAAGGAAGGAGGGAAGGAAGGAGGGAAGGAGGGAAAGAAGGAGGGAAGGAGGGAAGGGAAGGAAGGAAAGAAGGAAGACCAAGGAAATGTTTCTAATCTGATTTAAGAGTTGTTCCTTTAGACAGCTTGCTTGGGACTCTGGGATCTTACTCTTCTCCTTTTCTGTAATTCACTCTTTTAGTGTCTTGAGATGCACTCACAAGACTGCTAAAGCCAAATAAGTGACAACATCTATGAAGATTAACAATGAACTTAGCTATTCCATTGTCCAATATAGATTTAAATTCCTAAAAGCAAATCTTTCTGTCAGTCTGTTAATCAATTCATACATCAGTTAAGTGGAAGGAGGGATATATTGGGTTTCTCTGAATCCTGATTCATCTTGGGCACACATTGCTCCATCTTTGCTCAACCTGTAAGGAAACACCTGGTTTGTTCTAATTCTACAGATGTTTAGTTCAAAAGCACCTGGATCCTTTCTAAATCCAAAGGGAGTGAGAAAATACTTGGATCTAAGCAGCTTCAAGAATAGCAAGTTGAGGAAACACCTGGGGCCTGCTGGATCCAGTCACAGACAGTTACTTAGACAGGATTGGAGTTCTGCTGCTCCCTGGCACAGCAAGTGGAAGAAGTCGTCACCAAATCCCACTTTCTCAAATATATGTACATTGCTATTTCATGCTAACTTTCCTGGCTTTTATGAAGAGCTTTAAAATGAAGATCAGTGCTATGGTAATGACTTTTCAAATGCTTCTTTTAAAAACAAAGAAATGCTGAGTAGAGAGCAACAAACACAATGCCCATTTTCTCCAAAACATCATTTCCAGTAGCTTTGGTGCTAATTACAAAGTTCAGAGCCTTTGAGGTTAGAGATAGAACCCCCTGGAACTGATGAAATAAGAATTGGAAAAAATTCAGCTGTACTTACAGTGTAAATCATTTCCTCAACAGATCAAAGGATTGTAACACTATTCTAGTAGTCACTGGGGTAGTAAAATCAGTTCACACATGCAGTGTCATTGCCTCAGCAGGGCCAAATGTACTTCTTAATCATTCTTCATTTGTTTTCATTTAGTTGAGATATTGAACTTACTCATTGTTTTTTGGTTTGTTTTTTCTCAATCAAGCTGTGTATGGTTCAGTGTAAAGCCAAGTCATTAAGTTGCAGACAAAATAACCTTAGCAAAAAGAAAAATTGCTTTCATTTGTAATATATGTAAAGCACTTTGCAAACCTTAGAGTGCTTATTATAAATATGAGCTGCTATTATTATCTTTTTTAAAACAATTTCAGATACTTGTATTAGTATATAAGCTTTGAAAGGAGACATTAATCATCCTTTTTTCTAAATAGTTAAGACCAGTATGTATATGCCATTTGTTAAATTTTGCCTCATATTTGCTTTAATATGTGAACCCAAGAAGAAAAACATGACATACTTATAATTCATATTTTCTTAGTTATTACCCTGACTTGTCTTTCTCCTTACCTTTAATATTTTATATAATTTGAGTCCTCCTTACCATTGTGAAACAACTAGAATCATGGCCCTGCCTTGTAGAACTCAGGATGCAATGTGGCTTCTTAATATTTTTAAAACTGTACTATAGAACTCTTTGGAAGAGACTTTGTGGTGCAATGAAATCCTAAATGTGTGGGTTGATCCAGCATAACCAACGGCAAGCATTGGAGACCTTTTCCAAAGTATCTGTGTTGTAGGAGATAAGATCTAGCTGCTAGAGTATATGTTTGGCTTAGAGGCATATATATATTGGATTTGTTTTTCACTTTGGAAAACTATGTAACAGAAGAGTCATTCAGTCTTAGGTTAGGGATGTTCACTAAACTATGAAAAAAAGGTAGGCTATGCAAATCAAAATAAAAATCAGAGATGATACAAAGGGCTTAATATTCTCAAAAGAAAAGGGGAAGAGAGGATCTATGCTTTCTTCTCATTATGAAGATAAAATTATTACAATTTGTATTTTTTTTATCAGAATACTTCCATTTGAAGGCCTTTGTTTCTTTGGACTTTAAAAAGGACTAGAAAGATCACCTTGGTTATTGAATAATACTTCTCATTACCTCATAGTATCATATGACCACTGGATTACAGATCTTAAGTTGGAAGAGACCTCAAAGATGATCTAAAAGACCTCTTTTACAGATGAGGAAACTGAGGTCCCGGGAGCCGAACTCACTTGCTTGTTCATGGCCACACTCTTCTATATCCCCTGAGTAGTCAATTTCATTTAAACAATTTATTGTCCTTCAGGAAAAAAGGACAGCTCACTCCTGGAGGATCTCTTTGTGACCTGTGCCGGCATTCACTAGGCTGCCAAGACTAAAGAACTCCAGGGACTTTGACCTCATTAGCAGAGTACTCCAACAGACTGAGCTAACCAGTTACAGGCCAGGAGAATGAAAGAGCTGGGGGCAGGGTGGAAAGCCTAATTTGTATATTTTGCTTCTGAAGAGGAATCAGGAATCTTTGTTTAGACTGAACCTGCTACAAACTGTATATGAACATTGAGGATTTTTATTATGGACAGATTTCTGATGATGAGAAATAGACTTCTTTTCCTTCATCAGTTTATAATTCTTGATTCCAAATCTTAATTAACAGTAGACAAAAGGGAAAAAAAAACATATCTCTCATTTAGGCAGAGGATCAAGCACTGACACTGAAGGCAAAAATGAAAGTTTCAGATCCTGTCTCTAATAGTTACTACCAGTGTGATCTTGTGCAAGTAACTTAACATTTATTTACTTCAGTTTTCTTATCTGTAAAATCAAGCGGTTGGACTAAAAGGCTTCTGAGGTCCCTTTCTGCAGTAGAAACACAGAGGGATGAGATGAAACTTTAGTGGGAACAAGACTAAGCAGAGTCTCTAGAAGGTGTAGAAAAGCTGGAGTTGAGTGGAATCAAGCATTGCTTTGATATAGAGAAAGGAAAGAAAGGATGCTAAGCTAGAAGCAGGAAATAAAGAGGAAAACAGAACTTGGAGTCTTACTGAGGTATAGGGGAAAAGCAATGTCAAATGTTGTCTAGGGAGGAGAATTTGCATGTCATTTTAGCTAGAGCCTTTAAAAGGAATAAATGTTCAGTCTATGGTGGTCCTCCACCAAAAGCTTAATATGATGCCTTATCACATAGATGTATTTGTTGGTTCTCCAAAGCTATTTCAACAGAGCACAAGTCTTATCAAAATAGAGAGGTTTCAGGGGCAACTAGTTAGTGCAGTGGATAGAGCACCAGCTCTGAAGTCAGGAGGACCTGAGTTCAAATTTGGCCTCAGACACTTAACACTTCCAATTGACTCAATCAGTCAATCAATGAATGAATGAATGAATGAATAAATAAAATAGATAAATGAATGAATGAATGAATAGATAGATAGAAAGATAGATAGATAGAGAGATTTCTACCATGGGACTTACAAATGAACTTCTTATCTGTTATATGATACAAATTCAGAAAACAGAGAGGAACTTCATTCTGCATTGTTGGAAGTAGTAGCCACAAGGATAAAATTATCATTCTTTCCAAGTATTTAATATTATTTTCCAAACTATTTTACACTACACCCTCATAGATACTTGATTGGTACTTAGTATTACCTACTAACCCAAATAATTTGTCCATTTATTTTTTGAAAAGCATTTATTAAGTACCTTTTGTGTACTAGTAGATAGAGTACCAGGCTTGAAGTCAAGCTCACATCTGGTCATACTACCTGTATGACCCTGGGCAAGTCATATGTAAAATGAGCTGGAGAAGAAAATGACAAATCACTCTAGTATCTTTGCTAAGTGAAACCCAAATGGAGTCATAAAGAATCAGACATGACTAAAATAACTGAACTAGGCATTCATTAAGGATACAAAGCAGGAATTGAAACAATCTCCTTAAGAATCTTACATTCTATTGGGAGGAACCAAAAAGCAAACATAGGAGTCAATATAAAGTAAGTAGTAATTTTAAACCATGTATATGACCACTAATAACCTGGAGGATCAAGAAGCACCAGTCCAGAGGTGCTTGAAGAAATCCTTAAAGGAAATTGAGGATTCTAAGAAGTAAAGGTGAGGAGGAAACGAAGTCTGGGTATGGTACATATAAAAGTCCAGAGACAGAAAATGAAATTGTTTATTTAAGGAAAAGATAATAGATTTCCTGGAATGTAGAGTATGGTAAGGGAAATAAAGTGAGGTTAATTTAGGAAAATTAAAGCCAGATTTCGAGTACTTTAAATGGAATCTAATCCAAAATTGTATTTGATCCAAAAGGCAGTAGGGAGCCATTGGAGCTTCTTGAGGAGAGACATAACTTAGCCCTACTTTTGTTTCTGTGGTATCACTTTGACAACTATGTTTAGGATTGACTAGAGAGAGGGAAGATTAAAGCCAGGGAGACCAACTCAAAACCTAATATAACAAGTCAGGGAAAAGATGATGAAGGTCCTGAGCTAGATTTGTGGCCATGCTATTAAAGGGAAGAAGACAAATGTGAGGCATATTATGAAGGGAGAATACACAATATTTGGCAGTTGATTAAATATGGAGTGTGTGTAAAGGAAATAGAAGTATTAAGGGTGACACTAAGGTTGTTAATCTGAATCCTAGAAAGGTGACTATAACTTTGCTAGAATTAGAAAGAAGAAAACAACATGTTAAAGTAGAGTTTTCTTTCCTTGATAAATCAACTTATGTCAGGAGTAAGTATATTATTTTCCCATGAGTGGGTGGGAGGAATTATTATGAACTTTGAATTTTAAATTGGTATTTGAGTTTAGTACTGAATATCTTTGAGGTAACATTTTAATTATAGTTATTTGGTCAGTCCATAAGTTAAATTTAAAAGAGCTCTTAAACAGTGTATAGCAGATAAAACATGTTGGTATGAAATCTTTGCTATATGAAGACACAGGATCTCCTTATTCTCTACTGATAGTTTTTTTTAAATGTTGGATGTTATTTAAATGTCAAGATGTTATTTCCTTGAGTTAAAATTGAAAGCAAAATGGATAGTTCATGCTCATATAATGTATATATGGTTACAGGTGGAAAATACTGTTACTGAATTAATGAATACCTTGAGATAGAGTTAATTTGCTATCCCTAGCATATTTATAGGTATTAATTATTGAAAAATATTGGGAAACACTAAGAGAATGAATGATGAGAAGATGGATGTTTGATTATAAGCCATTTAAACATAAGTTCTGTTTTCTTCCTTCTCATTTCTCCATTTAAAAAAAATTCTGCAAAAGAGAAACCATCCGTTGATTTGGACTATATAGTAACTATAACCAATCATTCCTCATCAGTAGCTGTGCCACAAAGGAATAAAAAAATGGAAAAGATTGATTGAGTTAATACAAATCTAATTGTTCGAATAAAAAAATTATTTATACTAGATAATCTAATGATGATAAATTTATAACTTTTTTTCCCTAATTTTGAGACCAACTTATTTTATATGGCTATTGGGAGTCATTCATTCTGCTTTATTCTATGAGTATTAGTATGCCTGTCTCATTTCTCCTACTAGATGTAAACTTCATGAGAATAATTGGCTTTGCTTTTTCTATCCCCTATAAAATCTTCTTTGGAGCCTCAAATATTAAAGATGTTCAGTAAATATTTGTTGAATTAACAAATGACTAATATGAAAAGTTAACTAACAATAACATGAAGCTATTTTCCATTGATAAAGAAAATCTTAAAAAGTTTTATAAGATGATTATTTTCATTTCCTTCAATCTCTCCCCACCCTAATCATCAATATATCTATCAGAATGATTTATCTAAATTGCATGTCCAATCATATCAGCCATCTACTTAAAAAACTTGAATGACTCTCTGTTATTCCAAGAGTCAAATAAACATAAACTCCTTTGACACTGAAAATTCTTTACAATTTGGGCCTTTTTTCCATTCTAGTCTTCTTTCACATTACTTAGCTCCATTCTAACCATACTGCTCTACTTCCCATTCTTCACACATGAAACTCCAGCTCCTCTCTCTTTCCACTTTTGGACCAACTGTACCTTCATTCCTGGAATGCATTATCATCCCACTTCTACTTTTGCTTTCCCCCAGTCAGCCTTTGCTTCTAAGGGTAACTTGCATAATCTTTGTGGTATCTTGTTTATACATTAATGTGCACATATGTACATGTTGCATTCTGCATTGTAATACATCCTCCTTCAAGGCAGGATATATTTTTTTTTATCTTTGTATCTTCCACACTTGACACAATGTCTGACATCTCAAATGCTTAGTAAATGCTTACAACTGATTGGCTGATTGATAATTACATTAATTTCCTAATACTGGAAGTAATTTATTATAGTTCAGGATCCAGCCAGTTTTAGCTCTGATTATCACTAGTAGATTTAACAATAATTGCTTTGTTTGCATTGGATGGTTTCCTCAAAAATAGAGTATTTAATAATAATAATAATAATAATAATAATTCTGGCATTTAGAATTATACAGAAAAACAGGGATCCCCAGTCTTTTCCTAGTGAGTTAATTTTGATTCCTCCAAACTTTGATGTTCATCAGTCCAGGGATGAAGGTGAGGGAGAGGGGATAGAAAATAGAGTGAGGAGTGGGTGGTTCTGAGAGTATAATTTGCTTAGTCACACTTTTATCTACAACCATGGAGAAAAGGGAGCTGTGTCAGGAAAAGTTCCTTGGGGCTGTTTCCCCTCTGGAAGATTTTCTGATTATCGTCTATCTGTAACAAAAGAGATAAAAAGAAAATAAGAACAATATATAAAATAGCATATGAATTAATATGTGTGTATTAAGAGAGAAACAGATTTTTAACTAGCTTTTAGTTTAATCATAAATTTATACTTTAATATTTGAAATCATTGTTCACATATAAAAATATATATATATATTTGAGTAATCATTTAAGTATAGTACAAAAAATATAGATTTTCAAAGGATTAAAACAGTCAAATGAACTACAGAACTAGTTTAAAATCTACTGAACTAGTAGGTTTGAATCATCTGGTACTTTTAAGTCCTTGTCTTGTATGTGATCATTACTTCATGATAATCTCTGTAATACTGATTATAATTTTGCTTGGAAAAAACAATAACAATAACAATGATATAATTATTATTATTGTTATTATAAAACAGGTGGTACAGTAGGCTTGGAATCAAGAAGACAAGAAGTCTTCTTGAGTTCAGATCTAGCCTCAGACACTTATTAGCAGTGTGACCCTAGACAAGTCACTTATAACCTGTTTGCTTCAGTTTCCTTATCTGTAAAATGAGATGAAGGAGGGAATGGCAAATCTTTGCTAAGAAAATACCAAATGGAGTCATGAAGAGTCAGATGCAACTGAAAAATGACTGAATAACAACAAAAATGAAAATAATTATCATAACTAGCTTTATATAATGTTTTAAGGCTTACAGAGCACACTTTAAAAGGTAGATAGGTGTTATTATTGCTCATTTTTCAAATGAGGAAATTGAGGTAGAAAGCAATTAAATAATTTTTCCAGGTGACATAGCTAATGTCTGGATCTGGATTTGAGCTCAGGTATTTTTGATTCCAGATTTAGTGCTCTCTCTCTTCTGTACCATCTAGGCTGATTATAGTGCCTGCTTTGAAAAAAAAAATCTTAATCCGTCTGATTATTTGTCTGTAAATTACTACTAGTTTAATGAGTTATCATTCTTTTTTTGGAGATGCCAGTTTAATAAAAGGCCATCAACTTAGAGTTCATTCAATGTATCTGTGAAATGTTTAGATACAATTTATTCAAATTAATTGTGAAGTGTTTTTGACTTAGTTGAGATAAGAAAGCATCATCCTCTGTTGGTCCAGAAATACTGAACTTAGCTTTTAATAGAGTACAACAGAATGTGGAGAGTGTATAAATTGATAGATAGCTAAAACCAGTGTTCTCCAGTAATCAGTGAGTTCATAGTTACTGAGTCAATGAGACTCACATAATTTTTTTCATTTTTAAAAAATATTACCTATATTTTATAAAATATTTCTCTTTTCCAGAAAATAATCCTGTATAGCAAAGAACAATCAAGAGAAAAGGAAAATGTTGGCAGAATTAACCAACTTATTGAATGAGTTTCAAAAGAATAAATCTAAATGTCTAGTTACAGTACTTCTAATCTAAATACTAATACTTCTATCTTGCTTCTGTCTCCTCCTCCTCCTCTTCCCCTTCCCCTTCCTCCTCTTTTTCCTCCATCTCCATTTCCTCTTTTTTTTTTCTCTTCTTCTTCCTCTTTTCTTCTTCTTTGATTGCGCTTTTAAATCTGGGAGGAACTACCGGTGGAAAAACTTCCTCCACGGATGTATATCCTCAACTAGACTAATTTATAGACTAAGAGAATTTCCTGGATCACCAAGAGTTTAGGTGATTTCTTCACAAGTATGATAGATAGGTAGATATTTAGATAGATAGAGGATAAGATTTATTAAAGTGCTTATTATACGTATGGTATTATGCTTAATACGATATACTATATGCATAGTATTGTGCTAAGGATTGGAGATACAAATATAGGCAAATCTCTAGACAAGTTCAGGGAAGCTGCAATGCAATATGTAAGCTGGAAATGGTGGAGTATGGTACTCCTCCAGGGAATTCCATGGCACTGGTAAATACTAGGTAAGATCTGAGGAATGAGTCAAAGTGAGTAAAGACATGGCTGGGGGCCTTCTTAATATGATAGTTTTGGGGAAAAGAGTTCTCAGTGAGGAGATGAGGGCTTCAAGGAAGAGGTTTCTCCAAGAGAGAAATGTGACAGAAAAGAAGAAAGAATAAAAGTCCAGAAAGTGTCAGAGAGGCAAGCTTTGAATCCAGGTCTTCCCAACTCCTGGGTCTGCCTTTAATCCACTACACCACAGTGGTCTTGCACATACTTTCCCAATTATTCACACCATATTTGCTGCTTTATTTTGAGGTAATGATAGCCTTAGTAGTTTCTTCAACTCTACAACTATGTGAATTTTTGGCTCAAAATTGAAGAAGGAAAAGCACCCAGAACTTAGAGGAAAGTCTTGCACATACTTGAAAGCTATAGCACAATATAGTTTTTAAATGATTATGTTCTATAATATTTTGTATTTGCCGCCAATTTAATTTTTTCTTCCATTGTTGTAATGTGTTCTACATTTCTCCCTGTATCCTAGAATACTATTGCCACAAGTAGAGCTAGATCCTAATTAGTATGGAAAATGAATCATCCTGAAGTAGTTCCATGTATTCGAATTCTCACTTTTCAAAGTTATAATTACATAAAATGTGTATTGGTTCCAACCCATTGGAAATATGTAGTGTGAATATATTGAATATGTAGTGTGAATATGAATAATACATGGATCACTTTAGGGAGATTCATTCTTTGTACTAATTGAGACCTAGCTATAGTAAATACATACTTTAAAAAAATTCCATATATATATATATATGTGTGTGTGTGTGTGTGTGTGTGTGTGTGTGTGTATAAGAGATGATAAATACATAGAATGCTTATTAAAATTTTACTATATGCCAAGTACTGTGCTAGATACTAGAGATAAAAGTATGAGTAATGGGAAAGTCTTTATCCACAAAGAGTTTAGGTATAATGGGAGAAGAAAAGTCATACACAAAAGTGGATGGATTTGGGAAAGAAGAAAAAAGGTAAGATTCAGAGAGAAGTGGAAAGATGGGGAGTCTACAAATATTTTGAAGTGGTGTGTGCATACCTATCTTTTTTCAAGCCTATTTAACAAGAGGAAAAAGTATTAGCTTTGGAGTCAGAGAATATGGGTTTTGCCACTTGCTAAAGCAAATCACCCAATCTTCTCTAGGCCTCAGGTGTTAGGTTGAGCAAATAAACGGATTGAGCTAAATTTATAGGGATAGAGACTGCAGTTTTTGAATGAAGCAACTTCTACCAATGTGCCATCTTTTTTGTAATTTATAGTTTCAGAGTCTTGTCTAGAGAAGTGAGAATTTAACTTGCAAAGGATCAAAAAATTAGAATATATTAGAAGCAAGAAGCCATAATGACTTTAAAGCCAGTCACTTCTACTTCATCATGTTGTTTGTGTCTATACATGTGTATATCATATATATATGATATACACATACATGCATATATATATGTATGATGTAAAAACATTGGAACATGGAACATAGACTTGTGATTTCATTGGTACAGGGAATTCCTTTGTGAGAAAAATCTCTCTACTAGTGTAGATTGGGACTCTCAAGCAATTGCTTAGAATATAGTGAGGTTAGATGAACTACCTAGTCACATAGTTTTCATAACTGTTATGTGTGAGAGGTAGGTCTTCTTAGTTCTATTCATTTTTAGTATATATTAAGTATATATTTATTTATCAAGAAGCACTTTCTCAGTCACATTAATGTCAATATTTATGTCGATTTGATATTAATATCAAAGAGGCAAAGAATACCCTATAACATTTTTACATTTTGTATTCAATCAACTTTGTGTGAAATCTCAAAAGTTGATTCTGTCTTGGGCAAATACACTTTGCTTTTCATGCCAAGATTGAAGTTGTTGAGGATTTATTTAAAGAAAAAAAACTCTAATCTTTGGACTGATACTTTTTCCAGTATGACTAAAGTGTTACTTATACCACATATATATGGGTAATAAGTGCTTAAGAACTGATAGGTTCCACCACCATCACCACCCTTTTCCTATGATGAGAAGCTTTTACAGCTGTGAAAATATGCTGACTCTTTCCATCTTTTTTTCCCCTATACCCGAGCCTTGCTTTCTGAACAAGAATAAAGTTGACCATTGTTGAATTAGTCTGAGTACAATTCAGAGAGGAACAATAATCCCAGGACCTGGGGTCTTATAAGGAAATATCCACAACAATTAAGTTTAGAAACCTGTAGTGTATTCACCCCAGGTATCTTCTAAGCTGGGTTTAGACAAGTAATTGTACTATATGGGATTCCTTTTCTCAATGTCTGGTACTGGGCTAAGAAAAGCCAAACTCCAGTTCACTTAGAAATAATTACAAGGTAGGTCCCAGAAAAGGCTCATCACATTTTTGGACAAAGGCTGTGTATCATCTTACTTAATTAGTTCTTATTAGTCAGTGAAAACATGTGACTATTTGAGGAATAAAAGGATTCCCTTTCCCTTTTATTCCACTTAATGCCACTTTTATTTATGATAAAAATCTATTACTCATTTTGTTGGGGGGTTTATAGGGAAAGGAAAGGAAAGGAATGAACATTTACATAACACATGTCAAGATTTTTTTTTTTTACAGGTATTTATTCCTCACAGAAATCCTATTATCCTCTTTTTGCAGTTGAGGAAACTGAGGCAAATAGAACTGGACAAGTCAGGCTCACACGATTAATAAATGTCTGAGGTCTAATGTGAACTGGGGCATTCCTAACTCTGGGTCCAGCACTCTATTCATTGTACCATCAGCTGCCTAATGGCCTTATTGTTTTTGCTTCTAGTCTCTATAAAAGACTGAAAACTACTGGACAGAACAGCCAAGAGATGGAGAAATGAGTAACCTTGTTTCTGTTCTCTCTCTACCATTGCCTCTAACTTGCCTTATAATTATGGGCAAGTCATGACCTCTCTGAGATTCAGTTTCCCTGTCTTAAATATTCCTTCAGCTGACCTGCCTCACAGAAGTAGTGGCATATTTTTAAGTATTGTCCTGCCTTCTTTCTCCCAGATATTGACATTTGAGTGAAAATTGTAAATGCATTTGTAAATGCATTATATTAATATTCAGTAAGACAGAATACAGTATAAGCTTGTAAAAAAAAATCAGCATGTTTCGTCCCACATCCTTGTTTGTTTAAGGAATGATGACAATCTTATTCAGAGTTTCTCTCAGTTAAATAGAAATAATGTATGTTACCTGACATCATATCTCATAAAGATCAATATACCAGTTGTTACATTAATGAGTAGATTCTAAAGTCCAGGCTTTCTTGGAAAGTAGGCTGACTCTATCACTTGTGACATTAGACCTTGGAACTCTTGCATGATCACCCCAGGTAAGCTTAAAGAAAAGGAACATTCCTAAGGTGAAAATCAGAATTCAGAATGACAGTATCCATCAGTTCTTCAAGGCTCTTATCACTGAATAATAAGTATTCCTTCTAAGGTCCCTAGAGAATTTTCAGGCAATTGGTAGAGGTAATTTGGTAGAAAGAACTCTTGATTTAAGGTCAAGAGCACGTGGATTTTAACCCCACCTTTATTTGATACTTACTTGTGACTCTGGGAAAGTAGTCACTTAAGCTATTTGGTCCCATGTTCCTCCTATGTGAAATGATGAGATTAGACTAGATAGCATGCAAAATTTTTTCCATTTCTAAATTTGAGGAAAAACTTCCCCAGGCAAAAGTCTAAATGTAAGTCCATATAAGAAATAGAAAGAATGGGTACTTTAAAAGAGACAATCAATATTAATGGAAAATTTCAGATCATAGATGATACATATTTCACTTGAGGATTCAGCTCAGTTTAGTCAGCTCACTGACTTACAATAAAAATCCATGGAATCTCATTCATTTTCAGAAAGCTCATGGTACACCCAATAGAGTTACTTATTATGAAAGTAGAGGAAGTATGAGACATCAGTGACTGCCTTTGTGCTTCAGATTAATGTTTGAAGACTCTATACTGATCAGAGATGCCAGGTATTACAGTAGAAAGAACATTAGATTCTCATTCAGAAGACCTCTGTGTGATTTTGGACTAGTTATCTTTTTTTTAATAAAGCATTTTATTTTTCTAAATGCAGGCAAAGATAGTTTTCAACAATCAACTTTGCAAAACCAGTTTTTTTCTCCTTCCCTAGATAGCAAGCAATCCAAATATTGGTTTAAAATTTGCAATTCTTCTAAATATATTTCTATATTCATCATGCAGCAAAAAAATCAGATCAAAGGGGAAAAATGAGAAAAAAAAGAAACAAGCAAGCAACAATAACAATAACAAAAAATTAAAATACTATACTTTGATCCACCTTCAATCTCTCTCTGGATGCTTCTGTACAATGTTTTCTTGGTTCTACTCATTTCACTCAACATTAGATTATGGTAATTCCTTCCAAGCTTTTCTGAAATCAGTCTGCTCATCATTTTTTTATAGAAAAATAATGTTCTAGTACATTCATATGCTATAACTTATTCAGTCATTCCCCAACTGATGGGCATCCACTCAATTTCTAATTCTTTGCCTTGGGCTGGTTATTTAACTTCACAGAACTTCACATACCTCTTTTATGAAATGAAGGATCTGAAATAGGTGACCACTCAAGTCCCTTTCCAGGTCTAACTTAGACATTTCTTTCTTTCTTTTTTACTTAATGGTATTTTTTCAATTACTTGTAAAGATATTTTTCAAAATTCCTCTTTGGGAATTCCAAGTTTTTTCCCCCTCCCTTTTCTCCCCCTTCCCCAAGACAGCAGACAATCTGATATAGATCATACATGTACAATCATGTTAAACAGACTTCCATATTAGCCATGTTGTGAAAGAAAAATCAGAACAAAAGGGGGAAAGAATGAGACAAAAAATAAAAAAAGTGAAAATAATATGTTTCAATCCCCATTGAGTCTGCATATTCTCTCTCTAGATATGGATAGCATTTTCCATCCCAAGTCTATTGGAATTGTCTTGGATTACTATATGGCTGAGAAGAGTTAAGCCTGTCATAGCTGATCATTTCAGTGTTGTTGTTACAATGTTCTTCTGGTTCTGCTCATTTCACTCAGCATCAGTTCATGTAAATTTTTCCATGCTTTTCAAAAATCAGCCAAGCACAAGCTTTTAAGAAATGGCACCCAGAATATGCCAAATCCTATGAATTTAAAAATGTCTCCTCTCATTGGTAATAGGAGACTTTTTTCAGTTGAGTGATTTGGTCATGTTTTCTAGATAGGTGTCCTCTGCTTACCTGTATAATTTCACATCACATCTGAGCCTCAAGTTACCAGTTCTCCAAATTCAAACTAGGTAGAAGAATAGATTTAGTATATCAATCTGGGTCAGGTGAAAGAAAATGGAAGACTAATTATTGTGAGAGAAACCTTGGTTCAGCAACTGGAACGTCTAGTTTGATTTTTGCAAACTCCTATAGAAGGTGGAACAAGATGAAGGAAGAAAAAAAAGCCTTAGGTGATCCCCTAGGCTAGAAGTTGGTCTCTCTGATTTACCTATCATACCACTTGGTGATGCTATATTAAAGTTTTAAAAAATATATGGGCAGGGGAACAAGAATTTCCTAACTCAATTGTCTGGGAGCATAGCTGCCAAAATTATAAGTAACCAAGAGAATAAATACAGTACTAGACCTCCCACCCCTCAGAATGTGACTTTACATGCATTGAGCCTCAGTTTCCAGCTAGTCCAACCCTGTAAAATTGGCCTTGGAATAGGTCTATAAAGTCCTTTCCAGCTCTAAATTTATATATCCATGGTCTGAAGTTTGGTGACTCAGAGACCATGTTAGAAAAATAATTTTCATTCCAGAATAAAAAAATAATAATATATTACATATATTTTAGAAGATAGTTTACCGAGAATTCAAATCAATTTAATAAGCATTACTTTGGTGTTAGACACTTGGGGATACAAATACTTCCTTCCTTCAATAATAGTTATTCCTTCCACATTGCAAGGGTTAGAGGTGTAGTGCCTCTGTGATCTGGAAAAAATCCACTTAAAAAATTTGGTCCTCCTTTCATACTAGAGAAGTTTGAATTTTTTTCTTTTGGATTTATGGAGTGTTTACAGTACCTTATTGTAAAATTTGGGTTAAGTATTTGGTTGTAGGCCAATGTTAAGTTCATACATAATACTGTATGAGAAAGAACTTTCTGTCTTCTATGTAGCTTCTGCAAAACTGAAAAAATTTCCATTTAATTTTTTATGCCAACCCATGATATATCAAAACTGTGAAGGGGAAAACTGAAATGAGGAAAGGATATACATATATACACATACACATGTATTGAAGTTTTAAAAAATAAGGACAGGGCAATAGGATTTCCTAAAAGAAACTCAATTATCTGGGAGTTTTGTTTCCCCAAGCAGTTATTTTGCATCTCCAAATGATGAGCTACAAATTTAAATGGGGACAAATGCAGTTGTTGTCTCTCCCTATATGGGTGCATATATATTTATATGTATATATGTTATATCTGTATGTATGTATATATATGAACACATATATGTATGTGCACATACATTGTATGTGTCTTTATTTCTAAACTAACATTTAATCTTTAAGAGGAAACTCCCTCTACCAATGGAGACAGCAACTTTTTTACTGTAATATGTAACTAACTGTATAACTGTATTACATGTAACATGTAACTAAATTGTTACATGTAACAATGACCAATTCTGATGAACGTGCCTCTTTTTAACAATATGATGATTCAGACCACTTCCAATGGATTTGTGATGGAGAGAGTCATCTGCACTCAGAGAGAGGACTGTGGGAATTGAGTGTGAATCACAATACAGTATTTTCACTTTTTTTTTGGTTATTTGCTTACATTTTGTTTTCTTTCTCATTTTTTTTCTTTTTTGATTTGATTTTTCTCAGGCAGCAAGATAATTGTAGAAATATGTATAGAAGAATTGAACATATTTAATACATATTATAATACTTGCTGTCTGGGGGAGGGGTGGGGGAAAGAGAAGGAGAAAAAATTGAAACAGAAGGTTTTGCAAGGGATGAATGTTGAAAATTATTTATACACATATTTTGAAAATAAAAAGCTTAAATAAAAATATTAAAAAAACTATTTGTTGAGAAAAGGAAGCACATGAGCATAACTATTGAAATTTTATCTAATTTGTCCTATAAAAAATAATAATGCGGATTAAATTTAAAAGTACATCATAAACATTTGACCCCAATGGAGAGCTAGTAGTTAAACATTTACCAGTTCACCTGGTATATAAAATGTATATAAAATACCTTGGTTATTACAGAAGGGTTCTTTCCCTCCTCCCTCCATCTCCCTTCCTTCCTTCCTTTTCTTTTCTTCTTTCCTTTCTTCCTCCTTTTTTTCCTGTCCTTCTTTCCTCCCTCTCTTCTTTCCTTCTTTCCTTCTCTCACTTCTTCTCTTCCTTCCTTCGTATCCTTCTTTCTTCTGCATATGTACATAATAAATAAATACCTGCCTGGGAAATGTTGAATGCTTTTTATTTTTTCTTCACCATATGCTGCATCGGAAAACTCTCAGTAACTGAGACATTGCCTGACCTTCAGAAGATCTCCCGCATATACAAAAGGAAGATTTTGGTTAGGATATTCAGCAAATTATACATATATACTATCTGAAACATTAAAATTTTGCTAATTTTAGCATCTCATGGAATATTATATAAATAAAGAGATGATATAGATATGTAGAGATGTATAGAGATAGAAATATAAATCTATTCTCGACCATTATTGATTTTTATTAGTATAGGCAGCTTCTAATAAAGAAATATCCTCTACCAATTCATGGCACTGATCTATAATCTTAGAGAGTTTGCTGAGGTATTAAAAGATTAAATGACTGGATTTAGGATTATATTGTCAGTATATATCACAGTATATATCACTGAGATCTCATTAAGACTGATTATGCTTGAAGCTGACTATTTGCTATTTTATGTTTCCTTTTAGGCATATAGAAAAAGATGGTTAGACAGAGATATTGCCTTTGTGGAAAAGATAGGACGTGGAGTCAGGAAATGTGTTTATTTCTTAGCTCTTTTACTTTAATTACAGAATCCTGAATAACTCTATTTCTCAGTTTCCTTATGGGGAATTAAAAAAAAAAACCTTAGTGGTTTGTAAAGTTTGAAACTCTAAATAATTATTAGCTAATTAAAAAAAACTATAGGTTGTGGCAAGATGGTGTTCATCTAGAAATACTAAAGCTTAATTTTTCCATCATTACCACTCAAGAAGTCAAGGTCACTTCTGAGAGAATCCCTTGAGATCATAACTTTCATTTTTTTATTTCTTTTCCTGTAACTCATTGTGTCATTCCATCTGCTATGAAGTCAAACTAGTCAGCTGTTTAAACTGTACAACTCTGTTATTTTAGAGAAAACTCTTAGTGAACAGACTGTGTAAGGAGTAGCATAAGTAAATTATACATAATCACTTTCTCAGTTTAGCAGGTAATATGAATAGAGTAATTTCCAGTTCCTTTTCCTAATTTGCCAATTTCTAACTTCATCAAAAGCTTATTTCAGCTTCCTTGGTTCCTAGAAAATAAACATCCTTTCTTTCTGGCCCCAGGCATACCCTCAGCACCAGGTCAACTCTGTCCTCTTGGCAGCTCCCTGAATCTCAGGACTTTACTGTATTCTGCCCACAGAATTAACCTAAACTAAGTGCTTCCCTTCTTTGCTACTCAATATGGAACAAAAGTCCAATAGGCAGGCTCATGGACTTCCTTAATCTTTTTTAACCCACAGTTTTTTCAAGTTTCTTGGGAATATGAAGGGTCACAGACTCAGATTTAAAGTTGGAAGGTATTTTAGAAGCCATATAATCTAATTTCCCATTTTTGTAAATGAGGAAACTGAGACTCAGAAAGGTTAATTGGTTTGCTCATAATCACCTAGCTGATTTTAAGTGTCAGAGGTGAGAATACACCCCACAAATGAAAATATCAACATTACCCTAATTTGAGAAGACATCTCTCTGTGGCCTTCATCTCCTGATCTCTTGACTTTCCTGGATATAAATATTCATGTGAAACTTTAGCCTTTGATTATTCAATTAATTTTTTTTTAAGTTTAGCCCTAGTTAGATTGAGCTTCCTCCCTCCCTCCCTCTCTCCCTCCCTTCTTCCTTCTTTCTGTCCTTCCTTCCTTCTTTTCCTTCCTTCCCTCTCTCCTTCCTTCCTTTCCTCTCCCTCTCATTCTTTCCTCCCATCCCTTCCCTATATAATGAATAAATATCCATCTTTGACTTTCTTTGACATCTTTGAATCCATCTTTGACTGTTACTTTAAATACGGGATTTGTACCTTCCCCATCAGTAACCTAAAAATTCCCTGTCCTTAAGAACATCTTATATCTTGTAAAACTTCATTCAAGATTCAAACCTGAGCTAGTGAGGGATCTTTTTTTCTGTACCGCATAGCCTCTTAATCATTCCTAATATTGTGACTTTCCTTCTTATGAAAATAAGCAGGTCATTTCAGGTTTGGTTAGAGATTTGCATCTAGATCTTAATACTAAGACAGTTGTCAGACTTTGAATGTTCCATCTCATCTTATCACTTTGATGGTTTATACCTTGTCATAATTAATATGGTATAGCATGGAACTGAACCTAGTACAGGAAACTCCTGATGAGGAAATTCATTGTACTCACATAGATTCTTACCTAAAAGTCTTGGAGAGTCGGTTGGGGTGCTGAGAAATTTAGGGACTTGCCTGGGTCACACAACCACTATGTGTTAGAGTTGTACCTTAATCGAAGCTATTCCCAAATTCAAGGTCAACCTTCCATCCACTATACCACACTTTTTCTATAACAAACACTGTAAACTATGACTTTCCATAAATGTAACCAATAGTATCACCAGATACTTAAAATAGTAGGACAATGAAAGTACTAAAAAAAATTGAGAAATGAAAATTCTGGTAATATACTCCAAGCTTGTAATTGTAATTAAGGAGCATTTTTATTTCACTTATGCAGTTATTTATGTTGAAGTAGGAACTTCCCATTTGTAGGCAGTTTGCTCTTGAAAATTCTTTCTAAAAACAGAATTTAAAAAGTAGAAAAATTTAAAAATTCCCATGAACTATATATAATCTGTATAATTGTATCATGAACTTGCTGTCTAATCATGAGTCTTGAATGACTTGGCTTGCATCACTAACTTGTAAGAGATTTTAACTAATTATTAACTCAACTGGATATATTTGCTATAGTGTTATCATAGAGGGTTTTGAGATATGACAGCATGACAGCATTCCATAAAATTTATTACTTGAATCCTGCTGCATCTAGTATTCCTTTTACGTACTGACTTTTGCCCTTCTGTTAGAGCTGGTGTCCTCATTACCAGGAACAAGGAACTATCTTTATTCTAAAATTTTATTAATTAGTACTTTAGATTAAAATGTAGTGGAAATGTGCCTTCAAACTCTGTCTATATTCAGTAATGTCAAAATATATGTCCATTCAAGGGAATCATAGTAATGTGGGTAGAAATCAGCTTTGAAACCCAGAAGACCTTGATTGTAGTCCTACTTTGGACTCATAATATCTTCATAACTATGGGCAAATCACTTAACTTCTTAATGCCCTAGGCAATTCTAAGACTGTAAATTGAAGAGAAAGTTTTTCTTACTTGGGAATTCTTGATACCATTGAAGTTATAGATCCAGTCTCTAACTCCTAAAAAAAATCTCAGAGAAAATTACTTTTCTTGTTACAAAATCATAATTTTGGAGCTCTGTATGAATTTATTGTTTAATTGTTTTCAGTTGGGTCCAATTCTTCATAACTCCATTTAGGGGTTTCTTGGCTAAGATACTGCAGTGGTTTTCTATTTTCTTCTCCTGCTCATTTTACAGATGAGAAAACTGAGGCAAACAGGATTAAATGATTTACCCAGGATTACACAGCTAAAAAGAGACAGAGGCTGGATTTAACTCAGGTCTTTGTCTTTCCAGACCCTGCTTTTTATCCACTGCACAACCTAGCTGCCCTGACATAAATTTAGAGTTGTCAGTTTTTCAAATAAGCTAACTATGCCTAGAAAGTGATTTGCTGGGCAGCTAAGAGCTAGGCCTAGAGTCAGGAAGACCAAATGCTCCAGATACTTTCAAGCTGTGTGACTCTGGGCAACTAACTCATTTAATCTCTGTTTGCCTTAGTTTCCCTCATCTATAAAATGGGGATAATAATACTGCCTATATCTCAGGGTTATTGTGAAGATCAAATGAGATAATTATATAATGCTTAGTAGAATGTTTGGAAAATAGTAAGCACTGTATAAATGTTGTTACTAACATCATCATCATCATCATCATCATCATCATCATCATCATCATCATCATCATCACTTAGGAAGTAATCAACAGATTCAGGATAAACCCAGGTCACCTGTCTCCAAAAACCTGGTTTTTTTTCCATTATACCTTGCTGCCAATATTTGTTGGTCCCAAATAACAATATGAAGATTTTTTTTTAAGTAAAAGAAATATTTCAGTAAATCTTGGCTCTTTCTAGGTATGTGCCGTTATTTCTGGACTCAGAAAGATGCAAATGTTTTCCCAGAAACAGATCTCAAATTTTTTATGTTCTACATATTTCTTTGGGGAATTTTACAGAATGAATTCTCTTTCCTTCCTTCCCCTCCCTCCTTCCCTCCCTCCCTCCTTCTGTTTTTCTCTCTTTCTCTCTCTCTGTCTCTTTCTCTCTGGTCTCTGTCTCTCTGTCTGGCTCTCTCTCTCTCTCTCTGTCTGGCTCTGTCTCTCTGTATCTGTCTCTGTCTCTCTCCTCTCTGTTTCTCTCTCTCTCTCTCTCTCTCTCTCTCTCTCTCTCTCTCTCTCTCTCTCTCTCTCTCTCTCTCTCTCTCTTCCCCCTCCCTTTCTCCCTTCTCTCTCCTTTCCCATCCTCCTCCCTCTTTCCTTCTCCTTCTTTCTCCCTCCTGCCTTTCCCTTTCCTTCTCCCCTTTGCTTTCTCTCTCCTCTCCTTCTCTCTTCCTTTTCTCCTATTCTTCCCCTTCTCCCTCTTCCTTCCAATCCCCTTCCCTTTTCTCTTCTTCTCCCTCCCCTTCTCTTTCATTCTTTCCTTTTCCAACTCCATTTTGTGTGAATTTTAAGAGAGAAACACAATTCCAGCTCAGATTTTCCCCCTACCTATGTTTCTGCTTCTGATTGAATCTGGCTTCTGTCCATCTTTCATAAAACTGGTTTGTTAAAGGCAAGGATACAGTACAAAGTTTGAGATATGGGTCACAATTCCACCATAGGAGCAACTAATATGGATAAGGTAAATTATCACTCTAGTGGCTAAAGCATGAGTGTCTCTATCACCCTGAACAACTGGTCTCTTTCTCTGAGGGGAGCAAGAGCAAGAAGGCATATTGGAGTGGGTGATGTGAAGGGGAGGGGGAATAAGAGATCAATCAGCTCTTAACAGTTAAATGACTATGTTATAGTAATTACATTCTTACTTACCAGAGCAGCATTCAGCACCAGTCAGTTGGTTAAGCACCAACAATATTAAGTGTTTGGTTGAAACAATTTGATTGGCCTGTAAGTTCTGGCATCAATCATTGTGAGCATTGGAAGTTCCCTTTATTCTTCTGCAGATTTCACACTGTAGCTAAAATAATAGAATACTGACATATCAGCATATCTAATTTAGTCACCATAAGAATTCAAATTAACATGATCTATTTTAAATAGGAGTAAATGCTGGATTCTTCCCCTCCCATCCCCCCCATCCATTCACCCTAAGGGCTTTATCATTTCACTTTATTAAAGCTTAAAACCTATTTTACAGCCAGGCCATTCAGCACTGGCATGATTGAAATAACAGGGAGGAAACCTTGTGAAACCAAGCTCTTTTACAAAATTATGATCATCTATTTGAGAGATGCACATGCACGCCAATCCAGCAAGGCTATAGTGTTTTGAATATTAATTCATGGCATCTTAGTACAATGCATACATTATATTTCAGGACTGCAGGGATCTCCAGAAGAAGTCCAAAATGCACGAAGTACACTTTATTCTTTCTTCATTTGTCATAATAATATTCTATTATTGTTGATGTAGATCTTTGTGGAGGAGGGGAAGATTGAGACTGGATCTGGGGGTTTCATTGCTACTGGAAACTTTTAAGTGAGGTAGTTCCCTCTAGCAATGAAGGGTGGTACTTACCCTGCAATTAATTATCTCAGAAAAGTGGAGCTTAGATCACTGAGAAGTTAAGATATTTGCCAAGGGTTATATGTCCAGTATGTGTCAGAAATGAAATTTTTATCTTTAGGATCAGCAGTAGCTCCTTTTTTTTTTTAATGAATGATTTTTTAAATTAAAAAAAATTTATTTCTTCTCTCCCACATGTCCCTCATTTCCACCCAGAAAAAGGACCCAAACCTTGTAACAAATAAATATTAATAACTCTTACATCAAAACTCTGCCATGTACATTTTAAGTTAGCATTAGTACTTTAGGAACAATAAATAACTAAACTCAAACCAACTATTACAAAATGGCCCCACCAATTAATCAATTAACAAGGATTTATTAAGTTTCTACTATGGGCCAGGCTCTGTAATAGGCTAGGATACAAACACAAAAAATGAAGTCATTTCTCTGAAGTGGCCTATATTTTATAGGGGAAAAAACATGCATATCTCTAGCTATTGATTCATGTCGTCTCTTATCATTACTCAGTCTTAAGTTAATTTTGATTTGTAAAAACAATGTGGCTTGGACTGAGGAAAAGTTGAGTATAATGGGAATACCATGGAAAAAAATGCTGAACTTAGAACTCTCAATTTGGAGATACCCGGACCTCAATTCAGATTTAGCTCTGCTGATCTGTTTGACCTTGACTTAATCACCACCTCTTTGGGACTAAATTTCCTCTTCTGATAAAAGAAAGGGTTGAAATAGGCAATGACTAAGGGTCATTCCAGCTTTAGATTTCTAGGTAACTATGTTATTAATAATGGTAACAATAATATTAAGGCTAGCCAGCTCACTTCTCTTACAGAGTGAAAACAATATAGCAGAGAGTGCAGAACTTTAAGTCAGGGAGACCTAAAAACAGGAGAAAATTCAGTTACGCACCTGCAATGTAACTGTGGCTTCATCTGTGAGGATAACAAGGAAAGCTCCCTCATAAGTTTCTTCTGAGGCTTAAATGATAATGTATGTAAAATATTTTTCAAATCTCAAAGTACTATATAAATATGAGCTATTAAAACACTTTAAAAATACATATTAATGTCTTCTTTTTTAACATTAACCTGTTTTCTCTCCAGTATCACTCCCTCTCTTCTTCCAATAGGGCTATCCCATGTAACAAATGATATTATTTTTAAGAAAAGACAAAGAAGAAGAAGAAGAAATAGATATCACAAATCAATATATTAAAATAATCAGAAAAAAACAATAACTGAATCCCTGGGTTAAAGGTTATAGGCATTTCCATCATTTTATTGCATAATTCCAAATTATTTTCCAAAATAATTGTGCTGATTCACAGTTTCACCAATAATTCACTATACTAGTGTACCTATCTTTCCACAGTGTTCAAAATTTGGAGCCTTCCATCTCTGCCAAGTGCTAGAATGAGACTATTGGCTCATGTTTCTTTTTTTTTTTTTCAGCCATGCTTGTTCTTTTATAGTTTTGCCACATTTATTTTGTGGGGGGAGGAAAGGGTGTATGTAGAAGTTCTCTCCTTTTACATTATTGTAATCATTGTGTACATTGTTTTTTAGATTTACTCACTACATTCTACATTAACTCATGTACCTCTTTCCATACATGGTTATAGTTATTTCTTTTGCTTTTTCTTACATCATAATAATATTCTCTTACAATTATATACCACAATTTGTGTAAACAAATTAGTGTGTGTGTGTGTGTGTGTGTGTGTGTGTTCAGTTGTTTCAGCACTGGAGTGGTTTGCCATTTCTTTCTCCATCTCATTTTTATGATAAGGAAACTGAGGCAAACAAGGTTAAATGATTTGTCCTGGGTCACGTAGCTAGTAAGTGTCTGAGGCCAGATTTTGACTTAGGTATTTCTGCCTACAGGCTCTATTTATCCTAGATTCATTAATTTTGTTTGTCTAAAATCTTCTCAGTTTAATATAATGATAGTTATCTATTTTATCTTTTCTAATTGCTTTTATTCCTTTTTTGGGTAAGAATACACTTCCTAGCCATCACTATGAGAGGTATATGATCTACTTTTATTTCTCATTTTTTTAAATCATACAATCTTTAATAGTAGTCACATATCCATTTAGAATGTATTTTAAGATATAGAATAAGGAAGAAGCAACCTGATCCATGTGCCAAAATTTGGCATACTTCAGATTAAAATGTAACTGAGAAATATCTAAAAAAATAAAACTACAACATAGATTATGTTAATTTGTTGTTGCATAAACCAATATGCAACTACTGTAGGGATTTTTTTTTTATTCTTCTATTATTGGTTTAAAGTATTACCCTAAGCCTAATTTCTTTGAGACTAATTTTCTCTGTAGTTTTTTTCAATCAAATAGAAACATTTCTTCTAAGTAATTTATATTTTCCATTTTATCTAACATGAATTTATTAAGTTCCATTGTTTCTTATTCTCCTTTGTCTAGTCTATTCCATTGATTTACCTCTCAATTTTTAACCAATATCAGATGGTTTTGATGACTGCTTCTTTCTAATAGAATTTGAGATCTGGAAGTCCTATTTTCTTCTTTATCCTTAACCCTTTTTATACTTTCCCTTGATATGTGGATCTTTTGTTTGTTTTTGTCAGTTTTTTGTTTGTTTTTTTGTCCAGACATTTGGGATTAAGTGATTTGCCCCAGAATCATTCAGTTGGGAAGTGTTAAATTGTTAACAATTAAGGCTGGATTTGAATTCAAGTTTTCCTGACTCCAGGGCCAGAGCTCTATCCAATGTCCCTAATTAATTAACTGCATCAATCTTTTATTTTTCTTAACAAAATTTGGTTTTATTTTTTCAAGTTCCTTAAAGTGTCCCTTTGGTAATTTGATTTGTACAGCTTTAAAAGTGCAAATTAATTTTGATAGTATTGTCTTCTTTTTTTGTTTTGTTATGTTGACATACTGTTGCCATAAACACTGAATAATACTCCAGTTTTTTTTAAACTTTATTTCTTTATTATTTATTAATTATTTATTTCTTTTTAAACTTTATTTCTTTAAGGAGTACCTTACAATTGAATTTGATAAGCCTTTTGTATATTTTAGGATGATTCCTAAATACTTTATGCTTTTGTAATTATTTGTAATAGAAATTCCCTTTCTTTTATTACCTAATGGATTTTGTTATTATCTTATAGAACCACTATTAATTTTTTGGGGGATGGTCTATTTTGTAGCCTGTATCTTTACTGAAATAATTTTTTAACATTATTACTAATTGTTTCAATTGGTATCTTTATTGACTCTCTAGGGTTTTCTAAATAAACCATCATATCAAATAGGGAATTGCAATAGGTTTATCTCCATTTTATCACAAATTTAAAATTGTTTGATAATAATTATACTTCAATTATAATCAGTTTTCTTTGTAATCCTATGTATTTTATTTCAAATATTTAAAGTATTATTTTGATAAGAAGTCCATGAACTTCATCAGATTAATAATTGGATCTACGATACACAATTAAGAACCCATGATTTAAACCAACTGCTTCATTTTGTACATGAAGAACTGAGTCTTGTAGAGTCCTAGGTGACTTTCCCAACATCTCATAAATAGTAACTATCAGAGGCAGGATTTGAATCCAGGATTTTGGATTAGAGTGAAACTGTTCATTGTTCCACTCTAAGGGCAAAGGTTCCCTCCACTTGATGAATTTGATTTCTGGGACACTAGATAGGAAAGTACCTTTCTTAGCTATGGGGTGAGTGTAAAAAGGGACTTCAAAACTTCACAAAAATGTTTGAATTTTCCAAGAAGACAAAGTACTTACAAATAAGCCTGAAGCCTATCCAGAGTAAACATCTTTTAGAGGTCAGTTAGCTCATTTGAGCATCTTTCTCAAGCCAGAGTTTACCTCCATTGGAAGAAAATTCACAGAATCATAGATTTTAGCTACAAGAAGTCATCTAATCCAGCCCACTTCATTTTGCAAATGTGAAAACTGGGACTCTTACAGGTGAAAAAACAGGTATTTGAAGCCAGGTCTTTCGACTCTGAAGCCAGTTGTGTGTTCTACTACCTATCATTTTAAAAAGAAACAGAGTATACTTGAAACTTATCAACTTGGTTGATCAGAATCTGCCTTGGCTAGAAGCCTGCAAAGATAGGCTAGTATCTCATCCATATGCTATGGAGCCTAGCTGATCAGATAGAAAGGGGAAGAGGCACAATGGGGTCAGTGAAAAAATAAGTCAGTGACTCTTGTTGACCTGTGTATGTCTCGTGGCTACTTTTGAAAATCTGAGGGATAATTATGTGTACTTCTTAGAGACAGCAGAGTAGAGTGAAAAATTAGAAACTTTCCTTTCTTTCATAGAGACCTGACTGAGTGGAAACCAGGTAAAACATATTGTCAGTAAGCACTTACTATGTATTAGGCACCATGTTAAGGCTGAGGATACTCCTCCAACTAACTAATATTTATAGAGAGCTTAGTATATGTGAGTAATTGTGCTAAGTACTTCACAATTATTATCTCATTTGATCTTCAAAATGACCCAAGAAGACAGCTGTTATTATCCCCATTTTACAGATGTGGAAACTGAGGAAGGCAGAAGTTAAGTGACATGCTCAGGGTCACACAATTAGTGTCTGAGACTAGATTTGAACTCATGTCTTCCTGTCCAGGCCTAGCATTCAAAAAGAAAGGCAAAACAGTATCTTCCCTCAAAGAGCTCAAATTCCAATGGGGAAGACAACAAAAAGAAGACTTTGTCCTCCATAAGAAGAGAGCAGTTATGGAGGGCCTACCTCGAACCATTTCTAGAGTTCAGATCCCTACAAGAAGGAACCTACCATAGATACACATATACATCTATTTGTACACATACATTGTTATTCAGTTATTTTCAGTCTTGTCTAGCTTTTCATAAACCCATTTAGGGTTTTCTTGGCAAAGATACTAGAATGGTTTATTATTTCCTTCTCCAATTCATTTTACAGATGAGGAAACTGAAGCAAACAGGGTTAAGTGTCTTTTCCAGGACATACAACTAGTAAGAGTTTGAGGTAAAATTTGAGCTCAGGAAGATGTCTTCCTCATTCCAGGCTTTGTACTTTACTGAGCCATCTAGCTGCTACATGCATACATACATATATAATATAAACTTAACATATTCCATTAAAAGGGAATTGGGAAGGAAAGATTATAAATGGTTAATTGGAAAAATAGTAAAAGAAAATGGCAGAAATGCAAAATCTTTTATTTTTTCTTTATTAAAGCTTTTTATTTTTCAAAACATATGCATAAATAATTCTTTGACATTAACCCTTGCAAAACTTTGTGTTCCAATTTTCCCACTTTCCCCCATCCCCTCCCCAGATGGCAAGTAGTCCAATATATGTTAAACATGGTAGAAATATGTTAAATCCAATATATGCATACATATTTATATAATTATCTTGCTGCATAAGAAAAATTTGTGGCCAGAAGACTTGATTTTAAATTCCAACCCTTTTTATTCCTGTATAACCTAGGGTTAGGCATTTCAGTGGCTTGGCCTCAAGTTCCTCATCTATAAAATAAGTACTAGATATCCTCTTAGGTCCTTTCTAGAACTAGATCTTTGATCCTGTAAGCCCTAAAGCAAATATTCATATATGAAGAATTGAATAATTTTTTTTGTTGTTGTTATTCAGTCATTTCAGTTATGTCCAACTTTTTGTGACCTCATTTGGGATTTTCTTGGCAAAGATACTACAGTGGCTTGTCACTTTTTTCTCCAACTCATTTTATAGCTGAGAAAACTGAGGCAGAAATAAGTGACTTGCCCAAGTTCACATAGCTAGAAGTATCTGAACCCAGATTTGAATTCAGAAAGACAAGTCTTCCTGACTTTAAGTAGGGCTCTCTATCTACTGTGCCTCCTAGCTTCCATTTGAATACTTATAATAATTTCTATAAGAAACAATAATTATAATACTTGTAATGAAATTTGAAGACAGGTCAAATAAATAAAGCCATACTTCAAGAGAAGACAATGCTAAGGTTATGAAGATAATACCTTGTTTTGTAAATGAACAACATCCATTTACAGAATTCTGTGATTTTATTCATTTTCACAATGTTGACTAGCATGCCATCAGCAGGCTCAAAAAATAATGTTTTTTTTTTTTTTTATCAAGATGTCTGTTGAAGTACAGCAGCATTGTACTTTAGTAAAAGAACAAAACTCTTTTTCCTTCCTTCTGCCTTGAGTGGCAGCCTGGCATAGTGGATACTATCTTTGACTGCCTTTGGTGTGTCTAGCAAACTACCACCTCTTAGTAATATCCCAAATAGCTTTCTGAGACTGAGTTGCAGAAGAGGTATAAAGGTGTCTTTCTATTGATGGAAAGAGATTTCTTATGGAAAGTTCACTATCCTAACAAAATCATGAATCTGGTAAAAAAAAAAAGTGTATTTTGCTTACCAATCAGGTATAGGTAGTGTTTTGATTTTTATTTGTCTGTATGGGGAAGCAGGAAAAGATGAGGAAACATAGCCTATATGGACTGGGATGTGAAAGAATTAAGAGGTTATAAAATAATGTTTTAAAAACTATGATACTTTGAAATAATTAGCTTTTAAATCACCTGTGGATTTAAAGCTCTTGCCTTTTTCTGGCTACAAAGAGCTCTGAATTTCTACCAAGTTATTCCATCAATGATAACACAGTACTTCTTTCAATGCCTTGAAAATTATTAATGTTGTTAATAATCTCCTAGAAATGAACACTATCATCCCATATGAAATCCAATTTAATTTTCAACATAGATTAGCCCCTTCTGCACCATAAAAGTTTAAATCCTAAAAAAATTAAAAATCTTATATAATGCAATGAAAACTGAACTAAATTCTAATTATATACAAAGTTCTCACATCAGATAGGTACTGTCAAGAATGAAATGTTGAATCAGCCTCTCTCTGCCTTCAAGAAGTTAACAGTCTAGTAGAGGAGAAGTCAAGTATATAAATGTAATAAGGTCTTCAAGTATTACTCAATATTTTTTTCAACTATTCTCAACTCTTCTAGTGAGTTTTGTTCATAGATAGCTAATGTAAGTATTATTGTGCCAATTTTGTGAGTTTTATCCATGGATAGCCAAAGCAAGTATTATTGTGCCAATTTTAACTTGCCAAGAGATGATACTCAATTCCATGTCTTCTGATTTCAAGGATAGGGTTCTTGCTATGACAAAGCAGGATGTAATCAATACCATGGAAATATAAAGAAAGAAATACTTTGGGAGATTAGAGGGAGGCAGAAAGGATTACATTTGGGTATGAGAGATCAGGATAGATTGTTTTTAAATGAGACTGAAGTTTGAGTTTGCCTGTTCATATCTTACAATTTAACCAAACTCTCAAGGGGCATTTAATCAACAAATGTTTATTAAGCACCTAATAACCTTCACCATGTACAGTGATAGGCATTAAGGATATAAGTTCAGAGAAACAATCCCTATTTAGAAGGAGCATTCATTCTAATAAAAAAAAAAAAAAAACATGCAAACCTCAATAGAGGATTGTAGATAGGATCAGAAGATATTAGGGATGGCTACTCCTGAACTGGGAGTCAGATTTTTGATGTACCACTTATTGGCATGTTATATAGCCACTCTGAACCTCAATTTACTCATCTATAAAATGGAGATATTGATGACACTTTCAAGGAAATACTGTAAGGTTAATTCTTTATAAATCTTCACCATTAGCACCACACATAGGCAGTTCACATATAAACATTCACAACTGTGTATCACATAACATGCATATGTTGTATACATATAGCATCTTGTGTGTGTATACACACACGCACACACACACACACACATATATATATGTATTAGTGTGGCATAGTGACTACAGAACTAATTTTGAAGTCAGGAAAGTCTTGGTTCAAGTCTAGCCTTTGTCATATATTCATATACTGACTGCAATCATGAGCATGTCATTTTTCAGTGTCCCAGGTTACTCTTGTTAACTATTAATTGCAGAACAGTTATTAATCTGCATTAGTGGAGAGTTTTTCTTCACCAAAATTTGTCTATATCAATAAAATCATAGATCTGCCTAAAAACCAAACTAAGTTAAATATAAAAATGAATAATAAAATCCAAATTTTGTATCTACTTTATTAAAGAAGAGAAAAAAGTGAACAATCAACCCAATTAAAGTGAGGGTGAGAGTGAGAATATTAACTACAGTGACAGATGAGTCAAGACTGAAGTCCTCTTTTGACATTTTCTGGAATTCTGTCATCCTCAACCCAGTTGCCTAGTTGCAAAAGATGCATGTGATTCTACTGGGACATACAGAGTGCATGAGACTCCTGCCAACTCTTCCCTCTCAATCTGCCCATACTCTCCTTCTCATCCAATATTCCCATTTTCCTCATCCTACTTTCTGGATTCACTTGGTTGTCTTTGATTCCTTTCATCATCTGAGTCCTATTTCTCTTTTGCTTATCAGGTGACCTCTTAGCTCAATGAATTGTTTCTTCCCCCAAGAAATAGCTTCTGCTGCAACAGTCCTTAAAATTCCCTAATCATGAGTATTCCTGTATCTCTGACATCATGCGACTACTATCTCATGTAGAGATCCACTATAAATCATTATTTTTAGAGTTAATTTTGGGAGCTATTTTGCTATATGTTGGAAGCATTATAGGCACCAAAGAGTGGGGAAGATGACCATAAAGATATAAAAACTATTTTTTAAAAATTATAATTTTAAGGCCACTAACCTATATTCTTACATCATTGGCTGTATTCTTATTTTTACTTTTTAAAGTACTTTTTAGGGGCAGCTAGGTGGCGCAGTGGATAGAGAGCACCAGCCTTGAAGTCAGGAGGACCTGAGTTCAAATTTTACCTCAGACACTTAACACTTCCTAGCTGTGTGACCCTGGGCAAGTCACTTAACCCCAAATGCCTCAGCCAAAAAAAAAAAAAAAAAAAAAAAAAAAAGAAAGTACTTTTTAGTGATGGTGACCTTTTATGATAATCAGATGCATTTCATTTGGGTCAAATACTGGTGTGAAATTGATGGCTTCTTCCTGAATGTCATAATATTTTATTTCATTTGATGAAACAAAAGTTGTCCATGTTGTTAATGATTCTTAGTACTTCTGTTTTTTACTACATAATTTTGGATATTGGCTATAGTTGCTAGGGTGTTAGTGAAACGCTTGTATTGAACAGAGTAAGCTTGATGACACATTTTTTAATAAGTGAACTCCAAATTGCTTTTAAAATTTATACTATGTTTTCATCTTTCCAAGGTTGTTATGTTAGTTTTGGCTACACTGGATTTCTCCCACCCTTGCCCCCAAACCCAAGCAGTGCATTAACCCTCCATGTCTGACATAATGCCTGGCATTAATACAGGTAGCCAATAAGTTCTTGTTAATTGATTGATTGATGTGTACATTGGTGTGTTGTCACATATTACACAATATTAATAGCTCTTTATCTCTCTTTTGGAGCTTTACTTTACAACTGACTTGTAAATTTATCCATTTTTTGGCTGCACACTGATGCTTCTATGTTACCTCTCCTATCCCCTTTGTTTTAGCCAGATGTTTAAGATGCCATGTGATGCAGTAATAATAGCCAGGATTTGAAGGCAGTGGATCTAGATTCCAATCCCATTATTATCCCTGTGATTTTGGGATGACCATTTAATTTCCTTGGGCTTCTAGTTCCTCAAACTGTAAAATGAGATAATTGGACTAGATGATCTCCAAGGATCTTTTTTGGCTTTAAAATCTATGAAGTTATAAATTGCCAGTCTGCACAAATGCTAATTATATTGCCTCACACTGATTGCCAAGAGTAATACTAATGGAGAGAAAAAAGCCTCTTTGAATGCCTATAAGTAAAGTTGGCCAGTAAGCACTGAGAGGCGACTCTACCCAAGAAATGACTCTGATACGGAGTCCAAGACCAGGATTATCAGCACTTGATTTATTTTAATTTTAGTTTATGATGTTCTCTGTTTGTCTTTTCTTCCAATGATTGTAAACCCCTTGAAGTCAGGTTCCATCCTCTCTCATCTCTCTGCTTGTTTCCTTTTAGGTTCTTTGGGATTTTTTTCCTTCACTACTCATTTGGGAATTTTTGCAATTTGGCAATTTTTCAAGGCTATCTTTGGTATTCTTCTCTTCTTAACCTGCAATCTTTCCCTTGGTGCCCTTATTTACTCTTGAGATTTCAACAATCACTTCTAGGCAGATGATTTTTAAATCTACATCTCTAGCCCTAGTCTCCTATGCTTCAGGCAAACACTTTCAAATGTCTGCTGGATATCACACTCTAAATATCCTCCTAACATTCCAAATGCAACCCACATAAAATTGAACTCATCATCTTCATCTCTATACCTGCCCTTCCTCCCTAATTTTCATATTAGTCGCATCATTTTCCTAATTACATAAGCTTGAATCCTGGTAGTTAATTTTGATTTTTCCCTCATTGCACACATCTAGTGAATTGCAAAGTCTTTTGACTAAGTTAACTTTTTTTTTTTTTTTGCATTCCTATTACCATCCTCATAATTCATCCTTCATTACCTCTTGCCTGGATCATTTTAAAAGTATCCTTACTGTTCTCCATGTAACCAGTATTTTCTCTTTTTATTCAAACAATCAACAAGCATTTAAATATTTTACATATGTCAGATACTGTAATTGGCAACAGATATTAAAAACAAAAACATTCTTTTTCTTTCAAGGGGCTGACATTTTATAAGGGAATACAGAAACACAGATATAAATATTCAAAAAATAAGTAAATAAAATACAATAAAAATACAAAGTATTTTTAAGGAACATGGAGTCACTAGTAGTATGGACCATTAGAAAAGGCTTCATGAAGAAGGAAGGGAAAAAGGGAATGAGCTTTTAGTAAGTACCTACTATATGCCAGATACTGTGCTAGTGCTTTATAGACATTATCTTATTAAATGCTCACACTAGCTCTGGGAGGTCCCAGATAGCTTTATGATCCCCAGTAATAATTTTCATTTATAGACTTGACAATATCCCTACTCTCCTCAAAAAACCTGTTTACTCTGTTACTTCCTATTGCTAACTAAACCAAAAACATACTACTTAATCTGGCATTTAGGGCCCTCTGAAATTGGGTTCTGACATACCTTTTAAACTTTCTCATGCACTGTTGTCCCATACACTCACATGTTCTAGCCATATTAGACTATTAACCATTTCCTGATCTTACAGGCTAGTCCTTCATGCCTGAAATGATCTCCCCCCTCATTTCTACCTACTGAAATCCTTCCAATGGTGCTTCTATTTCAAGCACTACTACCTCTATGAAGCCACATATGATCTTTCCTTTCTTGAATTTTTCCTATCACTTATTTGAACTTTCCTTACACATTCATCATCTTATAACTTGCATTACAATTGTGTCCTTATTTTATCTCCCCACCATAATAAAATCCTTTTAATAATCATATCGTATACATTAATTAATGGATATTTGTCCAGCTGTAATAAATTATGCTTTTATATTCATTGTGGTGTCTAATATAATTATAATTGCATATGATATGATGGAAAGATACCCTATTATGGATAGAGGAGGTCTTGGATTCTGAAAAAATGGCTCAAATCCTGCCTTTGATATATATTTAGTGATTACAAGGAAGTCATATATCTTCCCAGTGCCCTGGAAAAATTATCTAAGGCTGTAAGTTATAGATGAGTTGTTGATTTGCATGGTGGAAGGAATTTTCACATTGTGAATTTCCTGCATAGATGAAATCACAAATTCGAATTGGCAGGAGAGAAGGGGAGGTGAACTGATTAATTCCTATTTGGTTTGTTTGATTAATCTTCCTAGGGAGATGAACTATGTACTACTGAAAGGGAGAGAATTGACCAGAGGAAGCAAAGGAGAAGAAAAGCCCAGTTCCATTGTTCAGAGTTGACACAGATGCAGGGAAAAATTTGTTCTAAATAGTCAGTGCCAGTTATAATATTTGGAATCTCCTGGGAATTCCTTGATGTCCCAAGGGGTTCCTGACTTTTCGAGAAGCACAGGTTTATTTAAAATAATTCCTAATTCAAAGTACCTGTTTATTCTATTGCTCATAAAAAATCATAAAATGAATATTATCAATATAAATTATTTTTCTTAGTTCCTTGTGCTCTAATTTAATGAGCCTGAAACAAATAAGCAATAAAGTAAAAGTAACAGATGTTTCATTCATTTGATATTTGTTTTATAAAAGAGTCAATTCAAGATTCTTTAAAATGAGTAAATTACATTATCTCTAAGTCTCTGTTTCCCTAATTGTAAAATAAAAAAGAATTGATTTTACAAATCTTTTAAGAGCTTTTCCATTTTAAAATAAAAATTATGTGATGCTATGATTTCTTGGCATGTATGGGACAAGAATTAAGACAAGGATTCTGGGATCTAGAAAGAAAATCTTCTCAAATACTGGAATGGCAATGGTAAAATTCAGACACTTTTCTTTACCTTTCTAAATGTGTGTTTCTTTTCAATTAATTGTATTCTAGACATTGGCAAAGAGAAGATGGCTGAACAGATTATAAAAATATAACTATTGAATAGTTAAAATCTGGTCTTTCCTATACATTGTAAACTCCAAGAATAGGGATTTTTTTTTGGTCTTTGTATCCCCAGCAACTAGCACAGTTATATATTGTAAGTGCTCAGTGAATATATGTTGAATTAATGACATTCCTATTGAAAGTTAATTTCCTCAAAGTGCATATTATGCACCATTTTCACATGAAAACAGTTCCGAGTGCCTTGCCAATCAAATCAAAGATTACTGATCAACAGTGTGATATTGATTGATCTTTTACAAGGTTATTTCAAGTATAAAATAAGATCATATCTGCAAAGGGATTTCAAAACTTTAATGCACAACACAAATGTTAACTATTAATTTATTAAATCTGACAATGTGCTAGCTATATATTCAATTAAATGACTGAAAAAGATGTTTTGCCATATAGGGAAAAGAACAACTCCACAGACTGCTCAATTCACTGGAGATCTCCTTCCATGCTGACATAAAACCATTAATGACTGACCATACTTTGTACCCATTCAATGAACCAATTTCAGGGCATCAAACTGAACTGTTATCTAATATATCTCTCTCCATCTTGTCATAACATCAGAAACTTTTGTCAACTATTTTGCTGAAATACAAGTGTATCATATCTATAGGATTCCCATGATTTATTTATCAGTTCAGTAACCTTGTGAAAAAAGGAAGTTGGCGCTAGTCTGGTATAAACTATTTCTGGGCAAGTCATACTGGTTCTTTGATAACATCTTCCTTTTCTTAATGTTTAGTAACAACTTCTTTGAAAATAGATAGATTTTATTTAAAATGAATATTAACAATTATCTTCACATGTAATTGGAAAAAATAATTTGTAAAAAAAATTTTAAAACATTTTTAAAAGATATGAGAGAATTTTTCCAACAATCAAAATCACATTCATTTTTTTTTCTCTCAAAGGTTACTAAATGTTGTAACACAATGATGTTCTCATACTGCTGGGCAAGAGCATGCTGAAAAGTTTAGTCTCTATAATCTGTCCAATTTTTATTCTTTGTCCCTATGTGAACAGATAAATGTAGTTATAAATGTAGTTACCTCCTAATTGTCAAGTTGATGATTGGTGAAAGAAGAGATCCAAAGCACCTGGCTTAGTAATACTTTGTCTCCTTATGTGTTCTAAACCAGTGGGAATAATTTAAATATTTAAAAAGGTTTAATTTTAGCTTCTCTTCCTAGGAAACATTTATAGATGAGTTTTATCTTTTAAAAAAAATTTACAATAATAGCTGAGTGTAAACAACCACAATAATGTTATCATCCAAAAAAAATCCAGTGGTACTTTTATGTTTTAGACCTCAATTATTTGAAAAATGGAAACTGAACTTAAAATACTCCATGACATTTTCATAAGAATTCCCTTTCTCAAAAGGACCTTGTGAGCTAGGTAATACTGGTATTATTTTCCTTGCTTTACAGATGAGGAAACTGAGGTTCAGTGACTCATTCATACAATGTGATTTATTTAGAAGTGTTGGAATTCTTCTGATTTGAAGTCCTATCTGTGCTTTTACTGTCACATAACATTGCCTATTAAAGGTGAAAAGGAACTTAGAAATTACTTACTTTGAATGTATTTTTAAAATGTGAAAACAGAACCCTAGAGAAAAGGATAAAAGCAGTTAAAGTAGCTATTAGTAGAGCTGAAACCTAGTTCTGTTGAATATTTAACCTATGCTCTTTTCATTCATTCATTCATTCATAATTTTTAATTGCCTCCTCTGTGCCAGAGATTGTGTAAGAGCTGGAAATCCAAAGCCAAAGATGAAACAGCTTCAAGGAGTTTTATTATTTATTATCTAATACATATAGATAATACATAAATATTATCTAATAGATAATAAAAATTAACATTTATAAATTGAGCTTTAAATTTTGTGGAGGATCTTCCCCCAAAAAACCTTGTAAACTCATAAGATCATGAATTTATAGCTTGAAGGAACTTTTTAAAGGAATGAATAGACACATAGATTAAGTGTCACACAGAGTTACATAGGTAGGATTTGAACCTAGCTCTTCCTTATTACAAGTCTGGTGCTTTAGCTATTACACAATTCTAAATAGTATTTGTCTAATTGTACCCAATTTAAAGGAACTGCAATTTTGAGAAATTAATTGACTTGCCCTTGCTAGCTAGCACTACTACTTCACTGTTGGAGATGAGACTCAAATCTTAGTCTCCAAACTCAAAGTCCAACACTTTGTCTACTTAAAAATAAAAGATTCATTTATTATTCAATCAAACATTTATTAAGTTCTTGCTAGATGCTAGGCATTATAGTTAAGTTGTTCTGGCTTCTCTTAGCATTTTACTGGTTGACATTTCTAGTTCATTATTAAATACTCAGGCAGAAATTGTCCTAGTTGAAATCTGAACAGAAATGATCAAAATCTAAAATGAAATAAAGTATGTTAGGTTGCTAGGGCATTGTATCATGTGGAAAGAAATTAGAGCTTGCTACTATTGATTTTCCAAATTTAAAAAAAATTAAAAGCAACAGTTATCTAACTCAGTAGAGAATCAGACCTTTCTCCAACCCTGTTTATTCATATGTGTAACTGTGATACATTATTTAACACTACCCTATCTACTACCTACCTACTTATTATAGTAGTTTGAAGTCAATGTTATGCAGAGCTCTCTAGGAAGAAAGTCTGACTCAATATGGAAAACATGCTTATCAAAATTTCAGGGAACATTAACTAGGAGATGACACAGCCAAAGCAATAGATGACAAAATCAGAATTCAAAAATATCAACACAACTGACACAATGAGTCCAAACTAATAAAAAACAATTTGCCAGGGATCAGAATCAAACTACAGGATCATAAATTGAGAGATGGAAGAGAACTAGAAGGTCCAACACTTTGTTTGAGAGCAGAGACTGTTTTATTTTTCTATTACAACCTCCAGCATTAACACAGTGCTTTGCATATAGTAAATACTTAATAAATTCTTTATTCATTCATGAGAACCTTGAGATTAAATAATTCACGCAAGATCATACAGATAATAAATGATAGAGTCCAGATTTGAAATGAGTCCCCTGACAATAAATCTAGCAATTTTTCTAATAATAGTCTGTCAATCTGATTTTTAAAAAACAGTCTTACAAGCTTGGAATTGTGGGAAACTATGGGGGAAAGATTGAGGGATATTCAATTGACTAAACTTAAGATGTGCCAAGACGGCAGCTAAAATAATTTATACAAACTTAGGATACATTAGTTAAAATGTCTAAATCAAAGGAAATTGCATTGTATTCTGCTGTTATCAAACCACATTTTTTTAGAATATGATTCTAAAAACATTCTGGAAGGTCCACTGAAAAATACATTCAAAGGATGAAAATTAAGAGAATACGAGTTATGTAAACCATATATCATTAAGAGGTCAGATCAATCCCTCTGTGATCTTGGGAGAAATTGCTTAGGTACCCTTTGATCCTGTTATATATTTTTTTCTGATGCTTTTGACTTTGAACCTGTACCCAGAATTCATTTGAACTCTTATCAGTCATTGTTTGCTGATTTATGAACTTTCTCTTCCCCTAACCCACATACCTCTCCCTTTCTTAAAGTCATTGGTTGAGCTCTTGTGATTTCTTTATCATTGTAGTTGATAAGTGTCTTCATTTCATCTGTCTAGTATCATAGATAGACTCTTAGCCCCTCTGTCATATTCCCTCCACCTTACCCTCAGCTCTCCTATACGGAATCTGATTATCCAGCCCCCAGGTCAGTAAGCAGCCAAGCTAGTCTCCATCCTCCACTAAGCCTGGGACCCTATGAACCAGAATACTTTTATTCAAGAAGCTGTTGGCAGCCAAGCTAACCTCTACCCTCCAATAAGCCTTGGAACCCCAGGCTAACTTTGATCCTCCAATAGGCCTGGAACCCCATCAATCAGGATACTTTTGTGCAAAAATCTATCATGGAAAAGAAGCAAGCATAATCATTCAATAGAGTTGTCAGGAAAGCTATCAATAAGGGACTTAGTCTGTGACAGAGATATAGGAATGTCTTGCATAATCTGACTGGAGCCAGAAAAGTAAGAGAAACAAATGTATGTGATGTCAGGGGACTGAGAAAGAAAAGAGAAAAGCAAGAACTAAGAATATACTTCCCTGCCAATAAGAAAGCAGAAGGCCAAGTCGTGACGGAACAATCATATCTGTTCCTATTTAGAAAAGGTGATAAGCATTTTAATTTTTGACCTTTGGTCCCCCTAGCATGGGTGGATCTGTGTTTCAATTAGAGAAACCTCTGGATTCTATTTTTGAGGCCCAGGGGAACAAACCCTTATACCCGAGGGTTTGAGGAAGGCCTCATACAGGAAAATTAAGGCTGGATAGATTTCTTTAAACAATAAAACCCTAATAGTTTGGAATGAGTATTTTAGACTGAGGCAAAAAACAAATCCACAAAACCCCCCCAAAACTGGGACCACATCTATATAAGTTGTTAAGTAGTACAGTGTTGGATTTGGAATAAGAATTAAAATCTAACTTCAAATATTAGTAACTCTAGCCCTGGGCAAGTTACTTAAACCTGCTTACCTTAGTTTTCTTCATCTATACAATAAGCACTGACTTCCCCTAGTTGTGAGAATATAAAGTGCTTGCAAATCTTAAAATAGAAGCTACTATTGGTATTATTATTATTACTTTAACTTAACAGAAACTCATTTCTGTTCTCTGGCCTTATCAGGACCCAATTCCCAATGCTTTGGGATTATCTACCTTACTATGGTTCCATTAAGTTGTATTACTCTAAGCCAATGACTATCTATATGCCTATATTGTCTATATAATTTGTCTATATATAATATGTCTATAAAATATTTACATAGACATACTCAGGAGATTGGGAGAGGTGGTGACCTGATTCCAAATATTTTTTTTTATCAGATAGCTTAAAAAGATACTTTTTACAAATATCACAAAATACTGTGTCTATGAGATTTCCCCCTAATCACACTGAGAAATTTTGTCTTGAATTCATATTCTCTACTGCCTAGTATTTTCCTCCTGTTAATCAGAATCACAGGGATATAGATTTAGAGTTATAAGCAATCTACCACATCATGGCATAGTTTATATTAGCAGGAAGCTGGAAATACATTAAGTTCATTCACTTACTTAGAGCATGGACCACATATGCCAGCCCATCTAGGGATGAACATTGTCATGGGCTCTTCCCCCAAAGGAATAAATGATTTTTGAGGGGAAGGACCAAATATTCACTTCAGGTTGTACAGCTCAGCTTCCTGAGCACACCCAGCCTTCACTCTATGCACATCTGCGATGGTGTCTGAGGAAAATCAAGCAAAATGGAAGTATTTGGAATACAATAGGGGCTCTCTGGTGAAATGGTCTTTCAGATTTTTTTATTTTCTTTCTTTTAAAAAAATAGCTTTTTATTTTCAAAATATATGCATGGATAGTTTTCAACATCCACCCTTGCAAAATCTTGTTTCAAATTTTTTTCCCTTTAGACAAGTAATCCAAGATAGATTTAACATGTGCAATTTTCTATACATATTTCCACATTTATCACACTGCACAAGAAAAATCAGATCAAAAAGGAAAAAATGAGAAAGAAAAGAAAAAGCAAGCAATAACAAGAAAAAGAGTGAAAATATTATGTTGTGATCCACACTCAGTTCCCACAGTTCTCTCTTTGGATGCAGATGCTCTCTCTATCACAAGACCACTGGAAATGGCCTGAGCTGCTTTTATTTTTTTTTCAGTGTGAAAAGATGTATTTATATTGAAACATATCTGTAAAGTTCTGAGCTGTAAAGGATAATGATATTGTCAATGAATTAATATTGACAGGTATTGCAGTAGCATTTAGGATGGTGAGAAAATTTGAAATCACAAAGAGTAGTTGAAGGGAGAATACACGTTTATCTGGAAGAAAGGATCATATGGGTCTTCAGTGTTTTAAAAGGCTGATATTGAGAAAAGACTAAAACTTCTCTTTGTTCTGAGCAGAGTATGGAACAGTGGAAAGAAAACTGGATTTATCATCAGAGAATCTAGATTTAGATCTTGGATCTGTCTCTTATTCAGTTCCACAAAAGAGGCGGCAAGGTAGTGAATATTTAGAGACAGAACCTAAGTCCAAGTTCTATCTCCCATTTATTACTTTGGGTGAACCTGAGCAAGTAACTTAACCTCCAATGAAGGGATTTTAACATTGATCTCAGAGCTCCTGTCTGATTCTTCATTTAGCTCTTCTAAACAAGTATTTATGGAGAATCTATTCTATTCCCAATGTATCTTAGAGAAATAGGTGATTGGGATACAAAGACAAAAATGAAACAATTCCTTTCTAGGTGGCACAGTAGGATAACATGTTGGGCCTGGTGTTAGGAAAACATGAATTCAAATTCAGCCTGAAATACTTATTAGCTGTGCAACTCTGGGTAATTCATTTAACTTTGCTTTGCCTCAGTTTCCTCTGCTTTTAAAAATATGAATAATAAAAGCACTTACTCCCCATCAAAATTGTTGTGAGATAATTATATATATATATATATATATATATATATATATATATATATATATATATATATATGATATTTATAATGTATTTAGCACAATGCCTGGCCCAAAATAGGTGCTATATATCTATATCTATATCTATATCTAGATCTAGATATTCCTTGTGTCACATAGGTAGAATAAATATAAGGTTTGGACTTGACATTTTGTTGATATAGACAAACTCCCAGGTAAGGAAAATCCCTTTGCTAATGCTGATGGACATCTTACCTATGAATTATTGTCCCAAAGAATTGCCCAGAACATTGAGAAATTAAATAAACTGCCCAGGGTCACATAGAAAGTATTTGTCATACTTTGGAAAAAGTAACTTCTACTCTCTGTATGACCTTAAGGATCTGATCTTCAGTTTCTTCATATTTAAACTGAGAGGGCCTTACCTAGGGTGACAGTTGAGGTCCCTTTTGTCTCTAAATCTATGATTTTAGGGTGCCATAAAGGAATCTACCAGAATATATTTTTATTCAATATAAGGAAGAGCTTTTTAATAACCAATGATGTACCTAAATGGAATGAACCATTTTTCAGTGATCAGTTTCCTGAAAGTATTCAAGGAAAAGGCCAGATGACCATCTCTTAGGGATTTTGTAGATCATGTTCCTGAATTCTTTCAGGGCAGAGATTATATGATTCTTTTGTGATTTTTTTTTGAAACTCTAAAATTTTATAGATCTAGGAGTTTTAAAAAATTACAATATTTTTTTCATTCAACCACCTATTTTCCTTTATTAACCTCAGAGATAATCCTTCTATCTCTCTCTGATTATTCCACAGAAAGCCTTTGACCATGGATATTTTATCTACTGACACTAGCATTATAATAGAGTTCTATTCAATTTTCGTTGTTTTCAGTTCCTTCAACTAAATTTTTGAAATATGCTTTTATGACATATTTTCTTAGCATTTATAGTCATTGACATGAGTATTTTGGAATGGATGATATGATTTTTGGTTTAACCAAAGAAATCTGGATTTCCCCCCCAAGCATTGTCTAGCTGGACAATTTTCAGGTGATATATGCGTTTAGAATCAGTCACAAAACAGAGCACTTGAGGATACATATGCCTTTCTGAGCAAAATTCACTACTTTTATCTAAAAACTAAATATAAATGGCTTTTGGGTAGTAACAATGTTTTGCATTATTCACAAATTTTTATCCTCATAGCACAGTTAAAAATGATGTTTTAGAAGAGAGCCACTAGGAGGGTCAGTGCCCTCAAATTCATGTCAGGTAATGATCATTTGAAGGAACTAGTTTTTTGGCCCAGATTAAAAAGTTCTTACAGGGATGAGTTCTCTTCAAATGTTTGAAAGGCTGTCATATGAAAAGACTAGATTTATATGAAATCAGAAGTTAAAGCAATTGATAGATATTACCAAAAAGCAAATTTAGATTTTAGACTACAGAAAACACTTCCTAACACTTAGAGGTATCTAACAGTAGAATTGGCATCCATGAGAGTGCATTTACCCCTCATTGGGAAAGGCAAAATATGAAGTGTTTTTCACAGAGAATTTTTGTTCAGGTATATATGTTAGGTTCAAATACTGATGTTTCTTTCAACTCTAAAATTCATTGCTTCTAAAATATTCTGGGTATTATGTAGACCTAAAAGATAGCAATCACTTTTTTTGTGTGCTTCATTCCAGCCATTTCTCATTCAAGAGAGATAGATCTCTCTACATTTGAACATGATAGAGTCAAACCCACCCATGTACTGAATATTAAGGAAATTGTTACAAAATTCAGTAATTGGTAGGGTGGTGGCTGGGAGGGTAAAAAGACCTAAAACATGTCTATTTATAGTTCTCTTTAACCAATGTTATGATTAAAATGGATTTTGTCTGGAGTTTATATATTTCCACTTAATAGCTCAAAAGCTGAGTCTAAATATCATAATTATTAGCAAGACATGTCTCTTTGCATTAACCTTAGGATAATGTGAACAGTTTGAATGTAACTTCAATGAAAGTAGAATATTTCCCTTCCCACTTTATAGACTACCTTTATACTATGGTAAACACATATGTATTATCAAATATCTTTTCTAGGACTGATTGATGCATGTAAATGCATTGTCATTTCCCTTGGAATCATTTAACAGGGCTCACATAATTTGTGAGGCTGCAAGATATTTGAGTTAATGAATGCGGAGGTATTGGGGGATATGTCATCAAGAGAATAATTTGTCAGCTCTTAGAGCAGAAATTATTCTTGAACAGAAAAGCAAGACAGACAACTAGGTGGCACAGTAGAAAGAATGCTGGTCCTGGAGTCAGAAAGACTCAACTTCCTCAATTAGGCTTTCTGATACTTACTAACATGACCCTGGACAATCACTTTGAGGAGGTGGGTGTGTTTGGCAGAGGGAAACTCGAGCATTAATGGAATTAATGACCCTCACATCAGTTCCACAACTCCACATGGGGTCACAATCCACAATTTAAGAAGCTTTGTTCTAAAGAACATCTAAAAGCTTGAGGTGGTAGGATCCATCCATATATGTCTGCCTGCTTTGTCTGGTGCTTGCCTACTTGGTATATTTTATCTATGGGAAGTGAGTTGGTGTAAAGAAGTGATAGTACTCTTAAATTCCAGGCAGGCTGGGAAAAGGCTCCGATAGAGATCAGTTTAGCTCCATAGTTTCACCCTCCGAGGAAGTCATTCAGGCAGAAATCCAAGTTATGTCAAATTCCTGAGGCCCACCTTTTGTAGGGGTCATGGGCAGTCTCACCTTGTTATGTCCTGTCAGAAATCTCAGTCATGTACCTGAGGTTAAATTTTCCCTATAAATCTGATTATGGCCCTTATCATCTTTTTTGCTCTTTTTTGAGTCAGTCTACAATAGCACTGTCTCATAGTGTCTTTCCCTTTACCATTCCTTCATAATACCATGCAGTGTCTCTCCTAACCTCACTGTGCCTTATGGTGTCTGTCTCTTCAAACTCCCGTTCTTCTTATAGCTAACTAACTCATTTAGGGTGCTAAATTCCTTTTAAGGATTTAGCCTATCAGTTTAAGGCATGCACCAATTTTATGGTATGTTTTCTTTCTTCTGGGTAATTGTGAGTTTCACTGAGAAACTTGTCTTTTCTATTATTAATTGTTAAAATCATTTTCTTTGCTATGTGCTGTGCTCTCCCACTCTGTTTCATATTTACCATTCCTGGTGTCTACTGTATCACTTCATATTGTCTATAACTTCTTGGCAAAAACAAATATACCTTTTGCCAAAATTATTGCCAATATTTGATACTACAGAAAGTGTATAGAACATTTAGAAAACTTTTATTATTGCCAAATTTTTCATGACCCTCACATCAGTTCCACAACTCCACATGGGGTCACAATCCACAATTTAAGAAGCTTTGTTCTAAAGAACATCTAAAAGCTTGAGGTGGTAGGATCCATCCATATATGTCTGCCTGCTTTGTCTGGTGCTTGCCTTACTTGGTATATTTTATCTATGGGAAGTGAGTTGGTGTAAAGAAGTGATAGTACTCTTAAAGCAAGAAAGTGGGAAGAAGTAAGGATATAAGGGACAAAAGAGAGAGAAGGAAGTAGTAGGTAATGGCACAGGAGCAGCAGTTCTTTAATAAATTGGCTCTTTTATTTTTCATTCTACATTGCTGTTTCTTTGGAGGTTAGAATCCTTTTTGAGAGTACAAGGTTATCTCTTATACTAAGGTATTACTTGCAGTTGTACTTTTTAACTAAAAAAATTGGCATCTATAATTTCCCAGTCTTTCAGCTACATTAAAAACAAGCAGAAAAAGTCAGAAAAGAGAGACAAGATAGTTATAGAAAAAGACATGCTTTGGAGCTTCTGTAACTAATCTTTGTCTTGGAGGTGACATGATGTAAGGTAGGAAAGATTACATTTGAAAAGTAGTGAGATTGTATGAGGCGATATTGATCAAAAGGCCAAGAGCTCACAGGGACTTTAACTCTTCTTAAGGTAGAAGGAGTGTGTGTGTGTGTGTGTGTGTGTGTGTGTGTGTGTGTGTGTGTATGAGAGAGACAGACAGACAGACAGAGACAGACAGACGGAGAGGCAGACAGATACACATATACCCTGAGGCAGAAAGAGAAAGACAAAGAGAGAGACAGAGATAGAGACAGAAAGACAGAGATAGACAAAGAGAGAGAAAGGCAAAGGCAGACACAAGAGGAGAGGAAGGAGAAAAAGAAGAGTAGGTGTAGAAGAAGAGAGAAGAGAGGAGAGAAGAGGGGAAGAGAAGGGAGGGAATAAGACAGGAAAGGAGAGAAGACAGGGAAGGAGAGAGGAGAAGACAGGGAGGGAGAGGTATAAAGAAAGAAACAGAGAAAGAAATAAAGGGGATTTTCATGACATGATTTATATAGCATATATAAGGGAACTGAAAAATATTCCTGATTTATGAGATTACTTAATAGCCAACACTAGTGGTTCCTCAGTTTCTGTTACTACAGATCCATCTTTTTGGTTTGAGAAACACTGCGAAATAGTAGATAACATTTTGGATTTGATTAGGAAGATCTGGGTTTTTGAATCTACCTCAGACAGTTATTAGTTTTATAATTGTGGGCTACTCACTATTTCATCACTTGTATTGGCCTACCTTGCAGGAATTTTTGAGGCACAAATGACAGATGTAAATATAGATTACAGGCAGCTAGGTTATGCAATGCATAGAAAAAAAAATATTTGGAGTCAAGAAGATAGAGTTTAAATGCTTATTTTCGACAACAACTAGCCGTGTATCCCTGAACAAGATACTTATTATCTTTGTTTTTCATTTTCCTCATCTATAAAAAGAAATAATAATACAATTTACCTTTCAGGTGTAATGTGAAGATCAAATAAGCTAACAGATATAAAATGATTTGCAAACATTAAAGTGCAATATACATAGTAGCTATCATCATTATATATACATATATGTATATATGTATAAAGTCATATAAAAATCAATTATATTTTTATGCTTTTTCTCCCAATTTGAATGCAAATAGGAGTGTTATTAGATTTTAGGCCTTATCAATCATTTATATGTTTGTGCAAATTAATTTATGAGTGCAAATCCTAAATTTTGATGTTAGGATAATAAGAAAAAGCCATGAATAGTGATTTAAGAGTAGAAAAAAGGAAAAGATCTGAAGACCAATTTAGTTTTCTTGGTAATTTTTCATTGGGCAGACTTCCATGTTGTATCTCTAAGGAGTGCATATTGTATTTATGTGTATGTGTGTTTGTGAAGAAGAATCTGAGGGCACAGCATGGAAGAAATCATTCTCTTTTTTTATGTAGCATTGAGGAAATGGTTGTGTTTTGATCTATCTTTTATTGATTTTTTTTTGTGCTTCATCTACTCATAGAGTTCCTGTTTTATTTAGAAAATGTTTCTGTATTGGTTATATATTGTTCCTTGTTTTAGTCCTGGATACTGTTGTGCTGCATATGAATAGAGGTATCATTTGTTTTGCCTGACTGCAGAGAAGGCAGATAGAGTGCTGGGCCACAGATAATGTTACTAAGCTTTGTTTTCATACAGTGCCTTTGACTCTACATATGTTACAGCATTTTTCTTCTTAGTTTTTATTAAATGGCCAAGGAATACTAGAAGCAATAGAATGCATATTAAAAGGTACAACTTTTGTCCTTAAGGGAAACACATATTAAAGAGGCAAGAGACATCAGCATGCTTTAAAAAAAAAAAAAAGATTCTTGGAATAGAATTACTGTCTCTTTTATTTGGACTGAATAGTTGAACTATTGGACACTGATTCTTGTCCAGTCTTAAAAGGTTCTATGAGATCTATTAGCCAATAGCGCAGAGTCAGCACTCTGCCAAAATTTCAGAATCCCAGTCCCAACTGAAAAATAATTTTGTGTTTGTGACTCCCAATGACTAGACTATTTCTATATAATCAAGTGACAATATCAAGACCAAAAGCATTTTTTAAGCACTTACTGTGTGCCAGATACTACACTCAGTGCTAGAAAAATAAACAAAAGATATACTTTTCCTTCCAATAGGGGAAGACAACAGATTAGAGGGACCCAAGCATGATGAGGGAAGATACTAAATAGGGATATGGGATGGAAATCTAAAAATTCAGAAACAGAACTAGGAGGAGAATGAAGGATGGCTGACCTGGATCTTTCCACCAAATGGAGGCCCAGGAACATGTCACCAGTGGGATAAGGGAGCCAGCCTGGTTAGAGGGATGATTCGAGGTGAGAAAGCAGCTGAGGCAAGATTGATTATGTCTGAAGAATTAATAATTGAGCCAAGAGATCAATGAAGAGTCAGGAATAATAAAAAAAAAAATGATCAATTTCATATGTTCCAGATCCACAAAAGACTTGGATTCAAATCCTGTGTCTGCCATTTATGGCAAATCACTTAACTATTCTGTTTCCTCATTTATAAAAATGAAGGGGTTGGACAGTCAACTTTCTAAGATCCTTCCTGACACTCTTCCTATAATTCTATGGTCTCCCTTTAAGTGTTTTTTTCCCCTGTTGGCTCAGGAACACCACAATCTCCTTGTTCTATTTCTCTCTTTTTAACCTCTCCTATTTCCTAGGGGCAGCTAGATGGTGCATTTGATAAAGTCAAACCTGAAGTCAATGATCCACTTTCTTGAGTTCTAATCTAGCCTCCAACTCTTATTAACTGTGTGACACTGGGCAAATCATTTAAACCTATCTCCTCAGTTTCCTTATCTGTAAAATGAGCTAGAAAAGGAAACGCAAATCACTCCAGTATTTATGCCAAAAAAAACTCAAATAAGGTTTGGACAATGAGTTGGATATGACTGAGCAACAAAACATTTGTTTTCATTCTTTAAAAAAAATCTCTTTAATCTGGCTGTCTCCATATCTCCCCAAATTCCGTCCTTGGCCTTTTTCTCCCTTTGGATTTAGTCTTGGGAATCACATCCATTTTTTTGGCTTTATCTGTCCCCATTAGACATATCTCCCAAATCTATAGGTTAATGACTTGATTTCTCTTTCAAATTCCAGAATGATGATTCTTACAACTTATAGAATATTCTACCTGAATTGCCACCACTCTTGATGGGCTCATAAAATCATAGATCTAGAAGTAAAAGAGAATTCAGAAACCATCTAATTCAATCACCTAATTATGCAAATAAGGAAACTGAGCTCTAGGGAGATTAAGTCATTTGCCTAAGGTCTGGCAGGTTTTTGAACCCGGTCTACTTATTTTTTTTTTTTTTACCATACTACATTACCTCCCAAATTCAATATGTATTAAACCAAACATAATATCTTCCCCTTGACTTCCCTCTTTTTGTCAATGGGACCAGCATGTACCATGTTGGGAAATTTTGGTTTTCTTCCATCTCCTTCATCTATCTTCATATCCAGTCAGTAATCATGACATATCAATTCGAACATTTTAGTCTCCATCATTGTTATATAAGTCCTCCTTACCACCCATCAGATTTTCCCAAAAGATATTTCCCAAAGATATTTTTCTGAGTCTCATTTCTCTCCTTTTCAAATCATACTTCTCATCACCACAGGGTTGTCTTTAGTCCAAGGTTAAAACGGTAAGGTTAAAAGGGGGGGCGGTAGGGTCTTGAACTTGGAATCAGGAAAGGTTCAAATCCCTCTCATCTTTGTGATCTTGGGCAAGTCATTATTTCTCTGTGCCTCAAATTCTTCACCTCTAAAAGGAGAGATCTGAATTCAGATCTTCCTGTCTTCAAGGTCAAGGTCACCTCTTTATTTACATACACATACTTTCTCTCTCTCTCCATATATATGTACACACATATGTATATATACACACACATTACATACATACACATACACAGAAACATATACATTTTGTCTCCTCTGATAATATATAATTTCCTTGAGGTCAAGCTCTGCTTCATTTTTGACTTTGTATTCATAGTATCCCTAGCATAGTATCCCTGGACAAGTAGGTAACCAATAAATGCATATTAATTGATTGAAATAGTGTTATTTGTAAGAATATGAATTATGTCTTAAATGTATATTCAGATAAATCAAATTATAGACTTTAAGCCTTTGCATAATTTTTTTTTAAAAAGCTTTCTACTCTCAAAGGAGTCTCCAGCTTTTATTATATTATGAGGAATAACAGAGGTCTTCCCTCTCCTAATTCCAGGTTTATTTATATACTACTGCTTCTTTCTCTCTCCTTTTCCTCTTTTCCAACTTATCTCATATTTATTTTGCCCAGGCTACACAAAAATTCTTAGAAAACAAATAATTATGGACTCTCCACAAAAGCTATATATACTGAACTACTTGTCGTGTCGAAAGTTGTTTGATAATAGGGATGTTCTCAAAGTCTACTCAGTCCTTGTGAATCTCAGCACTGGCCAATAATTCCCTCCTTGAAATATACTATGGGATACTTCGATATTGGCTGCTATTGTTTCACTGCCCATGATCATTGAGATTAAAGGTTTAAATTGTTATTACTTCTTCCTTTTTAGAGATTACATTCAGACAATTTCCCACAGAGCTCAACCAACTTTTCTATCCAAAGTCAACCAGAGTTTCTTCTTTAAAAAGAAGGGTTCATATACTATTATGCTTCCTACTTCTCAGATAACTGTTAAGTGATTTTTAAGATTTAGAAAAATCTTAAAGTAGCATTGATAATTGTTCAGTAAAGAAGACAATCAACTATACCCAGAGAGAAAACTATGGGAATTGAGTGTGGACAACAACATAGCATTCCCACTCTTTCTGTTATTGTTTGCTTATATTTTTGTTTTCCTTCTCAGGTTTTTTTCTTCCTTTCTAGATTCGATTTTCCTTGTGCAGCAAGATAACTGTATAAATATGTACACATATATTGGATTTAACATATACTTTACCATATTTAGCATGTATTAGACTACCTGCCATCTAGAAGAAGGGGTGGGGGGAAGGAGGGGAAAAGTTGGAACAAAAGGCTTTGCAAGGGTCAGTGTTGAAAAATTACCCATGCATATGTTTTGTAAATAAAAAGCTATAATAATAAAAAAATAGCATTGATAAATATTTTGGACTCTAGGCAGGTCATTAATTGGGTAGACTTTCAAAATCCCTACTCTTGTGCCTTGTGTGTGTGCATGTATATCTGCCTGTCTGTATGTTTATGTCTGCATGCATGTTCATGTAATTGTGGTAAAGAATATAAATAGAACAGAGGAAGATGTGATTAAAGAAATATATTCTCATTTGAGCATAATAGCTAATCTTTGTATAATTATTTAGGGCTTGAAAAGTGCATTACATACATGATCTTATTTATCTGCATGATCTTGGATGAATCCTTTAACCTTTTAGCAACCCTTGACAACTAACACATTATTTTCAATTTTTATTTTATGCTTTAATTTTTAAAAGTATGTATTTTCCCTCCTTTCCATCTCTTCCTCCCTTGAAAAACAGAAACAAAAATAAAAAACCCCTTTGTAACAACAAGTTTTGAACAGTAAAATTAAAAAAAAAAATTCCTCACTGGTGTTATCTCATGGGGACCAATCAGCAGTATTTTATTGTTTTGAGTATCTATCACCAAATTAAATTGTTGAAATTCAATATTTTGCTTATTTATCCTGGGTAACTAATGGACAACAAGAAGAAGAAAATTCTGAATTTTAAATCATAGACTGTCAGTGTTGGATGGAGAGAACAGTGTCCTTCTCCACAGTCCTCTTAGAGATTAAGAGGTTAAGTGACTTGCATTTCAAAAATACTACCTAGTATAATGCTAAGAACAGCAGAATTCAAAAAATGTGGATTTTAATTATGGACATGGTGCTAAATGTTTAACAACCAGGTTCTCCAGAAGGGGGAGAAAAAGTATCCACATACTTTAAAGTTTTGTCTAAATCAGTAATGCTTTCATAAGTCTAGATAACTAACAAAAAAAATTTTTGTCAATTGATAATTTCTGAGTAAATGCTCACACTGAACATTTAACAATAGGCTTTACTGAGCAGTAAGAACAAGCTCTAGCATATATCTGATTCTAATCCTTCTTCACCACTAATTAGATGTATAACTTTGGATACATCACAGGACTTCCCTGAGCCTTCACGTTTTCATATGTAACACTTGAATGATTTATGTTTTGGCATATTTATTTTTGGTGTTGGCAGTTTTTTTTTTTTTTTACCAACATATATCATAACTACTTTAGTATATAGGTTCTTTTGGCACGTGCACACACACATACCTACACATGAAAATCCAATCTCAGACACCTAGTCAAGGAAGGGAGGGAGGGAGGATGAGAAGAAGAGATGAAGAATACAGTAGAGAACACTGCACATATTTTTAAAGGGATGGTATTCTCATCATCTTGGTCCAAAGTTCCATGATGACAAATCAGAAACAGAATCAGTAATAGATTCAAGTTCCCTAACTCCCTATCCAGTCTCTTTCCAATATACAAACTAGCTGCCTTTAGGATTAGAATTTGGGCTATTTTTTGTTTTGAATGTTTTTAAAAGTATAATGTTACTTATTTACAAGTTTATTTGAAAGTCTTTATGATTATAAAGCATGAAAACAAAGTGGCTAAGATAGATAAGGATGGCATCAGATTTAGGAGCACAATAGTGATGTTATAGAACCAAATTAACAAGCAAGTTGGATGAGTAGTTCTCATTTTCAGTCCCTCCCTCTAACCCCCATTCGTTTTCAGCTCATCAGATGAATACACACTGTAATGATATATTCTGTTGTCTGAAAGTAGGAAACAAATTCAGAGTGACATTTTCTTTGTGAATGGTCTGTTGCCTAGGACTTCTTTTTGGTGAAGTTAATGATAAAAATAATCTTACAATAGGGTTTTACAGTCCATTTCTGTAAGCAAGGGAGATGGAATGTTTTTTAATAACCATATAGCTATTTGATGATTTTTAGACTTCCTACATGAAGACAGTATGCATATAGATTGATATGGAATTATTTAAAATGCTGCATATAAATTAAACATTAAAAAAGGGAGATACAGGCAGGCTAACCTGCTCCATTATAATCTTGGGTTGTGCTCAGTTCCTACCTCAAGGACACACACTCCATCCATTTCATATCGGATGTCCTTCTTTTGAAAGGTGATCACCAAGGTTCAAGTAACATATCAGCCTAGCAAGGAATTGTATAATTTATAGGGATTTTTTAAAGCAGAGGGCAGAAAACTTTTTCATAAATTAAAACTCTTTTCTCTTGTTCTTTCTTCTCCCCATTTACAGATTGGCGCACTGAAAGATTATTATCATTTTTACCATAGCAGGACAATTAAAAGGTCTGTTCTCTCAAGCCGAGGAACACACAGCTTCATTTCAATGGAACCAAAGGTAAAAAGAACCTGTTGGATGGGGACCAGAAGTCTAGGCTTCTGCATTTTTCATTGGTAATGTCATACTTGGAGATGATAGCCCCAGTGAAGTTTAACATTTCAGGAGCCGAACCATATCATATCTTATCTAGGGTCTTGGCTTACTAGTCAGGTGAGGGCTCAACAGTACTTTGATTTTAACTGATATGTCTTTTTCATCTAACTAAATTATGGGACCCTTACGTTGTTTATCAAGACCAGTCCTTGTGGGAATTTATTTTGATTCTGAATGTCTATATGCACTTTTGTAATCTGGGCTTTTTATATGATTTATATCTTTAAAGGAAAAATGACTAGTGCTATTTTAATTAGTGAAAAGCACAAGGGTAGGGATTGGTTCAGAGTCCTTATGTCAAGCCTCAGGTCAACATAAAGACCCACAGTTTAGAGACTGACATCATTAAGAACTAAGGAGTTGCTCTGTGTCATCTATATAAAAATCTCCACTATAATTTAATTGTCAGTGTTTGGCTTAAACTTGATTGCCCTGGAGGATTACTTGCTGCTTGTAGGGGAGACAGGTACTCTGAGAAACTAATGGATGACAGACACGTTACAATCTGTTTTTGACTCACATAACTGGCCTTTCTCTCTTTCTGCCCTTATAAATAGCTCCTTCCAAACATCACGATAAAGCCTAGAAAGAAATATTCCCTGCTTCCTTTCACATCATTGCCAGAATATGTAAAGAAATTAATGGAACATGTTATAACATTCTTCAGAGGGAACAGGGATGGTAGTGAGGAGCAATAAAGATGCAAGGAAAAAAAGCTAATTGTTAGTAGCTAACTTCTAAGAGGAAGTATGTAGTAGTAGACAAAAGATTTAGAGCTGAAAAGGTTCTTATAGGTAATTACCTAGTGTTAGGATAGAATTGAGAGAAAGAGCTTTAGAGGACATCTAGTTTGGGACCAGAGAAATTCAGTGATTTGCAGATTCACACAGCAAATAATTTAGATGATGCAGTAGATAGAGGGCTGTGTGTGGTGTCAAAAAATACCTGGATTAAAATCTACCTTACTTACTAGCTATGTGATCTTGGGTAAATCACTTAATCTTTGCCTCAGTTTCCCCATCTTTAAAATGGGAATAATAAAAATATATCCCAGGGCTGTTGTAAGATTTAAATGAGATAATATTTGTAAAATTCTTGATGATAATAATTAATTTGAATCCAGCGCCTGGTCTTTTTCTCCATCAATAGGAAGACTTAGAATCAAATTTCATTTTTTCTGTGAACATGAACAAGTCACCTTATTTATCTGAACCTGAATTTCCTCATCCTAAATGATGGAGTTAACGACACACTATCATGTTTTGAGGCTAATATGAAATAATGTACATGAAGCATTTTGCGAACTTTCAAATGTCACATCATGTCAGTAATTATTATTGTTGTTTGTTTGTGATGTTTGCTTGGAAATTTGATTTTCACCCATTCATTCTATTTGGGGAAGGGCCTAACTAGAGAGAAGTAATTTAATCTTCCATCTATATGTGGGTAGTAAACATATGAACAATGGATGGCTATACTTATTTGTCATGATTTTTCTATTTCTTTTGGAATATTATTTTATTAGCACAATAGCTCCTTTTCCAATGTTATTTGATGTATAAAGTCATTTCCAGTGTTATTTGACATATGGAGTCGTTTAAAAATGATGAAAAAACTGTTAAAGCCAGTAGATTTGTGGCTTTTGTTTCTTTCTTTTTTTTTTTTCAGAGAGGAGAATCATTTAAAGATTTTATTTATTAGAGCAAAAGACAGTCATTTTAATTAATGTGCAAATTGGGTCTGAAACTTGGAGTCCTGCCCTCGGTTATGTGCCATGACTTGCCTTGTTTAATTTTATCCAAAATATTATGACACAATATTCATGTTTGCACAATTATATCTCAGTGGTATAAAAGACACCTTATTTTCTTTACCCAATTTTCTCAGGGTTATAGGAACATCTCCCAAAGCTCCCAAGCAGTTGAATTTCTCACCCTTGTTTCCCACTCAGAACTGAATATTTCTGGAAATGCAATCTGCTGGGCCATTTCTGAATTAGCCAAGTGTTTGAAGCAAAGTCACGCTTTTCATCTTTTGGTTAACTTTCCAAGGCCTGTTTGATCTTTTGTAATTAAGATGGTATTTCTGACTTCATGTGTATTGACAATGGGATTTTCATAAACCAAACACAAGTTATTTACAAAGTTAAAAATGTAGTGTATAATTATATATTATTTTCAGAATCCAGAATTCACTGAATATGGGGAAATTTATATTTTTTTAATATTCTGAGCTTTTTAATTTGCATCCCACTTTTTAAAGTGAAGACTTATTGTTCTGGGTATGGGTACTAAAATTTCAAATACCTGAATTGTAGTCTAAAAGTGTCATCACAATCAGGAATTTATGGCAAAAGATGGATGGTACAAAAAGGAAGAAGTTCTTACCAATAGCCCTAAAGGTGGTGCCAGTCTTCCTTTATTCTATGGCTACCTATAAGGAAAAAAAAATAAAAGTAAAGGGAGTCAAGCTCCTTGGCCTGATGTTTGAACTGGTGTCAGATGAAGATTCTTCGTGGCACAACACATATCTGAGAAGTCTGATCATCTTTATAGTTTTCTTTGTCTATTTCTATATGCCAATGTGTTGTGTATGTCTCTAGGAGATGTGCTTTTAAATCTCTGTTTATATAAAGTCAATAAACATTTAATAAGCATCTATCACCTTGTTATAAGCACTAGACATACAAATGCAAAAAAGAAAGGAGAAAGAAAAAAGAAAGAGAAAAGAAAGAAAAAGAAAGAAAAAAAGAAAACAAAAGAACAAAAAAGAAAAAGAAAGAAAATCTTTGTTATTCAGGTATTTATAATTTCATGGTACGATGACAACAAATTTAGGACTACACTAAAGGGCTAGACAAGGATAAACCTGTGTACATACTTGATGATACATTCTGAGCCTTCTTCTCATTTTTTTTTTTTGGCATGCCTGTGTTATGGGATACCTGGCAGATAACACTGGAATAATGGAGAATTGGCTTTCCTTCCCTCTACTTTAAAGGTCTTCTGGAATTAATGTGGAGACTCAAGAACTGCAGGGGAATCATTACTTGTTACTTGATAAAGTTCAAAGTTAATTCTAAAATTGTTGATTGGTTAATAAATATTTATTAAGTGCCTGCAGTGTGCCAGATACTAAGTGGTCTGGATATAAGAAGAGGCAAAACACTCTCAAGGGGTTCAGAACTGAAGGGAGAGAAAACAAACAAATAAATATATACAAACAAGCTATAAATAGGATAAATAGGAAATAATTAAAAGAGGGAAGGCACTAGAATCAAAATTGGTTGAGAAAAATTTCCTATAGAAGATGAGATTTTTATTGGGGCTTAAAGGAAGCAAGGGGAAAAAGTAGAAGATGAAGAGGGAAGGAGAACTGGAGAAAATACCCATAGCTCAGAGATGTAGTGTCTTGGTTGTAGAGCAACAAGGGAAAGAGTACCAGAAGGGGTGTAAGATAACGAGATGATTAGGAAGGTAGGAAAGAGCTAGGTCATGAAGGATTCTGAATGCCAAACAGAACATTTTATATTTGATCCTAGAGGTAGCCAAATACTGAAGTTAATTATTGAGTGCAGTGGGGATAACATGGTTAGAACTATGAAGTAGAAAAATCACTTTAGTGGCTCAGTGGAAGATGGATTAGAATGGAAAGAGACCTGAAACAGGCAGATCCATTAACAGGCTATTACAATAATTTGGGCATGAAGTTATTATAAGGTCTGTCTCAGAGTAGTGACAGTGTTGGGGGAAGAGAATTGGGGGAGGAGAGGGGAAAATATTCTAGAGTTTTACAGAAGTGAAATTGATAGTCCTTGCAAGAGATTAGATAATGAGAGTGACAGGAGTAAGAGACAGTAAAGAGTTGAGGATACACCAGCTTGTGAACCTGAAGGACTGAAAAGATGAAATAGGGAAGGAGGAGAAGAGGAGATGAGTTCTATTTTGAACATGAAAGTTTGAGATGTCTTCTGCACATCCAGTTTAAAATATCTGAAAGGTAGTTGAAGATGCAAGTTGGAGATCAGCAGAGAGATAGGGGAAGGATCGGTCAATTTAGAAATAGTAATTAAATCCATAGGAGCTTCCAGCATTACTATTGTTATTTGAGCCTGTCATTGTTTCCTTTCTCATATTCTAGGGACAGCAGGAGCAGATGCTGACCTTCCTACATTAGTACAGGCTCATTTTAAGATGAGTCAAAGATCTGTCAGGATAGGATTATGTAGAAATTGAGGGTGAGGATAGTTGTAAGTGACTCTGTGTAGATCATTATCTCTGATTGAGAAAGAGAGGCATAAATTTATGGCAATATTGTCAAAGTTCATGGACAGCTCCCTCCTATCTATAAGCAAGCAATAAATTGTTGGGGAGAGGGAGGGAGGGAGTTTGCTCTATAGTAATACAGAAGGGGTTTGGTAAACGTCTCTTGTTCCAAAACATCATACATCAATAAATTTAAATAATTTTAAAAGGAATAGCCTTTTAAATGTGATTTCTTTTCAAAGTAATAGGGTTTCTTCTGATTTAGAGGATAACCCTATTGGAAGAGGCATATTCATTCTGATTGGAATTATGTATTGTATTTATATAAACATATATAAATGAAGTTTGTTACCTGAGAGAAATTTTGATCTGGAAGTGAACAATGTGTAATGTGACAATTTTAAAAGGACTTGAATGAAGACTTAAAGCATAGTTCTCTGGGGCATTCTATTCCTGCAGTTTTGTGAGCTTAATTGATAAGACCATAAATACAATAGGGGGAGGATTTACACTATGTACCCGTGATTTCTGGCACATAGAAGGAGTTTTAGTTATTAACTATTGGCTAAGAGAGAGTTTATAATACAACAATGCACAAGACCTTTCCCAGAGACATACATACCATATAGGAATATAAAGACACATAAAGAAAGCCCTCAAGATGATTAGACTTCTCAGAGTTGCATTGCTTTGCTAGAAAGAAGCTTCACCTAACTGTTTCAATGTCCTCCTTCTAAAACATATTATTCATATAGGTTGTTTGTCCTTTGCTCTGGAAGAGGACTATGACATGTGAATAAATTAGACTTAAATGAGGGTAGGCTACCTACAGTAACCAGTCTCATTCTCTTCTCCAAAGCCATCTAGATCCAGTGGCAAGATATATAGATCAGGACAATTAATGATGGCCCTGGGTGTGGTGGGAGCCATTGGTCTTCCAAGCTATGATCTTTCCCAGATAATAAATGAGGCAAAGAATGGCCTCTTTTATCTAGTCAAAAAAAAAAAAAAAATCAGTCTGTGAGGGGAAGCCCCTTGAGGTTTCTGGCTCAAACAGAAACTATAAGTATTTATACTTTCTACTAACCATTAAGTCCTAAACAATGATGAAGTGAGACTTGAGCTGAGATATATTGTTGGCTAATCAGTAAGAACCAGTGATTTGGGTTAAAGGCATGGTCCTTAAAAAAGAAATCTAATCATAAAACACCAAGATATCTTATAAGGTTTTGACAATAAAAATTTCTATTCTTTTGGGTAAAGCACACACAGGTAAGTCAGGAAGGAAAGGAGAGAGGAAGGAAAAAAGGAAGAAAGGAAGGAAGGAAGAAAGAAAGAAGGGAGGGAGGGAGGAAGGAAGGAAGGAAGGAAGGAAGGAAGGAAGGAAGGAAGGAAGGAAGGAAGGAAGGAAGGAAGGAAGGAAGGAAGGAAGGAAGAAGGGAGGGAGGGAGGAAAGTAAGAAAAGAGCCTTAATCACTAAATTGGTATTATCTCAATCAAACTGAAACCTGGGAAAGACCTTAACTTAAAAAGACCAATGTCTCCTACTGTATCCAGAGCCAACTCCAGCCATCTGGATCTTGCCACTGAACCCAGATGGCTCTGAAGATGAGAGTGAATATGAAGAGTCAGTGAGGATGCAGAAGGACCCAAAGCAAATTCTGGGAGGAGACTGTACAAGATTGCAGTTTAATCTTTATAGCAGGCAGCAAATTATTGTGGAAAGATTACTGGATTGAGAGTCAGAAGAGCAGTATGTGAATCCTCACCCTGCTATTTATTAACTATGTGACCTTGGACCATTATCTTACATCTTTCCAGAGAATGTTTTCTTAGGACCTGACAGAGCAAATGATTACACTCCTCAGCAATATCAAAGTCTTAAGGGATTATATTGTTCTTTGAGAATGATACTTCAGAGAAAGACTTCAGAGGGAGTCTGATATTGGGAGAATCTTCTTTAATGAAAGAATTCCATTGATTTACCAGGCAGGTTAAGGAATTGGGGGGGGGGTAAGCAGAGATGGTGTTTGGGATGCAGAAGCTTAGACTCTCAGGTAAATAATAAACTGCCTAAACCAGACTCTATAGAGACCAGAAATAAATGCTCCCCAATATTCTATTGTAGTAGTTGGTTCTGAAAGAATTTGCCAACCAAGTGTTATTTTTACAGTAAAGACGACCAATACACCTTACTGACAGGAGACAAAAAAATTCCAGAGTATTAGACTTTTTACTCTATCTGATGTTGGGAGGTCTTGGGGGAAAATGGTATTAAAGAAAATGGTAACTTACACCTCTGGTTAGAACCTTGAAGAGATGACTCTTTGGAAAGGTTAATAGGAAAAGGAATAGGAGTTAGATAAGGATGCACAAGACTACAAATGTGTTGAAGCTGGACCATAAGGCATTTGCATACTTGTTACCCTTGATTCAGGGTAGGATCAACATTGACCCAGTATGCCAAACAAAGAGAGACCTTTTTACAGGCTCTAACTGCCTGCAAAGCCAATGGGGAAACAGTGATTCATGGTTACTCTAATCCCTTCTTGAAGGTAAGCAGGGGAATATGATCCTTAGAGGGAGATTATTACCACTGCAATCAAGCATGTAGACCATTTGATCTGACGATAGAAAGGCATCAGTTGTTGCCTTTGACCTTAATGAAGACATCAATTTGTCCCATTCTGAGTCTGCCTACTTGAACCTCTGGACTGGTGTTAGACTATTCCATAATACCATAGTGGCTGAGCTATGTGTTTTAGAAAGAGCAAAAGAAAGAGAACAGTTATGTTGCATTCGTCTCTTTGTGATAGAGCAGTGCAAGTCAGGAAAATCTGATTTTTGGGGTGTTTTTCTTGCATTTTGGTGTGTTCTCATTTTTCTTGCTTTCTGTTATATGTGTTTATAGGGAAAGTATTTTGTGGTTCTCTGTAAAGCACTTGAGGTCACATCAAAGGAATATGTAAATATAAATCAATCAATTAATTACTAGATATTAACCCCAAATTAAGAACTACTGTTCTGAAGCAAGTCAAGTATATATTTCTCTCTACAGGAAAGGAGCTGACAAGGAAAAAAAAAAAGTACAATTAAAAAATAATGTGGAATGAAGTGATACAGAGAGAAATTGTGGGATGTCTTGGTGGGAGCCTGGGAAAGATCATGAAATTTTTTAAAAATCCCAAAGTGTTTTTGTTTTTAGTTTAAGGGAAGAGTATGCCCACCCTTGCCCTACAGGAAGCTCACACAATGAACATTTCACTGACAGGGTGGTTACTCATTTCAGTGCATGGCTCCTGGCCTTTTTATTTTTTTTAATTCTTCCTGCATATACTTAAGGTTCTCTAAATAAATTAAAAGCAATAACAACAACCAAAAAAAAAAAAAACCCACCTAAAGATTCTGGGGTCAGATGTACTATATGAAGGATATGACCCAGAATAAAAAGAGTTCCTCTATATTATGATTATGTTTTGAAATGGCAAGGACTAGCAATATCCTGAGATGCCATTACTACACTATAATAACATTAGATGAATTAGAGAGTTTAGTGGCATTGCAGCAGCCAGGCAGAACTCAAAATTATATACTTCAGAAGGGACTTTAATTTTTTTCTTTACAATTTATAGGCTTTTAAAAAAATCCTTTCCCCTTCTTTTTGCTTACTAACCGTCCCCCAAAACAAAACAAGCTGGACTACAATTAGTAAAGTGAAATAATATGAATTCCTCTCCATAAATCATTATTCTATTCAGACACTTAGTCAAGGGACTACATCTGAGGGACTGGATTTCCACAAAATGAAAAACACCTTTATGGCAACAGGTCTAGTGCTCTTAGGAATGCATACTGATATTTTAATAAAAGAATATCTTACATTTTTAAATTTTTGGGCCATTTTATGAAAATTCAATTAAAGCATGCAATTTATTTGAATAAATAGAACCTTTGGTTTTTCATTTAAGATAAAAATCTAATTTGAAAACCATCACTATCTATGGTCCAATAGATTGATAAAATCCCACAATAGATATTACTTGTTAGATTTATGTAGAGTTCATTTTCTGTGAAATGCTCAAGATTTCTTCATTTTCTTCTATGCAAAACTTTAAACGAAACGATGTATAAATCGAGCCTCTTCTATTGTTAAAATTGCTTGATTGAATGATTGACTACACTTATCAACAACAACAAAATTTATGTGAAGTGAGGAAAGTGGGCAACTGTCTGAACAAGTCACCAGAGAACATCTGTAGAAGTATTAAAAAATAATAACTGAGCAAGAAAAGTGACAATCAGTCATTGGACTTTGGTTCTATTAGTCATCTTTGCTACCCAAATGAGCTAAGAACTAGAGACATTTCTAGACATCCCTAACTCAAATGGAATCTCTTCCATGAAACTTATTCTGAATATATATATATATATAACTATATATATATATATATATATATAACTATATATATATAGTTAATAAAAACATTCCCTTCTGCTACCCTTAAATTATAGATAAAAAATTTTATATCTGCTTTATGCACCTATTATGGATACCATGTTATATTATTAAAATTTGATATATACTTAGATTTTCCCATTGAACTGTAAGCTCCATGAGCTACAAGTGGAACTCAGCACAAATGAAGAATCTCATGTAGTAGTCACATTATAGAAATTCACACTGTCTCTTTTTACTGGGCTGAAACCAATGACCCATGCTTTACATAATTATAACTACTAATAGTGAAAATTCAAATACATCTGAATACTTCAAGGGATTTTACTAGTCACCTACCTGTAGTTTTGATTTGTACTTCCTCTAGTGCCCAGTACTCTGTTCTACACATAGGAAGTAATGAATGTTTGTTTAAGTGGTTGAAGAAAATAGAAAATTAGCCTGTGGAGATCTTCTGGGTTCACTGAGTTAAATCAGGAAATGATTTTGAAGTCCAATCCTTCTCATTTGACTTATGAGGAAACAGAGGCCCAGAAAAGCTGCAAAGTTCATTCAGGTGGAATCCTAACTTCCTTATTGTAGCTATAAGACAACTTTGGCTCTACTCAGAGGAAATTTGTGGAAGAGATAAGGATTGGCTGTGGGTCATTAGATATCATTAGATATACTTAAAAAAATAACTAAAGAAAATTATCCCAAAGTGTTAGAACAAAAAGGGAAAATAGAAATAGGAAAAAATCTATTGATCAGCACCTGAGAAAGATCCTCTGAGGAAATCCTACAAGAACACCATAGTTCAATTTTGTCTGCCTACATTTTGGATTTCCTTTACAGGCTAATTGTACACTATCTCAAAGTCTGATTCTTTTTGTACAGCAAAACAACTGTTTGAACATGTATACATATATTGTATTTAATTTATACTCTAACATATTTAACATGTATTGGTCAACCTGCCATCTGGGGAGGGGGGAAGGAGAGGAAAAATTAGAACAAAAGGTTTGGCAATTGTCAATGTTGTAAAATTATCCATGCATATATCTGGAAAAAATTACCATAGCTCAATTCTGAAATGACCAGAAAACATTAAGAGCAACAAGAAAAAAAATTCAAATATGATGGAGCCACAGTTAGAATTACATGAGACCTAGAAGTGGCTACATTAAATGACCCACAGATCTTGGAACACTATATATCGAAGAACAAAAGAACTAGGGTTGTAGCTAAAAAAAACTCATACCAAGAAAAATTAAACATAATTCTGAATGCTCCTAGGTCTCCTGACTTTAAGAACTGGTTTTTCCTTCATTGAATTGAATTTGGAATATCTGAGATTCAAATCCTAATTCTGCTACTCACTGCTTGTGAAATCCTGGTGAGTCACTTAATATCTATGACTTAGTTTCCTCATCTGAAAAATGAGGGCTTTAGGCCAGATGATCTTTAAAGTCCCTTTTAGACTTATCTCTATGATTTTTCATTATGGTCCAAGATAGAATGTGAGAATACGGGGAAGAAAGAATTTCACAGTTGGAATTGAGCACTTCTCAGATAGGAGAATAGAGAAGATATTGCTCATGCTGAACTTTGAAAGAATAGGAAAGTTTTTGATACAAGAATAATCTCTGGCACTTATTTTTATCATCACAGTGTCAAGGCTGTGGTAAGAAGCACAAGAGCATCCAAATATGGGAGTTGGACCCACCTTAGAGACACAACCTGGCAAAGGTAGAAAAGCATAGACTCCGGAATCTAAGGACTTGGACTCAAATCCTACTTGTGATGTTTATTCCCTATTTGACATTAGGCAAGGTACTTAAACTTAGTTTCTCCAACTATTAATGAAGGTATTGGACAAGATAACTGCCAGGGACCTTGCTCAACAGGGACCTGTTCTTCCTGATTCAGATCAGATCTTGGACTAAGTTTTGGACTAATTGGACTAATCCTGGAGTGTTCCACATCAGGTGATGAATATTCTTCATCTGCATGTTTCTATACTAGCAATGAATAAATGAAAATTTCTTTGAGAAGATAGATAATACTGCAGAAAAAAATAAATTTAATCTTGATGTAGAGAGAAAAAAGAGTGAGAAAGAGAGAGACAGAGAGAGAAACAGAAACAGAGAGACAAAGAGAGAGAGAGAGAGAGAGAGAGAGAGAGAGAGAGAGAGAGAGAGAGAGAGAGAGAGAGAGAGAGAGAGAAATGAAGTTACTAAATACACCTCATCTAATTCACCTCTTTGCCAATGGCTATCCCTGTTTTTTTATGACCTGTTTTTAGTCCTTATTGAGCTGACCTAGTTAAGTGGCTAGAATTAGTCTTTCTCCATGAGTTAGTTTTAAATTTTAAATGTAGATATTTCATGGGAGTAAATGATAGATAGAATCATCCTATAGGTTAAAAGAAAGTGTAACTGCCAGAGATTGAAGAGGAAAGGGGCACATGTTCTCTCTCTTCAGCAATAGAAATCTTATAGTTTCTCAAAGAAAGCTTCCTCCCTCTGTCCTTCAAGAACTACAAAAAAACATTCTTATGCCCACGGCAAGAACCACAGGCTTTAAATCTGTTTTTAAAAGACAAAGTTAGTTAGAAGGGGGCTGGGAGAAACCACAGAATTTGGGCCACAAGAATTCATGGACAAAGTCCTTACAAATATCATGAGGTTGCTTCTGGACCAGATGGTGTTAGGGAAGAAAGCAGAGCAAGGAGGAAATTACCTGAGTGAAAGAGAGTCAGCTTCCACTTTTAACTAATTAGGTATTAAACTTGGTTATTTTTATTTCTTGGAGAAGTATAAATGCTTTTCAAAACTTAAAATAAATAAATAAATAAAATTAAGTATTCTGGGACCAAGACCTGTTTGTCTTATTCTAATAACAGCTCAGGTGAAAACTGGGCAAAACTGAAGCAGTCAAAAGTCCCTGGTGAGAGAAGAAAAGAGATCATACTGATTAGTGTATTCATGGTAATTGATTCAAAAGCATCCAGGACAAATAAAAAAATGAGATAGAGGCTGGGGAAGGGAAGCACAAAAGAAACATATCTGATTTGTAAATGAGCTCTTCTGACTTTCCTCCATTCCTCAAAATGCCATCTCTTCTCTCTCGCCCTCACTTGCCCCTAAATACAGAAATTAGTCAGTATCACTTCACTACCTGACAACCCTTTTCCTTTTCTTTCATATTCTCCTCACTTTCCAAAGGCTCTCAGATGCATTCATTGCTCAGAGGCATTGATAATAGTCCAGATTAAAGGGACTGTTAACCCTTGATTTGGTAATCAGACCCTAGTTTAATCCGAGACAGAAACAATACCTGATTCTCATTAAGTCATAAATGATAAACAAGGGTCAAAGAAACAGCATTTGGGTTATGTGAAAATTAAAATGCATAGAGTCAGATACTGAATATAATAACTGATTACTATCAATGATTTCATGAAGTCTCCAAATGTTGCTTATAATACTTAACCATCCTATTTAATAGAACACCTTTCCCAAAAGTTAGTCTTTAAAAAGAACACAAACCAAGACCCCTGGTTGTATAAAGAACTAAGGCCAGGATTCAGATAGTTAAAGTGATTGGGGGAAGAGGACAAGGGATGAGTTAGACAATAACTGAATTTTAAGTGGAAGATGTCAAATTTTTTTAACAATTTAAAAATTTGACCTTCATGTTGTAATTAAGGTCTAGCTATGCTCTGATTCTGTTATTTCTTGCTTTTATGTTTATCTATAAGACTAACAAAAATATCCACACACCCTCTCCATGTAGACCTGCTACTTGGCATTGGATAGGATAAATAGAAAACAAGAACTCTAGAGTGGGGGAAGAGAGACAAAGTGATTCTTCTTAATACTACCTCAACAAATACTTAATATAATAGGGGTACTAAGACAAAGACTTTAGTCTCTGATGCAGAGATCAGAAAGCTCTTTTATGTGATTGAAGATGATAGGAAGGGAAGACATTGAAAAAGAATACTTTTATTTGAAGACATTGGTTTGCATTGAAATCCACTTATGTACTACTTTTTGAGGAGCTATGAGAAGAAGGAGAGGCTGTGAGGATAAGTGGTTGGTAAGTGGGATTTCATTAATGTAGGGAATAGTTTGTGAAGAAATGCTGTACATAAATGCAAATTATTTTGAAACTTAGGGTCTGGAAGCATTCAGATGTCAACTGACATACCTACATCATGCAGTTACTTTAAGTCAGAGTTGAAACTTGAACCCAGCTCTTTCTGACTCCTAAGCACATTCTCATACTATGTCACATTGCTTCTTATAGAATCTAAAATAATACTTCTAAGGAGGTTTGCCAGGCAGGATATACATCTAGCCAGCCTGGACTCGTGGAAATAATTTCTAAGGGGGAATATGTAAAATTTTACATGGAAGAAGAGAGTGGTTTTCTCTAGAAGCCATCTTGAGAAGATGGGAGGAACATTTGAAAAGAGATGCAGTTCCCTAGAATACTGATCATTTCTCAATTGATAAACAGTTAAAGAATATGAAAAGATGGTTTTTCAGAGAAAGAAATCCAAGATATTGATACCCATACCCCCCAAAATGCTCCTAAATAATAATAATAATTAATTAAATGCAAATTAAGTTAACTTTAATACTCATTCAATTGGCAAAGTTAATTTTTTTAAAAAGGAAAGTAACAACTGGTAATGGAATTATGGGAAAGCAGGAATGTAAATGCATCACTGAAAGAACTGTGAGCTAGTTCAGCCATCCTGAAAAACAATTTGTAATTATACCCCAAAAGCTATTAAACTGGGTATATACTTTGACCCAGAGATAACACTTCCAAGTCTGTCCCAATCAAAGAAGAAAAGGACCCATACACATAAAAATATTTGTAATGTCTCTTTTTGTGGTGTCAAAAAGAAAAGGTAACTGAGGAGGTTCCAACAACTGAGGAATGGCTAAACAAGTTATGGTATATGTGACAGAAAACGATTGTGCTGGAGATAAGAGAGGAGACAGTTTCAGAGAAACCTGGGATATATGTGAACTGATACAGAGTGAAATGAGCAGAACCAGGAGAATAATTTATAAAACAATTTTGTAAGGGCAAACAACTTCAGGAATTCTAATAAACACAATGACCAACTACAGTTCTAGAAGCTTCACGATAAAACGTGCTACCAACCTTCAGGTAGAGAGATGATAGACTCAGAGTGCACTTAGAGATTTTTTTTTTTTTTTTACTTAGTGCAAGATCTTGTTTTGCTTAGTAGAGGTTTTATTTTTCTTTGTTTCTTAATTTGGGGAAAAGAGGAGAGATTGAAGATCAAAAAATAAAATAAAACATAATTTTTAAACCTAGAAGTATAAATTTATGTAACTAATTGGAAAGGGCTACATAATATACTTCTAATATAAAAAGAGAAAATATATATATATTTTTTTTTTTCAGAATCCTGGTATCTTCATAGAAAATCAGAAAACTAAAGTAAAATATAATTAAAATAAATTAAAGATCTAGTTACCTATTAGAAAGGAAAACTGAAACCCAGAGACATGAAATAGTTTGTTCCCCAGGTAAAAGTTTAAAAAAAAATAATAATAATGATAAAAAAATAAAGTAAAAAATAAAGGGTGGTGGCTGGAATTCTAATTGTCACCCAATAACTTTTCCCAAAAGGTAATAAAGTCAATTCTAATGGAGTATTTTAAGATCTTAAAACTCTTATCTTCTGCAAGAAGCCTTTTCTAATTCTTCTTAATGCTAGTGCCTTTCCTCATTGGCAATTTATATTATATTATACATGGTGTCTTTTTTGCTGTCTTTCCCCTTAAATTGCGATTTCCTCCACTTATGGAACTGGGTTTATTTGTTTGTTTACTTGTTTTGTCTTTTCCTTGTATCCTTAAATCTTAGCACCATGCCTGCTAATAGTAAATATTTAAATCCTAGTTGATTTGACAGAGCTAGAAGAGAAGATAAAAATCCCTCTTTTGACCAGTGAGGAAAGTGACTCCTTGAGAAATTAAAATGTAAATTGACAGTTAGTGTCCCAAACTGAGATTAAAACTCAAAATTCTTGATTCCCAGATCACCAGACTCTCTACACTACTTTTATATCTTTAGTTTTTTGTTTATTTGTTTTGGTTTGGTATTCTGGCTATGAGCTTTCGATTTGCCTAATAAACAAAGAAATTCAGTGAGAAGATTTGAAGATGGTGCTAATGATTCAGAATAGTTGAGATGAAAATGAAAAGTGAGTCACCTGTAAGCTAGTACTGTATAGTTTACCAGTTTCATACTCTATTCCCTTAGTCTTAAAATTTTTTTTTTTTTTCATAGAAGTCATTTTGGGGGATGTGACCGTGTATGTGCTAATTAATTTCTACAGTTACTATTAACTGATAGAAACAGAGTCAGGAGTGAGTCAAAGCAATTGAGAATGGATTGCTGTAAAGGATCAAAGATTTGACCAAGTTACAGAGAAGGTAACATCAGGAATTGTCCATAGAGTGTACCTGGCCTGACCCAAATTTGAATGCAAAATATATCAGAAAAGCTATTATTAGTCTCTAATTTGCCAGTTTCAGTTATTTTGGGGTTTGTGACCTTGGACAAGTTCCTTTCTCCAAACCTGATTGAGTGGACAGCCATTCTAAAGGAATCTCAGTTCAGAGATTCAAATGTAAGTATTCTTTTAGACTTGATATTTCCTTGTAGCCAAGAAATCAGGGGACCTCCCTATTCAGATTTGCCATGTTTTCAAGTTTGTGGTTGGGAAAACCCCCTGGAGAAGCTGGCATACCACCACACTTGCTGTATAATTTAGAAGTTTGGAATTCTAAATACCACACTGTTTGACTTTAAAAAAAAAAAAAAAAAAAAAAAAAGTTGTCATAGGAAAAAAAATAATATAAACCATATCTTTTCAAGAGGCCTCGATATAAAATATATATATATATATATATATATATATATATATATATATATATATATATATATATATATATATATATATATATATATATATATATTTTAGTCTACTATGGTAGATATGATCACTCAGGTTTTCCATGTAAAGTACCCAGTCAATCAACTGGCCAAAGAAACAGGAGAAATTAAATGTAGCTCATCGTTAGGATGAATGGGCACAAGAAGCATTGTTTAGTTACTTATCTCTTGTGAAATCTCTGCTCCATAAAACATTATGCAGCGTAGCATTATGCAGTGTAGATTTTTCTTTTTAAGCTTTGTTGCCTTGAGAGTCATTTCAACATTTAGGTTTCATGGTTCAAATTTCAGTCTTATAGCATTTTTTTTCCAAGTGAGTAGAGACATTTTTCACTTCAAAAACAGGAAAATATTTGAATTTCCACATTGCTTGTCAGAGATTCCATTCAATTCATTTAACTTATAAAGTGTGCTAAGTGTTGGGTGGCCCAAAAGGAAGAGGGGATAAGGATAGAAGGAATTCCAACAAGAGTTCCTATCAAAAAGGAGTTTACATTTTATTGGGATGATATGCCATATATACAGAGAGGTAAATGGAAAAGATATACAAAACAATTTTTAAAAAATTTAAAAAGCAAATTGCATTGTTGGAAAACACCATTCTATTCTGAACATTAAAGGATGTAGCTATGGATGATGTTTGAGGAGGAGGAAAGTAGAGAGAATGAGCTAGGAAAGAGGGATCAGAAAAGGAACAGACAGTAGTAACTACCAATAAATATTTCATCCTGTTGCTATGTAGCAGTGGTTCTACCAGTTCAAATTGCTTAACGGTATTCAGGTTGATACAGGGTTTAGTTAGTTGAGAAGCTGGAAAGGGATAGATTTCACCGGGCTTGTGGTTTTGTTTTGGCAAGGATTCTGGTGCAAAATTTGAGAACCCACAGCCTTGGACATATGCCATTTGGAAAGGAGAACCTGCTTGTCTCTTCTTGCGGGTGCATTTTGTTCAAACAAAAGCAACATTTGGGGTTTTTGTTAGTTTGTATAGGGCGTGTGCATGAGCTTGTAAGTAAGGGGAAAAGATAAAAAGTCTTAACTTTTGATAATCTCAACTGCATCATAGGCAGAGTTGTAAAGAAATTTAGAGATCATCTAATTCCCCTCTTCCTCTTAATTTTACAGATGAGAAAACTGAGACCCTTTCCACTTTTCCCATCTTATCCATTACTTCCTGTCACTCACTCTGTGATCTAGTGACAGAACCTCCTTTCTGTTCATCACACACAATATGCAATGTCTCAGCTGCAATTTCTTTGACTTTCCCCCATGCCTAGAACTTTTTCCCTCCTCACCTCCATAGTTTGCTTTCCTTACATTCCTTCAAATCTCAATTAAAATCTTACTTTCAGCACGATACTTTTCTCACAGCCCTTAATGCTAATGCTTTCCCTTTGTTAATTATTCCCAGTTTATCCTCTTATCCCTTTATTGTGCATAATTATTTACATGAAGTTTTTTTCCATTTGTCTCTTAGATATTTGAAATTAGAGACTCTTTTTTTTTTTTTTTTTGGCTTTTTTATATTTCCAGAGCTTAGAGTGGTGTTTTACCCATTGTAGGCACTTAATAAATGCTTTTAAACTTTTCAACAATAAATAGCAGAATTTGAACCCTGATCCTCATTCCATTATGCAATACTCCCTCTAACCTTAATAGAAGAAAAATCTGCCATTTCCCTGTTGTTTATGGGGAAAAGAAAACAGAAAGACATGATTCTATTAAAAAAAAAAAAAAACTGGACTAAAGTATTTTTTTTTTTCTTTTGTCCTTTAATACTTCCATTTAGACCTTGAGTTTTTAGTTTTAGGAAGGAGAAAGTGTGAATGTAGGAAAGTTTATTTTTGTCTTTGGCAGACAAAGGTATTAAGCTGATAAACTGTATTAGTGAACAAAAAGATTCTGTTGGCTAACTTAGCAGGTTAGTTATTGATAGTTGTTGGCAAGGCCAGTAATCATATTGACCCTTGGAAGACAAAGAAGTTTTCAAATTCATTTAGCATTTAAGCTATCAGAAACTGCCTCATTCATTTTCTATCCAAGTGACATAGTTATACAACTACCAGAAATGAATCATTTATTTTCCCAGCCCCATTCTTGTCCAAGGTAGGTTTACTGGATAGCTCTACACTTATTTTAAGTCAATAACCTGCCTTTTAAAAATTCTTAACTACCTGTGTTGCTTGTGAACTTACTAGGATTCTAGTTGGTAACTAAATCATATGGATTGAAAAGAGATACATCTTTGACATACCTAACTCTCCTACTCAAACATTAATCAAAATTGATGGAGAATGGGAACAAACAATGCTGTGTTATTGTCATTCAGTCGATTCAGTAGTGTCTACCTCTTTGTGATTCCATCTGCAATTTTCTTGGCAAAGATAACTGCAGTGGTTTACCATTTTCTTATTATAAAGATCACTGTGATTAGTACAAATATATTGCATGGCTAATGCCCTGCCTCCTGTCTAGATCAAATTTAGTTATAATTATAGCTGCTACAACAACTTTTTACACTTAAAAAACAAAAATTCAAGACTCCTGAGAACTATAATATTAAGGAAAAAGAGTAGAGATTTGGGTACATAAAATCAAAGGAGAGCTTAAGAGAAGCAAAGAAAGGAAAAATACACAGAGACTTTACATAAGTGGATTACATATAGTCTTTACAATGTTTACCCTTTCCTGATCCACATCTTAGTCTGAAATATCTTGATTCAAAGCTCCTTTTAGGTCAAGTTGACTGATGATATGCTGTCTGAGTATACAGTCTAGGAAAGCACTATTCATAAATATGATACTTGAACCACTGAGACAAAAAACATTGCCTGCTTCTTTTTTTTTTTTCTTGAAAAGTAGTTTAAAAAGGCTTTTGATTCTAGGTGCATTATTATTTTCAAGATTACCTGGGAATAGTTAATATTCTATCTTCAATCTCTGGATTTTTATGTTCTGATTTCTGAGTTTTTGTTCTAAGTTACATATAATAAAGGCTATCACTGATAATCTGATTTAGTGATATTAAACCTAGTAGGTATTAGGCTAGATTCCTTCCCCTCCCTTCCCATTCAGCAATTTGCTCATTTTTTTTTTCCAGACTAATATGTGACCAGATTTACAAATCTTTATGAAAAGAAAGAAAGGTTTACATAGTAGTATTGCAAATACAACAGGGCTAGAAATCTGAATCAAACATTTGATTTGACTCTGAGACCACTGGCTCTATTTGCTGCATACCAGATATAAAAGTAGTATTTTAGTAACAATTCAATTCGGCAAGCATTTATTAAACATCTTATTTGTGGCAGACTCTATACGAGGCACTAGGATAAGAAGACAAAAACAAAAACTCATAGTCCTTGCCCTTGTGGAGCCTTTATTTCATTTTACACAAATAATACATTTAAGTTTATATGCATACACATACATATACAAATAGATATATATGTATATATACACATAAAATAAATATGTAGATATACATATAGATAGTATTTTTATCATATTATTTACTTAAATATATGTATTCATTATTATACTATGAATGTGATTATACTATCTTTATTATATGCAAGTGAGAATAAATACTCAGAAGCCAAAACACTCTGGATAGGAGTAGATATAGAGTATATAAATATATATATATTTATATGTATATATATATGTATCTGTTTCCAAAAGCTAAAAGCAGTGAGTGATGAATTTGAGTGAGTATTTCTGTCTCAAGAGTTCAAGTAGCATAAGTAAACACCTGTGGGAATTGTGTTAAAGAAAAAGTTTAATGTAATTTGTTGTCCCTGAATTAAGCTTTGAAGGGAACTTCAAAAAGTTAATGGTGAAGGAGAACTTTCAGAACAAAGGGGATAATCTATGCTAAAGGGTCTAGGGGGATAGATAGATGTCACATACAGGGAATTGTTTTCAGCAGAAATCACTGGTTATTCAATATGTATTTTACAAAATGTCCTCCTTTTGGTGGAATCTTTAGTATCTGAATACTTACACTAGGTTTTAATAATCTTCAATTTTCATTTTCAAATTGGGATATAATCTGATTTTTGGCTAGAGCAAAAATATAGCTCTTTAAATCTTTGTACCAACTGCTGCATGCTCACAAACACATTGATCATCCAGAATGAAGGTCTGTGATCATCCAAGATATATTTGATAATATCTGATAGAAGTACCCTGCTTGCAACTCCCTTGTTTAGGCTTTAGATATGAATTCTGGCACCAGATCAGCTTGAGTGCAGATGGATTTGCATACCTCATCCTTCCTAACATGGAAATTCAGACTCAGGGTATGCTTTAAAAATCTCTGCACATTTGGAAAATGTTTGTGTCAATGCCATGACAAATTTTACTTGAGTTCAGATCAGATACATGAGGATAATAAAGTGACTCCTGATTTCTCATATAATGAAACTCATCCAGAAGAACACTTACTGGAAAGGGCATTGCTTCAAAGACCACATTTTCTTTCATGTATTTTAAGCTACAGGCCACTTGAATTTGAAAACAGCCTGTTAAATTAAAACTCTTAGATGAAGTAGTGGTTGGTCTCTTTTCATCCATCTTACACTGTATTTATCTTTTTGTTATACTCTTAAAAAAAAAAAGTTAAAATATGTGCCCTTTTAAAAAATAAATATGAACAAGCAAATTTATAAATTATGTCAGTTATTAGTGGTTGTTTGCATTCTTTCAATTTATGCCATCAATTTTTGATCTTGTAATTGAGGATATCTTTCTTGGATAAGGTTAAAATGGAAGAGATTCATTATAGATGGGGAGATACTTGTTTGGTCCAAATTATTCTCTATTGTGATGAATGCTTCAAGCCCTAAGTCATTATATTCCTCAATGAGCTGTAATCGATCTAACAATATATATTAGAAAAACTAAATGGATAAAAAATTTGTGTCTCTAGACTATGACATTTATTGGATGCTCAGTTTATTGAGTCCTTAACTAAATATATTTGGGATAGTCATTGCAAATGTGAAGTGAATTATCCTAGAATTGAATAGGAAGAAAAGTGGACTGGATTATATTTAGGAAATTATATAGTACTTTTAGCAATCTTTAGTGCACAGATCCATCTTCATAATATAAATGTTCTCCAAATGTTGATATAAATGTTTGTGAATCATAGACCTAAATTATAGTCTTTAAAGAATCAAACTTGTATGTGATCCATTAGACAATGGGAAAATATTCATATTGCTTTCCAGTGAGCTTAGCTTATTTCTAATACCCAAGAAGTGGTTTATGAAATTATCTTTGAAGAAATGTAAAAGATCTCTCTTCATATAGTGAGAACAAAGGCTTATAGAAGAACAGTCAGAATGATACCCTTTAAATGTTTAGAGAATTCTCATGAATACCTCTATCAGTCATCTGTGAAGAAGAGAGAGGAGAAGAGATGGCTCCTTATTGAATTGACCTGAACCATGGAAATCAGATTCATTGAAATATTATAAGGTGGAATAAATGGAATACTGAGAAAATTCATTTTAAATGTTTGGATACAAAAGGGAACCTATGTCCTGTCCTATTTAAAATTATGAAGTAATATTGTCTTGTTCCTGAGGTCCTCTTCCTTTGTTCTATTTCCCTTTGGGTTTTGCTCCTTTCTACATTGCTGCCTCAGTGTGAATATACACCTGTTTCTCCTGAGAGCAATATATGCTCTCCAATCCTTCATTCATCCACAAGTGTAGGTGATGGATAACCCAGCTTCCCAGGGATATTTGCATTTTCTCATGGATTAAAAAGTTTTTTTTTTTTTTTTAAGTTTTGAGGACTTCGATGTTTGATACTTCCATAATTTCTCCTTTTCTTGCATCATTGCCCCTTACCCTCTTTTGTATCAATGAAAGATGGTCAAGCACAGCAATCATTTGTGACATGCAGAGGATGAAAGCTTTTAGCTAAAAAGATAACATTCTAATAGTTGGATTTCAGCCATCAACCACTATTCTTGGGGGAAAACTTCTGGTTTGGGGGGTTGTGGGGTTTTTTTTTTTGTTTTTTTTTTTTTGTTTTTTTTTTTGGAAGGGGTAAGATTGAGAGGAGGATCAAGGTCAAGAAGTCCCTGGATCTTTCAGATACCATTTTAGGTCATCAGCTATTTTGTTTAGTCTCGTCTTTTGATCATGTAAATATATAATAATGATTTTAAAAAGGTTATATGATCTGTTAGGATAGAAAGAAGAGTAAAGTATGTTAAAACCAGAAATAATTACCCAAAGCCAGATTTCAAACTCAGAACATCTTACTTTAGATCACAGTACTTCCCAAAGAGAAGGTATAATTATTAAAATTCCAGGATTGTGCATTACACTCAACTTTTTCAGAAAATCATTGATTGCAAAAAGCTGTATGCTTTTTAAAAAGCACATGTTTCTTTTGATTAAAAAGAAAAAAAATAGATTAATACTAGCAAAGCAAAATGTTCTGGTTGGTGAAGTTCTGACTTCAGAGATTGGTAAGTTGGTTCTGTTCTGGGCTCTGTGGGAGTGACTTTGTGGGTGGCCTTGCTATGTCTGGCAGTCCCTCTGTGCCTTAGTTTCTCCATCTGTTTTAACTGCAAAGATTGTAAAAATGCTTGTAGATCATAGAATGGAATGTGCCATATAAACAAAAAGCAAGTGTTGTTAAAATAAAATAGCAAATTAGTGATTCTTATTTCAAGTTGTTATTTTTAATGATTCCTGGAAATGCAAAATAATCAGAAATGATTACTAAAAAAGAATGAAAGAAATCATCTTGATAGTTTCTTTCAGAAACAGAATTTTTAGATTTTTTTTCTTGTAATAGTCACTGTTTAAGAAACTTCATCTGGCCTGTTTCCATGTCTATATATTTTTAAAACCTAGTCTCATCATAATTGGTCTGCTTGTTAACTCTCTCAAGGATTCTAATCTCTTTCCCTACCATTTTTTAGACAAACAAAAATTCTGATTATAAAATTCTCATTTTTTATTTATAATGCTCTTTTAAAATTCATTGCAGTAACAATATTAGCATTAACTCTTAGGCAAGAAATGGAAAATCGTGTGGGGGTTTTAATTAGCTTGTTTCCTAATCAGTGTTAACAAATGATTTAGATGTTAGAGGGAAAAAAAGCTATTCCTTTGAATTAAATGGCACTATTCTAGAGAATAATCAATTTTGCTTAGAAAGAATACCTTATCTCAGACAGGGCCTTAGAATTCATACCTATAACTACAACTAAACTTAACTGTAGGTTCTGTTTGTTAGTTCCTAATAATAGTATTAAGTAGCATTCCTTTTTATTCCAAAACATTACTAGAATCAACCAAAACTTTAGTAATTTGCTATGTCATTTCAGACTTAAGGATACAATGGACTAGTCCTAGTCCAGCCCTGTGATCCCAGATAAATTAGGACTGGACTCCAGAGGTGGGGTCAAAGGCAAAGTTCATCAGAACATTTTGTTCTATGTACATTCAGTGATTAATTGCATAGTTATAAATACAAAGGAGTACTTCTTTTGAATGCTAGCCTTGTACAAAGCATTTTGAGACATTGTAGTGCTACATGAGATGCTATTCCTTGCAAAAGTTGTTGATAATGATGATGATGATAATGCTAGCTTGGATTTTTAAGTTTCTTTCCCCTGAAGATAAAAATTTACCCTGAACCAACCATTGGCTAGGTCTCTCTGCAATCAATGACATATATTTATAAGCTGAAGAAATGAGAATGGAGGTGAATCTTTGGCTATGGAAAATAATTTTCTTTTATGTTAAGCTCATTCTCTTATCCATATGGGGATCCCATTCCAGTATGGTCATAATAGGAACCAGCTGAACTAACCATCTTAGATCTGGAAGAAACTGGCTTTAGGCAAATAGGATGAGACTAGAGCAGGTGTTCTAAAAAGGTTCCTAACCGTTCTTGTGTCTTGGATCCATCTGCCAAGTTAATAAAGCCTATGAATCCTTTCTTAGAATGAATGTTTTCAATGTATAAAATAAAATATGGAGGATTACAAAGGAAATCAATGAAATAGTTATCAATAGATTAATTATTTTTTAAGTTCACAGAATCCAAGTTAAGAACATCTAGATTGGAGAGTAGTTTTTGAAAAAAATAATAAACTCCCCAATTACACACACACACACACACACACACACACACCCCAAAACTATTCTTGATAAATTCTCTTTTACATTCCACTTCATCAAATCCCCAGTCATAAGAATCAAGAGAACAATTGTCACTTTCTAATAGGCTTGATTTTTATGAGTAGGGGTGTGCTGGGAAATATTAAGAAACCTGCTATTTGTTCTCTGGGAAAACAAAACAAAACAAAAAGATGTTTACAACATACACTTTGAAGTTTAATCTACACAATTAAGATTTTCCTCATCACTCCCTTAAATCTAGTCAATCAACACAAGAATAAATCAAACCATGATTTATAGCATGTTATGGATTTCTGAGGTGTAAATTATCATGCTGAAAAGTTAACAATTAGTTCTTCAGTCTGAGCTGGCTCCATCTTGGTGGCTAAGAGCATGATCAGTTTTGAAAGGCTTGGTCATCTACATGATTCAAGCTTCATTCACCTTTTAGCTGATCTCTTGAGATTAAACAATTACTCTCTTAAGGATCTTTGAGAGAAGAATATGTCCAGCAAATAAATGAAGAAAGAAATCAAAATAAAATTTTTTGAGATGAGAAATGATAACATTCAGGCTAACATGGAAATTTAATTTTTAAGAAAATTTTACGCAGTGGATAGAGCACCAGCCCTGAATTCAGGAGAACCCGAGTTCAAATCTGGTCTCAGACACTTGACACTTCCTAGCTGTGTGACCCTGGGCAAGTCACTTAATCCCAGCCTCAAAAAAAAAAAGAAAGAAAAGAAAAGAAAAGAAAAGAAAATTTTATTAGGAAAGAAAATACCAGAAGGAAGAAAGTCTCAAAACCCAAAAAGTCCAATTAATTGCCTTTAGCACAAATATCAATTTAATATCTATTTGTGCATGTTTTGTATGTAAAAGAGTTATTTTTATTGTTATATCCCAAAATTTCATTTATATAAGGAAAGAGGAGAGAATGCAGTTTAGATTGAATCAGAATTTGTTCACTACTACTATGGATAAGGAATAAAGCATTAACAATATCATCATCTTAGTCTTGCTCAGTTTGCATGAAGAGACTACTACAATATAATTTGGGACATTTACAGACTGACCACAGATTTAGAGCTGGGAGGAATCTTGGAAGTCATGTGGTCTACTCTAGCCCCTTCACTTTATAAGACAGCTAAAGACCAGAGAACATGTCTCTTACTTCAGTTTACACCAGTAGTAATAAGTGGCAGAACCAGAATTTGAATGCAGCTCCTTTGATTCCAAATCCAAAGTTCTTTGTACTGCATCATACACAAGCAGAAAAGGATGTGGATCTTGAATATCCTGGCAGGAGACCAAAAGGAGAGATGGCAATCTGGGAGAAGCTAATAGTACAGCTGGGCCAAGGGCCAGACAATCAGCTAACACATGGGCAAAGAAACTGTTTGGGGATGAGGCAATCCAGTGCCAGCTGGATTCTGACGAATAGGAATGTGACAGAGTAGCTCTTTGACAAGAATAGAGAAAACACTTCCAGTGGAGATCTGTCTCCATTTGTTGTTGAGTCTCCTGTGGAGGGAAGGATATTCAAAGCAACAATATATGTTAAGTTTTAAATGGTAGCTATCCCTTAAAATCCTGACTTAGAATAGTGGTGCACATCTCCAGCAGGCTTTGTAATCCTGAGAAGGTACCATATTTTTTTTAGGGCAGATGATGATTGTAATTCACTTCTCTTAGCCAGATATTTAGATGCAGGCAAAAAACTAGTGGTTCCTAATGGCACATGTAATTGGTATCATCTGGAGTGAATGACAGCATTAGGAAGTGTCTAAAAGATGGGTAAGGCATTGTGCCTCATGGTAGCATTTGCAAGATGGGGGGATAGAGAAAGTGAAAAGCCTTCCTTGAGTACAGTATTTTTTTCTTCTTCAAGCTGTATCCAGGGCCAGTCTTATTATATATCATTGGTTTGGGATCTAACCAATTCCAAGGCCAAAGGGCCTTGTATTGTTCTGTCCTACTGTTAAACAGATGAGGAAACTGAGACTTGAAAAGGTAATTTCCTTTGTGGACCAATATATTTAATTAAAACTGTTTTAAATCCCTGAACTCTCTGACACTTTATAAAATCAGATGTAGAAGGCCACTTTTAAAAAGCAATGTGTTGAACTTAGTTTCAGGAAAGGTATGAGTTCAAATCTGATCTCTAGCAAATTAACTTTGTGACTGTGGACAAGCCTTTGAGACTCATTTTCTTTCTCTATATACTGAGAAAATAGTAGTATTACCTACCTCCCAGGATTGTTATGAGGAATAGGTGAGATAAAATCTGCAAAGTAGAGTAGCATTAGAAAAATGTCCACTATTATAAATTCTGGTTTATAAAAAAGAATATGGAAGACAGGACTTCTTTATCTAAAACAATCAGCTGAAGAAAAAGTGAAGCTATAATTTCTCATGACTTAGATATGTCCTCTAGCAACAAGGTAAAAAGCATGCCAGACAGACACCTGTTTTCCTAACTATACCATGTTCTATGAGGAAATGGTGACCTTGGGACTGATGTAGAGACAGAATTTGGCAAAGCTCAGGAAATCACACTTTTCCACTGAAATGATTCTTATGGTACTTGTTCTGGCAAATACGCAATGAGATGTTGGAGTACAGGTGTAGGAAGTGCTGAAGAATATCTGAAGTGAACAACTTTGGGACATGAAAATTCTATACTGAATATACACATACATACACTTGTGTGTGTGTGTGTGTGTGTCTGTTTGTACAACTCTGTCCCTGAGACTTACTATGTGACTCTGGGCAAGTCACTTAACCCTGTTTGCCTCAGTTTCCTCATCTGCGAAATGAGCTGGAGAAAAATAATAAACCACTCCAGTTATTGCTTGTCCTTTGATCTTGAAGGGGACCATTGCATCAAGGAAGTGATGCCATGACATGAGGATCATGTGGCAGGATAAGATACCAGACACTGAGGTCATTTCTGGATCTAAACTGCCAAGATTCCAATTCTTCTGTAAAAAGCACAACTCCACTGGGCTGGCCACATTACTTGAATGCCAAATGTGTGCTTCCCAAAAGGATTATTTTATGGAGAACTCACACAGAGCAAGCACTCAGAAGGTAGTCAGAAAAAGCGATACAAGAACACTTTCAAGGTCTCATTTAGGAACTTTAGAATTGCTTGTATGGCATGGGAGAATAGCACAGGACCCAGAGATGATGTTGTGTTCAATGAGTAAAGCAGAAATTAATTAACTCAGAAGAAATTTGAGATGTGCAGAGTTAGAGAGTCCAAATGGACTATTTGTGTCTGACCTGGGGCAGATAATTCTTTTTTTATTATTATTAATTTTATAATTATACATTTTTGACAGTATATATGCATGAGTAATTTTTTTTATAACATTATTCCTTATATTCATTTTTCCAGATTTTCCCCTCCCTCCCTCTACTCCCTCCCCTAGACGACAGGCAATCTCATACATTTCACATGTGTTACAGTATAACCTAGATATAATATATGTGTGTAAATCCAATTTTCTTGTTGCACATTAATATTAGATTCCAAAGGTATAAGTAACCTGGGTAGATAGATAGTAGTGCCAATATTTTACTTCACTTCCCAGTGTTCCTTCTCTGGGTGTAGTTGTTTCTGTTCATCATTGATCAGCTGGAAGTGAGTTGGATCTTCTTTATGTTGAAGATTTCCACTTCCATCAGAATATATCTTCATACAGTATTGTTGTTGAAGTGTATAGTGATCTTCTGGTTCTGCTCATTTCACTCAGCTTCAGTTCATGCAAGTCTCTCCTGTGGCAGATAATTCTGAGCTTTATTGGTCTGTTAAGCCACAATTGGACCCTCTGTAACTCAACTTCAACATAGTGATGTCATTGTGGTTCTCTTAGAGAATAAAGGCCAGTGATCATGGTCCTCACCACCACCACTGCCATGACTTGCAAGTGAGTTGGATTTAAGTGACAGACCACTTACTTCCATCAGAACTTAGTGATAGCACAGAGTAAGAGCACCTTACTGGACTAGTCTATTAGTGTCTATTTTATGTATGCATGTATTTATCTATATATCTACCTACATTTTGTTTTTATTCATTTGTTTATTAATTAGGTGTGCCTTTTGTAATTCTAGTACATTCAGGTTTCACTTTCAGTGAAAAAAAAAGAGCATTAGGCAATTGTTAAATAACTTGAGGCCCACCATCTTCATCTGTAAATGAAGGAGGAATATACTAAAGTAAGGTTTCTTAAACTTTTTTTACTCTTGACTTCTTTTCACCTTTTTTTTCCAATAAATAGTAGCTTATTTTTCTAAATACATGCAAAGATAATTTTTGGCATTCACCTTTGAAAAACTTTATGTTTTGAATTTTTCTCCCTCTTCCTCCCACTCTCCCTTCCCTAGACATCAAGCATTCTAATACAGGTTTTCTCATAATCATCATGATGCACCAAAAAAAAAAAATAAAAAAAAATCAAAAAGGACATGAGAAAGAAAAAAAAAAAATTAAGCAAACAACCAACCACAATAACAAAAAGGTGAAAATACTATGCTTTAACCCACAGTCTCCACAGTTCTCTTTCTCAGTGTGCATAATTTTTTCCATCACAAGCCTATTTGAATTGCCTTGAATCACCTCATTATTAAAAAGAGCCAAGTGCATCACAGTTGATCATCACATAATCATGTTACTCTGTACAATGTTCTCTTGGTTCTACTCACTTCACTTAGCATTAATTCATGTCTTTCCAGGCTTTCCTGAAATCAGCCTGCTTATCATTTCTAATAGAATAGTAAAATTCCATTATATTCTTATGCCATATCTTATTCAGTTAATGGGCATCCATTCAATTCCCAGTTCCTTGCCATCACAAAAAGAGCTGCTATAAACCTTTTCATGTCACCTGAGAAATTTTTACATGACATTTTTACATTTACATATAAGTTTATAAAATAGGTATACAAAGCAAACATTAGTGATAATAAATCATAATTTCATGAATCTCCACACTCAATTACAACAACCCATATGGGGTACAACCCACAGTTTAAAAAGCCAGGGATTGAACCTCCTGTGAAGTTCCTTATTACTCCAGGTCTATGTTCTTATGGAAACTATTTCCAAAATCAGATGGTTTGTGTATTATTTCCTCCAAAAATTAATGGTGCTTTCCTCAGATGGGAGAGAAGGAGATTGGGAGAAATAGTGTTTGTAGAGAAGTAAAAGTAATTAGCAAAGTTTGTGTTGCTACAGATCTTTGCAGAATTTGTCCCTATTAGCAGACTTTCTATTTACCCAAGGTATTTACTCAAACTTAGCCCAATTCTCCTGATTGCAGCACAGAAGGCTGGCCTGCCATCAGCTGTTATGTTCCAGCTGCCAGCAGCCATGGCACATTGTTTAAAACCTGGTCTCTTTGTTTCCCTAAAAACAGCAGTCTTCAGGATTGTAATAAACAACATGGATCTATCATTATCCCCTTTTCTATGAAGATGGTGTTGCTGATAATGGAATACATACAAATTTAACTGAAAAGACAAATGTGACAGTCAATTTCTCCCACAATGGTGGGCAGTACAACAGCCATTTAGATTCTTCCTCTATTTTCTTTGCCCTTTTCTTACCATTTAGGAAATATTATTTTAGCCCAAATAGGGCTAATTAATGCTGCCAGCTACATTGTATTTTGTGCTTATAAAATGATGTGCCTTTTCCTGCTGTATTTTGTATCTTTCTTTTGGAACTCTTTATCCAAAAGTGCATTGCTCTATAGATCCTTCCCAGACTCAGGAATAAGGTAGAAATAACATTATCACTGATAGCTAGTAGTTAATGGCATCCTCACAACAGTCAAGCTCTTTAGAGACTAAATCTTATAATAGACAATGGCTTCAGCACACACCATTTGATGGCTTCTGATTCTTTAATCTTGACTAATGGTCTCTTTTCAACCTTTTCTTCAAAGAAACATTCTTTTGGACATATATATATATATATATATATATATATATATATATATATATATATATATATATATAAACTGTGAGTCAGGTTGCCTTCTACTCCTGTGCCTCTTAGAATTGTCCTCTTTTATTTCATTAAAAAAAAAAAAAAACAACTAACTCTATAATTGCATCAGTATTCTCACAGTGATTTCTTGTACCAATTCAGATCAGCATTTTCTCTGCAATTCCTTCTAGACTTAGAATTTTCTAGGGATCTGAGAGTTTGCATGATTTGAATCTTGGCCTTTCCATTCTCTGAGGCTAATTCTCCAGCTATTATTTCAGGATGTCTCATCCTTAGAATCTTTAGCTTCTTTTAAATTATAGCTCAGAGGCTACCTCCTACAAGAAGACTTTTTACCTCATCTCAGCCCCACTCCTCCCCAGTCATTAACACTATTATTAGTTGAAATTACTTTGTTTGTACTTTACATTTATAGGGTCATGAGATCATGAGGAATGCTTTCTTTATCCATTCCCCACCCTCCATGTAAGTTCCTGAAGTAAAGAGATTGTGTTTTTGTTTTTGTGTCCCTAGTAACCTGCAAATAGTAGACTCCTAATAAATGTTTATGGAATTTGGAATTGACCTGGGAGGGTGGAGAGATCTTGAGAGATGCCTAACCTTAAGGTTGGGAGGAGAGAGCTGGAGAGGCAATTGGATTTGCAATTGCTTGGCACTTGGTGGGTACTCATTAAATAACTGATGAATGACTGATTACTCTCTTCAGTTTTTGACCTGTCCTGTAACTCCCTTGGGTGGAGTGAGGATAAAGCCCAATTACATAGGACTGATCAGACTTTGACTTCTGGAGTCTAATCACTGATTAAAAAATAGGTGTGTGTTTTGTTACAGGGTTCGAAGGACTGTTGTAGGGACCTAAGCACAGGTTGTGGAGAGGGACAACCTAGGCTTGGAAGCTGGCACTACCAGTCACTTCTTACATTGCCTTAAGCTAGCCTCTTAATCTCTGTAGATCTCCTTGTCCTCATTAGTAAGTTAGAGTTGGGCTCGATGACCCCTGAGCTTGAAAACTAGGATTTTATTATCCTAAAACTGCACTGTTTCATTTAGAAAGAATAAACTGAAGTCAACAAATCATCAGTACTAGTCTAGTCTAGGCTTCTATACCAGGTAGACCAGCATTGGATCTGGGGGATGGGGATGCCCTTTCCCAGAAAGGAGTCCCTCAACTCTAGACATACACAGCTATCAGATTCCATCCTTGAGAGACCCTCATCTTTTAAAGCTCATTTTCATCATCTCTGTCTCTTTATACTCTCACCCTAGGACTTTAAGGAAAATCACTTACAACTTAGGTTTGGTCATGTCTATTCCTCCTCAAAAGAAAATAGAAAGATATGTAATATAGAGAAGAGATGAGGTATGGAACATCTATCTATTTTCCCTACTACAAAATAAATTTTCAGAGCATCAGTGATTCACAGACTAAAAACCTGAAATAATACCATTTAACTTTTATTATAGTCTTCTAGGAAGTTATTGTTTAATCATTTTTCAGTGGTGTTTGACTCTTCATAAGTTGGGGTTTTCTTGGCAGAGATGCTGGAATGGTCTACCATTTCCTTCTCTAGCTCATAGTATAGATGGGGAAATTGAATCAAACAGGCTTAAGTGACTTGTTAAGGTTCGTACAGATAGAGTGTCTGAGGCCAGATTTAAACTCAGGAAGATGAGTGTTCCTGATTCCAGGACCAGCATTTTATCCACTCTACAACCTAGTCCCTTTAAAGATGATTAATAGATGATTATTTCTAGCTCAGTGTTCAGTGTTCTTTTGACACAAGCATCTCTTGTTACCCCATCATGGAATCAAGATGGTCCCAGAAAGGGAATTACTTTATCATCCATAAATGCAAGTCCTTTAGCAATAGAATTAACCAGGGAAGCACAGGCCTTCTGGTTAACTCCATCATATTTATAAATCTAGCATTTGAGCTGCTAATGGAAGCATAGCATAGTGGATAATATATACAGCTGCATCAGAAATTCTGGATCTAATCTCTTCTCAAGCATCTGTTGGGTAATCCTAGACCAATCACTTGATTTCTTCTAACTAATTTCTTGGTGTGTAAAGCAGAAACACTAAGACCTGCAGCACTTACTTTACATTTAGATAAGAAACTGTGGGTAAAGCACTTTGCTAAGTTTTAAGCACTAGATAGACTCATAGACTTATAGCCAGAAAGAATCTTCAAATTTACTTATTCTAGGATTCTTAACTTTGTTTGCTTCATTTTTTCTGGATAGTCCTGTGGACCCTTATCAGAAGAATATCTTTAAATGCATAAGTGAAATAGAAAACCAAATTTGGTAAAATAAAAGGGAAAAAAGAAATTTACATGATAATCTTGTTGTAGATTTGAAAGGAATAGCAAGTTGTATATGGCAGAGTTGCAGTTTCATGTGAAATCATCTTTTTTATTGTACTACATTGTGGAAATGCTTGTTTTCTTCTATAAATTAGAAGTAATATGTACACACACACACACACACATACACACACATAAACATACATATATAGTTACCATTTTTAAAATTTCAGTTCCAGGTTAAGAAACTTTGAGCTAATCCATATTTCCTCTATCCCTCTTATTTTACAGATGAAAACTAAATGCTCTTTGCTTTTATTAAACTCAATCCCTGTCTTCAGAGAACTTATAGTTTAGTAAGGGGATAAGACAGAAACATACATAGCTAAGACCTAGATGATAATGATGATGTTGCTAAGTACTTGTAATATTGCTTTTCTATTGTATCTTTGACATGTGTGTGTTTCTATGATTGAGGCAGGGTAGGATTGAAGACTAGGCTGTTCTTTTCACCCTGGAGGTATGTTGGAGAAAGGGACAATCTCTCAGGAAGTTCTCAAGGAAATCAGTCTAGACAGATTGTTTATAGTCTGGGAAATAACCCAAATGTCTGTCTTAGGATGGTGATTGGGGAACAAAGACTACGACAATGTAACCAATATCAGGTTTTTCTGGGTGTAGGGCAGCTAGAATGTAAAAGAATGACATCATCATCTGTTCTCACTTGTAGCTCTCCTTATAATTAAAAAAAAAGTCAGAAACTGATTATCTCTTTTCCACCAAGCAAGGCAGCAGCACATCATCCTCATTCTGTCAAGAATGTGTTTTTCGTAGTATCCCTCTTTCTTTGAATACTTAACAATGGTTGCCTTTCGTGTTTATTCCATATTTCACTGCTTCATTATAAATACAGAAAACATATTTTCAGAGCCTAAGATGAGGATATGTGTTCTGACCAAAAAAAAAAAAAAAAAACCCTTCATTTTCCCAAAATCTTTTAAAAGCACTTTTTTTTTTTTTTTCCTGGTAACAAATGTTCTGGAAAATCAGAGAAGTAATAATAATTTAAATTAAAACTTACCTGTTGTTTTATATTTGTTATATTTTGTTCTTTACAACAGTAGGTAATCTTACCATCAATTTTCAGATAAGGAAACTGAGATATACACAGTTGGTAAACACCTACTAGACAAGAGCCTGGTGCTAAGCTTTGAGGCAGAGATATGAAGGAGGCAGAAATGAATAATGAATAGACTTGAATAAACAACTTTGAATTGGGAATATCTATATTCACATCTCATTTCAGCTATTTTACAAGCCTGGCCATGTCATTTTACCTTTTTCTGTCCATTTTATTACCTGCAAAATGGGATTAATGATATCTTCAGGCAGGATTTAAGTGTAGATCTTCTGAGACTCCAGGTCTCCAAGGTCATCATCTCACCAGGCTGCCTGAATATAATAAGAGCTGACATTTATCATGGTTTTTCAGTCATTTCACTCATGTCTAACTCTTCATGACTGCATTTAGTTTCTTGGCAAAGATATTAGAGTGGTTTCCCATTTCCTTCTCCAGCTCATTTTACAGATGAGGAAACTGAGGCAAACAGGGTGAAATTGATGCTGTTTGAGTGGTCTAGAGTTGTTAAAAATCCCCTTTAAATCAGTTGCAGGTTTTAGGAGTGAAATAATTCACTCATTCCCAAATTATTAGTTGCAAAATGAAAGTTTATTGTTGGATAGAAATCAGTTTACCAAGACATTGACTTCTATAGTGGCAGATCTATGGAAAATGGAGTTTTGCACTGAGAATGTGGTTCTCAGTGGACAGAACATCCTGGCATCAAAAAGAACTACCAAGGTCCATCTGCCAAAGACCTTCATTGAAGGAAGCCATTATATTATGTGTCTTGGTGGGGGCTGGGACAGCCTGAGCAAGTCACACCCAGCGGGGGCTAGTGGGTGGAGTTCCCAGTTGGCTCATCTACAAGCTGGGTTTCAGTTTGATCTGGAATTTGGATAGAATAGAAGATCTTTAATTGAATAGGGTTGGAATTCTTTTGCTAAGGACTGACCCAATCCCACCTAGATAACAGAATGAAACTGTCTTGTTTCCCTGGGGCAGAGCAGGGTCCCTCACTGAGGCACAGTCAAAGGAGATTTGCTCTTTCAAGGATTTTTAGAGTTTCGGGGTCCCTTCTTCAAAATGACTTGTCCAAGGACACACAGCATATAAAGGTCTGAGATCAGATTTGAACTAATATTTTCCTGATTCCAGGATAGGTGATCAATCCACTGTGCCACTAACTGCCCTGACATTTATCATTAAATAATTCTTTGAGGCTTTACATATTTTATTATTTCATTTGATTCAAATACAAATGACACAAACTCTCACAAGTCTACCACAGTGATTGTTCTTTGGAATATGTTATAGTTGAATTTGATTTTGAAGGACAATCATAAAAATCATAGAACTGGAGGGATGCAAGAAACTATTTAATCTTAGATGACAAGCCAGAAAGACTGGTGCCATTAACAAAGTTGAGAAAGGCAGCTAATATAGGGAGAAATGATTTCAGTTTTACATACATTGGATTTCAGGTGAAGGAGAATATATAAATGGAAGCTTCTTAAAGATAATTGGAAATGAATTAGAGACAGATCGAAAGAGCAGAACTCTTAATACTTCCTCCATTTAATAAGGGAATCCCTCCAGATTAGTCATCTCTTTATTTCTCAACAGGTTTTTTGGACTTTGCCATCTCATCTTTATGGGTACCTAGGGTTCCATTTCTGTTCTCTGTGGTGTGTTGACTTCCCCCATTAAATTGTAAGCTCCTCAAGGGCAAGATTTTATTTTCTTTTTTAAATTTATATTGCTGGCCTGGCATATAATAGGTGCTTAAATAAATATTGATTAACTGATTGATTAGTTAATCTGGATTTATATCAAAGGAGTTGAATTTAAATTCGCCTAGTAATTAGAATTATACAAATAAAGGCAGCATCAAGTGTGGTGTGGTTAAACTGTTAGATTTGGTGTGAAGAAAAACTGGATTATCCGAATCCTTTCTCAGATTCTTACTAGTGGTATAACTCCAGGCAAATCTCTATATGCCTCAATTTCCTTCATGTACAATTAGTGGTTGGACTTAATGACCTCTAAGGTCCCTTCCAGTTTTAAATCTATGATCCCATAATCCTAGCTATGTGACCCTAGGCAAACCACTTAACCTTTTTATGGCTCAATTTCTTTCTTTTTTTTTTTATTAATAGTTTTTATTTACCAGATATATGTATGGATAATTTTACAACATTGACAATTGCCAAACCTTTTGTTCTAATTTTTTCCCCTCCTTTCCTCCACCCCCTCCTCGAGATGGCAGGTAGACCAATACATGTTAAATATGTTAAAGTATAAATTAAATACAATATATGTATACATGTCCAGTTTGTTTGCTGTACAAAAAGAATTGGACTTTGAAATAGAGTACAATTAGCCTGTGAAGGAAATCCAAAATGCAGGCAGACAAAAATAGAGAGATTGGAAATTCTATGTAGTGGTTCATAGTCATCTCCCAGAGTTCTTTTGCTGGGTGTAGCTGGTTCAGTTCATTACTACTCTATTGGAACTGATTTGATTCATCTCATTGTGGAAAATCTCCATCAGAATTGATCATCAATCCTGGTCCTACTAATTTCACTCATCATCAGTTCATGTAAGTCTCTCCAGGCCTTTCTAAAATCATCCTGTTGGTCATTTCTTACAGAACAATAATATTCCATTATATTAATATACCACAATTTATTCAGCCATTCTCCAATTGATGGGCATCCACGTAATTTCCATTTTCTGGCTACTACAAAGAGGGCTGCCACAAACATTCTTTCACATACAGGTCCCTTTCCCTTTAAGATCTCTTTGAGGTATAAGCCCAGTAGTAACACTGCTGGGTCAAAGGACATGCACAGCTTGATAACTTTTTGAGCATAGCTCCAAATTGCTCTCCAGAATGGCTGGATGTAGTCACAATTCCACCAACAATGTATCAGTGTCCCTGTTTTCCCACATCCCCTCCAACATTCTGCATTATCTTTCCCTGTCATTCTAGCCAATCTGACAGGTGTGTAGTAGTATCTCAGAGTTGTCTTAATTTACATTTCTCTGATTAATAATGACTTGGAGAATCTTTTCATATAGCTAGAAATAATTTCAATTTCTTCATCTGAGAATTGTCTGTTCATATTCTTTGACCATTTATCAATTGGAGAATGGCTTGATTTCTTATAAATTAGAGTCAATTCTCTATATATTTTGGAAGTGAGGCCTTTATTGGAACCTTTGACTGTAAAAATGTTTTCCCAGTTTATTGTTTCCCTTCTAATCTTATCTGCATTAATTTTGTTTGTACAAAAACTTTTCAATTTGATATAATCAAATTTTCTACTTTGTGATCAATAATGATCTCTAGTTCTTCTTTGGACATAAATTCCTTCCTCTTACACAGGTCTGAGAGGTAAACTATCCTATGTTCCTCTAATTTATTTATAATCTCATTCTTTTTGCCTAGGTCATGAACCCATTTTGACCTGACCTTGGTGTATGGTATTAAGTGTGGGTCAATGCCTAGTTTCTGCCATATTAATTTCCAATTTTCCCAGCAATTTTTGTCAAACATTGAATTCTTATCCCAAAAGCTAGGGTCCTTGGGTTTGTCAAACACTAGATTATTAAAGTTATTGATTATTTTGTCCTTTGGACCTAACCTATTCCACTGATCAACTAGTCTATTTCTTAGCCAATACCAAATGGTTTTGGTAACCACTGCTTTATAATATAATTTTAGATCTGCTATAGCTAGGCCACCTTCATTTGATTTTTTTTTTCATTAATTCCCTTGAAATTCTTGACCTTTTGTTTTTCCATATAAACTTTGTTGTTATTTTTTCTAGGTCATTAAAATAGTTTTTGGGGAGTCTGATTGGTATAGCACTAAATAAATAGATTAGTTTAGGTAGTATTGTCATCTTTATTATATTTGCTTGCCCTATCCAAGAGCATTTAATATGTTCCCAATTGGTTAGATCAGACTTAATTTGTTTGGAAAATGTTTTATAGTTTTGCTCATATAGTTTCTGATTTCCCTTCTGTGCCTCAATTTCTTGATGTATTAAATGTGAGCATTAGACATGATTGTTTCTAAGACCCTTTCCAGATCTAAATCCTATGAATAATAAACTATGAGTAATAGAAGAGACTTTAGAATCCACTTAAACCAATCTCTAAATTTTACAGAATAGGAAACTGAAATATAGGGGTTAAATGATTTATTGGAGGTCATAGAGTGATCAGTGGCAGAAGAATGAGTACAACTCAAAACTGTCTGACTCCCATTAAGTCTATACCACCCTCTTCATTCAGTGTATTATTCCGGTCACCTGGGTATAAATGTAATTTTGTTGTTGTTATAGTTATTTTGGTTGGTACAGGAAAGTGCTAGAAAAGAAATTGCCTTTGATTGGATTGTTTGTAATGGCATGGAGGTTGGTTAAAAAAAAAAAAAAATTCGGTGTGTTCTTTGTCATTTGGTGTTTCCAGGGCATCTGGTGTCTAATGTGGATATGACTGAAGAGCTGAGTACACTCAATGCCTTTTTTAACATGAGCCTACTATCCCAGAGTCAGCTTTTTTTTTTTTTTTTTAAACTAACATCCCTTGAACTTTGCAAGCCATAAAAAGTTCTTGGCAGAAAAAAAAAAAAATCCTATTATTACTGCCAGAACTGTGCCTAAGGATTCCTCAGCTTGTGGCAATTTTCTTTCTGACATACATGGCAGCTTGCCTTCCATTCTCAGGCTGTCAGTCTTTTATCCTAGAGGTTGGGAGCATTTTTAATGTCTTCCTTTTAGTAACTGAAGACTTAAAATCAAATGCAATATTTGTAAAAGCCCTTAGAACATTACCTAGGGCACAGTCTGCACTATATTAATAGATATTCCTTTCCCCTTCCCTTTGATAATTATGTAGGTACATTTTAAGTGGTCTTCCCTGCATTTATACATTTTGAGATTGGGTTTCTTCCTTCATTCTCTTCACTAATCCCTCAATCAATATATGTATCCTCATCATTGCTGCTAGTTGGCTATTCCAATTTTCTTGGGTTGTGCTTTCCCTTCCTCATTAACTATCCTCTTTCCCCCTGGGAAGCAAGAAAGAATGATGAGCTAGGCATCAGGTAGCCTGCTTTATGTCTTTGTCATTCATTATCTCTGTGTGGCCTTGGACAAGGTTTTTTGCCTTGGTTTCACCCTATGTAAAGTGCAGATACACCAATCATCTGAAGGTAATTTTGTAAGGGTATTTGCTCTGCAGTCAGAGCACTTCAATTCACATTTTTGCCTCTAGGCTTTATTACATGCGTCTATTAATTCAATTGGGCCTCAGTTTCTTCATCTGAAAAATGAGAGGCATTGGATGCTGAAGTCTTTCCTAATTCTAGATCCATTACCCCAAGAAAGTGTTAAATAGGATAAAACGTAGAAATTGTTTTTGTAACATTCTCCCAACTACATAGAAGCCCTATGTAAATATTAGTTACTATTGTCATTATTTTTAATATATTCATACACACACTTTATGTTAGTAAAATTTTACCTTTTTATATTTTCTAGAACTCAATAAATCAACAATTATTAATATGTATCCACCATGTGTGAAGTATGATACTATGTAATGTAGCTACAAAGAAAAAAAAAAAGAGCAAATCCTTTTCTTGAAGAGGATGGAGCAGGGGAGGTAGTAAATGACAAAATTTGGTCATTTTTATGTGATTTAAGCTCTGACTCCTCTCCAAAGCCTAACTACTTCATCAATTACAGATCCAAACTGAAAGACAACTGGGTTTTTTTGTTTGGATGCCAAATAAAGGATTGTGTTTATCTCTTATCAGCAAGTATTTCTTCCCTAGCCAAGGCCACTCATGACTATTCTCAAAATAGTGCTAAATATCAGGCAAATTTGATTTTTCTTTTTTAGATGTTTTCCTCTATTGTAAAATGAGAGATTTGTCCTAGATGGTTTCCTATTGTCCCTTTATATCTAACAATTATGTGAATCTCTGAGGTTTGGCTCTTCATTTTTCCTTGCCATGCTTAGGAATTTAAACTATATGCATGTGCCCCAATTCCTCAATATTCTTTTAAGAAGGAAGGCATTCATAAGATTTTGCTCAATGAATATTTACTAGATATTGATTATAGATATTGACTACATACAATATATTATTCTAAGAGCTATGAAATATGAAAAAATAGATAAAACAAAAATATGTTGCCAAGGATTTTAAATAGATATATCCATGAATAATGTTCAACTTTCCTTTTAGCCAAAGATACCTGTATGTCTCTTGGGAGTCAGGGAGGTGTGGTGGATAGAGAATCGCTTTCAGAATCAGCAAGCAAGACCTAGCTTCCAGTCTTTCTTCTAAAAGTAACTAAGTGATTTTGGCCAGTTTGTTTAACTTCTCAATATCCTTTGGCAATTCTCTGTCATTAAACTGTAGAGCAGATGACTCTGCATTGATAGAGAAAGTTTCTCATTTAGAAATACCTTATAATAAGGATAACCAAAGATTTGGTTCCCTACTCAGCCTTAAATATACTTTATTGTTGTTCACTCATTTTTCTGTCTTGCCTGCTTTTTGTACTCCCGTTTGGGGTTTTCTTGGCAAAGACACTGGAATGGTTGGCCATTTCCTTCTCCAGGTCTTTTTACAGATGAGAAAACTGAGACAAATAGGGTTAAGTGACTTGCCCAGACTCACTCAACTAATAAGTGTCTGAAGACAAAATTGAATACAGGAAAATGAATGTTCTGTCCACTGTACCACCTGGCTGCTCCTGTCATTCTTTGTAAGAGTATTATGTCACATCCATGCTGAATTTTAAGTTAGAAAATGCTTGAAAGCTAGAAATCTTGAAAGGGGTCTCTAAGGAGTTGATATAGCAGGTGTTAGAATCTTGGAGGTCCTTTTGTAAACAGCCAAGAAGCAATAGGGTGCCATCAGCCATAGTAAAGGCCGAGTAACACTCAGCTCAACAAACATTTATTTGTCTTTTATTGGCAGCCTTCAAATGCCAGAGAATAATTCTTTTTTTTTTTTTTTTTTTTTTTTTAAATTGGGGATAGGGTAGTGCAGGAAGAGAAGCACAACCCCCTGGTGAAGTAACATCCAATTTCCAGAAATACTAACAAAAGAGATCCCTGGGCATACCATTCAAAACACACTCATCCTGAAGAAAAGAGGCATAAGAGGAAATCTGCAGCTTCTGGGTGTTCCAATACAAAATGTGTCTGATTTGATGATAGTAATGAAAATATGGTCTCACTCTCTCCAAATCTCTCAAAGTCAGCTATCATATTATTTATTGTGGAAGGGAGCATGAATTATGAGTCCAGAGGAGAGAACTCCAGTCAAGTGGCCGGTCTTGGCGCTTTCCTTCGGCTGAGACACAGACCAGGGCTGCCAGAGAGCCGGGAGCCATGGCACACACTTGTTTTCACATGGGGCTTTAGAAAATTCATGCCAAGTAGCTTCTCTCATTCATCACTCTCTGCTCCATGATTTTTTTTTTTCCCTTCGTGTGCTCAGACCTGCAGGATTGAAGCGAAGGTGAAATAACACCTTGCTGGAAGCCCTTGTCAGTGGTTTCTGAGGTGTGGAAATAGTTCACCTATTGAGAAAACATTTGGTTTGCCTCAGGCAACTGGATTTAGGAGAGTACATTTCAATCCTTTTCTTATTTGCCTAGGGATGTGGGACTACATTTCCCCCAGAAGCTGAAAGGTATGTGTCTGTAGCCCCCACACAGAGTAGTTAAATCAATGGATGACAGTAATATTTAAAAATAAGCATAATTCTATTGTACTGATAGGGAACATTTTGTAATGCCTCCCTTATATACCTACCTTTAGTATATATGTGTGTGTGTATCTCTGCATCCATCTATTTATGTATTCATTTCTATGAATCTATCTACTTGTGCACCTGTCTATGCTTTCATTTATCTAGCTATGCATTTATCTATCTATACATCTATTTATATATACATGTATTTATCTGCCTCTGAATCTCTCTATGCTTTTATTTATCTAATTGTGAACTTATCTATCTATACATCTATTTATGTTTTCATTTATTTATATATGAATCTATCCATGATTTCATTTATCTAGCCATGCTTCTGTCTAACTATACATCTATTTATGTTTTCATACCTATGCATCCATGCATCTATCTATGCATTTATTATCTAGCTAATGTTCTTATTATTGTCTCCATTAGACTATAAGCTCCTTATAAGTAAATGATTGTTTCATTCATTGTGTTTGTGTCTACAATTTCTAGCACAGTCCCTGGAAATCAATCAACAAGCCTTTCTTAACCACCTTTATATGCCAGGCACTGTATTCAATGCTAAGGATACAAAGAAAGGCAAAAGAGAGTCCTTATTCTAGAGGAACTCAAAATTAAATGGAAGAGATGCAAAATAACCAATGTGCATGCAAAAAAAAATGTACAGACAAGATATAGATAAGTTGGAAATAATCAGTAGTGGGCATTTAGTAGTCATTTAATAAATGCCTCTTGACTGATTACATATGTATTAGGGAAGCAGTGTCATAGTGGATAGCATGTTGAACTTGGAGTTAGGAGGAACTAGGTTAAAATTCTGACTGATATGTAGCAGCTTTGTGACCAGAGGCATGTTGCTTAACTCTGAATCTAATTCTCCTCATCTATGAAATGGGATTCATCATAGCTGAATTATCTATCTCATAACTTGTTGTGAAGCTCATATAAGGTGATATATGAAAATGTCTTTCTAAATGTTGAAATTCCATATAAATACCAATTATTACTATTATTAATTATTATGTTGTTGCTAAGAGAGCAGGTATCCTAAGCTTTCACTGTCTTCCAACTTGACTTCTCTCTCTCTCTCTCTCTCTCTCTCTCTCTTTCTCTCTCTCTGTCTCTCTGTCTCTCTCTTTCTCTCTCTCTCTCTCTCTCTCTCTCTCTCTCTCTCTCTCTCTCTCTCTGTCTCTCTCTGTTTCTCTGTCTCTCTGTCTCTCCTCCTTTACTAACCATGGGCTTATTTAAAGTAAAAGAAAGAAAAAATAAATTTAGTTGAACTTCAAGGGCACATGAACCTGACCAGCCTTTGTATACACACATGTACACATGCAAATACATTCATATGTGCACGAACACATCCACACACACATCTATATCCATACATACTGAAACAGATACACTCTTTCCTTCCTATTATCACTAAATAAAACCTCTAAGTTTTACAGTTTTATTTTTATCTGACATTGGAAGGAAGAAACCATAATATTTCCCATCCTTATTCTTTTCCTGTGCTAAATGGCAAAGTTAGGATGGGATTGTTTTCTTGCATTCTATAGGAGAAGGGGAAAATTTTATGTAGTGGATGCAATCATACCTTTTCCCACAGCAACAGAAGGTTTGGAGACAAAGTATACTTCTTCTTCCTTATGGACCCCCCTAAAGAGTCAAGGAGAGGAGATCAGTGGAAGCTGTCTCTTCTTTTTAACTAATGAAGTCCATTACCCAATCTCCCATCCCAGAAGACCAAAGCCCCACTGAACTGAGATCAAGACCCCTGACTATGATTTGATGTAAATGTAGGTGAATGTGGGAAAGTATAAAAATCAGTCCTGGAATTTTAGTAAACTGTAGGTCCAATATACTGATAGCGTAATATGGATGGTCAAACAAAACTACCATGAACTTACTGTAATAGTTCTTTTTGCAAGACTTGAATTGATTTCCTTGAGAAAAGGTCTGCGTTGGTAAAGAACCTAAGACTTAAATTTCTTCCCATCTCTAGAAAGTTAAGGCAGGATCAGAACTAAAATGTGTAGTTTTCTTTTCTTTTCTTTTTTTTTTTTAATTTAATTTAATTTAATTTTTTTTTTTATTTTTGAGGCTGGGGTTAAGTGACTTGTCCAGGGTCACACAGTTAGGAAGTGTTAAGTGTCTGAGACCAGATTTGAACTCGGGTCCTCCTGAATTCAAGGCTGGTGCTCTATCTACTGTGCCACCTAGCTGCCCCCAAATGTGTAGTTTTCTATTCTCTGAGAAAAAATTCTATCCTCAGACTTTTTTAGTGAGTTAGCCCTTTTGCAAGCTAACCAGATCAAGCCTTGACAGAAGTGTTACACTGAGATACCTTGAGAGAAGGATAGGGTAGGCAGCAAGAGAGGTGCCATTCTCTGCTCTGCTTCTAATCTCTGAAGATTTGTATTCAGGTCTAGAAGATGCATTTTAGGAAAGATAGTGACAAACTAGATTTTATCCACGGAAATATGAATGAGATGTCACAAGGAATGGAAACTATGTCATATGATCCCAAAGGAACTCTATCTCTAAACTAGAGAAAAGAGACCATGTTCCTTGCTTCAAAGAATTGATGGGCAGGATGTCCTGGGGAAGATTTAAATTTGTTCTACTGAGTCTAAGAAGGCAGAAATAAGGTGGGTGGATTAGAAGTTTCTCTGAGGCAGATTTAAGATAAAATGGAGGGGAAACCTTCCTGCCACCTCAAACTCCTGAATTATTAAAAATTTTTGAACAGAAAATTGATTGTTCTTAAAAGATAATAGATTGCATCTCACTGGAGAGCTTCAAAAAGAAAGATGGATGACCCCTTGTTGGCTGTGTTGCAAAAGGTATCCCTAGCTAAAGTATTCCTAGGTGTGCAAAGAACTTACTCTCCATTCAAGATGTTAATGATTCTGTGAAAACAAAAATAGAAACAAAAAAGGAAAAAGGAAGAATCAGAGCCTAATTCTAAAATATCATAGTAGATATAGTAGTTGATTACTGAATGTTTAACAATTGGCTCTCTGGGGGAAAAGATCAACACACTTTTAAATTTAATCTGCATTAATATTTTTCTCTAATGAAAAAAATAAGACATTATTAAAAAAAAGATGTATAAACTAGCTACAAGAATGATGTATAACTGCTAACTTTCAAAAGAATAATCATTGTGTAGATGTCAAGATGGTTAACTATATTGTTGATGGTTTAAGTATTTGAGAAAATTAGTGTCTAGTGTTCAAAAGACTGGCTTAGATGCTAAAATAATTATGATATAATGTGATATGATAGTATATAATTATATATTATTATGATGATTTTTTTGAAAAATTTTCTCTTTCACTCTCTTAAGTGTAGACAATCAATATCATAGGTAAATCAAGCCTTGATTTGTAGTATTTACTAATTTCTGAGATAATAATAATACTCAAACTAGAAATTTAATATTCTGTCCTCTCGACCCAGTTCAAACTGACTCCAACATGTTCCTGATTAGATCCTTTCTGTTCAAAATTATAGTAAAAGTGACATGAGAATTTAAAAGTCAGAACTTTTAGCCACTTATGGTTATAAAGACAAACTGTTTTATTAGGAAGTTACAATTTAATCACACTGTGTTAGTAGATTGTTTAAAAAAAAAAAAAAAAAAAAAAAAAAAAAGGTGTTCTAAGCTGAATTCATCAAGAGAGATTTCTCCCCCATCACCTCATATGACTGTGACTTTCTTCATTGTGGGACTATACAATAGAGTGTTTGATATTGAAGAGCAGAGGGCTGATGAATTTTTCTACAAGACATTTCCTTCCCCCCAACTCTTGTTTACCAGCTCTGCCCATGCTGTACACTGTTTGAGGGAAATGATGGCAAGGATTGCCTTCCAGTTTGCCAGCATTTGCTTCTTATTGCATTAATCTCTATTTAAGTGAACTATTTCTCGGCTCTGTAGAACACAATGCAGTTCTTTGTAGTGACTTGATAAACAATTTGAGTGTATCCAATATTTCCAAATGCAGATCTGGAAAGATCTTTAGTAATTCATACCAAGAGAGAATTGAAAGACTTAGTTTAAAAATAAAATTTTAAAAACAACAGCAAAAAATTGTACAGGTGATAGACTTTTGATTTTAAGCTACGTTTGCCATTCTCAGGAATATCAAAAGCTCCAACCATGTAATGTGCAGAATGAGTTGTAACTTAAATCTGTTCTAAATAGTGAATAGATGTGTGTTTAATTATATTTCTTCAATTTTTATGCTTCTTTAAGAAGAGATTACTCTAAAGGCAAACATTTTATAAAATGAAGTCATGCCCTTTTATTTTGAATTTTATATTAATGTTACTCTTGATCTTTGAGGAAAGCAATAGGGGATTATATGCTCTCCCATATTAATCATTGCATTAAGATTGCATTTAATCGAATGTGAAAATTTAACTTCAGGGGGTATGCAGACATTAGAATTGGTTTTAGGTATTTTAGAATTATAGTTTTGGGGGTTTTTTTGGGTAATGTTTAGTCAATTGAAAGTGTTTCAGAATTCTCTTAAAGATATATTTACATAATCATTTGATCTCATTAAGACAGATACTTTTTTCTGTTATTACATATGAACTTTTCCATCTTTTATAATTTGAGTCTCTTTCCCCCCATAACCCTCCTGTGGAAGATTGACAAAGGACTTCCATGGAGCCCTCCAGCTGTTGACATGTTGTTTCTCATTTTTGTTATGTGGCTAACTCTTTGTTTTTTCTCATAAATGATTTTGATATCTTTTAATTCATTTCAAATGTACAAGTCATTTTTGGTGGCCCAAGTATACCTATTATACATCTTTTAATCTTTGAATCAGCTTCAAATTTTATTCTTTGAGTGGGAAACCTTTTGATATCTTGTTCTATGGCATGGGTATAAGTTGCCCAGGATGGAAAGTGTAGATATAACATGCATTCTTGGAAAGAATGTTTGTACTGATTCTGCCCAGTCTAACAAGACAAAGTTCAGTATAAATAAATCTAAATTCTTATATCTGAATTCACAGATATGTCACAAATGCCATAAATTTGTGATAGATAATGGCTGGTTAGAGAATAGTTTGTCTCAAAAAAGATCTGGAGGTTTTAGTGGATTGCAAGTTATGTATAATGTATATATAATTGCTTTGAAAAAATTAATGTGATTTTGAGCTCCATTGAAATGCCTAGTTTCTAGAAATAATGAGGTGAAAGTCCCTCTATATTCTTTTCTGGTAAGACTACATCTGAAATATCTGTTTCATGTTGGGTGACATAGTTTAAGTGAACTGTTGCTAAGCTGGGCAGCAATTTTTTGGGTTTTTTTATTTGTTTGTTTTTAGTGAAGGATAGTGAAGCACCTTGAGTTCATGTCATGAAAATAGGCTAAAAGAGTTAGATGTTTGACTAGAAAAGAAAACTTAAGTAGTATATTATTATTGTGTTAAAATAGTTGAAAGACTTTGATATGGAAAAGGGATTGGATATGGTTTTTTAAGAAGGCTTTAGAAGATTTAGAAGAATCAAAGAGCTTTGTATAGAAATTAAAAAAAAAAAAAAAGCAAAATCAGCTTTCTAACAATTATTCTTGTTTAAAAGGAAAAGGTGGTTTTACCCATGTCAAGGAGTTGTTGTATGACTATTGGATATGTAGTAATTAGTTTTCAGGAATGTACTGAACTATTTGGATAATGAAGGTTCTTTCAGTGATTAAAAAATTCTCTGGGGGCAACTAGGTGGTGCAGTGGGTAGAGCACCAGCCTTGAATTCAGGAGGACTCGAGTTCAAATCTGGTCTCAGACACTTAACACTTCCTAGCTGCGTGACTCTGGGCAAGTCACTTTACCCCAGCCTCAGGGGGTGGGAAATTCTCTGATAGCATCCTACATAATATAATGTTTTAAGCAATATGATTAAAATTTTATAGCTATCTATATTTCCAAAAGCTTAAAGACATTATTGTCTTCAAATAAAATAACTTGATATCTTAATTTTAAAATTGAAGATTAATTGGGTTAATTGATGAATTCAACAAATATTTCATGAGCCCCTATATTCATCTTCCCAGCACCTTCTTTCTTCTTTTAATCTCCTCTCTTACAGGAGATTATGCTAAAGTTTTAATCACTGAGGTGACAATGCCAGCCAACAACTTAATACTGATAAAACACAAATAAATAAATCTACATGAAGTCTCTGTATTATCTTCCTTAAAAAATAAAAACAATGCTAGAAAATAGCTATTATATATATTATGTAATAGTGTTATTATTATTATTTTATTGGAATCTTGTTGCTAGGTTGTAAAGAGATTAAATATGGTTAAAGACCCTTCTATATACCTCTCATACTATAATTTGATCAGAAAAGTATTATTTTAGTCACTTGAATAAATATTATCTAAATAACCTGCTTTCTCTGAGTTTAAACAGTTTTGAGCTCCTTGTTTTGTTAATTGTTCTATATTGCTTGAATTTTTGTAAAAACACCATTATTCTATCTAAACCAAACCAAACAAAGGAACTATTTTATAGAAGAAGAAAAAGAATAATATCAATATTCTTTTAAAAGGAAAAAAAATTCCAGAATATCAAAGAAAAATTAAAATGACAAACAAATAGGAATGAAAGGTACTTAGGACCAGATATCAAACTACTTTTTGTCTATATGTGATTTTATTGATGTACAGAATCCCTTATGAGGAATTTTTCTCTTTTAAAGTATATTGGCAATTACATTATACCCTAAATTTATCTAAAGATACTAAGAAGATAATGATTGGTCCAGAGCACATAGCCCATAAGTGTAATAGACTAGACTTGACCTGTTAGATCTTCTGATTAAGTAAATAACTTTCTATAGACTACAAGAAATCAAAATTATTTGGTATTGGCTAAAAAATAGAAAAGTAGAATACTCTAAATAAGTTAGACTGAAGCAAGACTGCTAATCAGTAACACTAATTTTTTTTCTTTTTCTCATTTCTCATTTTTTCATCACTAATAGCTTATTTGAACAAGGTAATACTTGTTACTTCTCATCTTTATTTTTTTTTTCCATGTTGGTATTGAGATTGACTTTTGCTCAATTTAGAAATGATTATTTTGTAATAATAAATCAAAAGATGTTTAGGGAAAAAAGAAAAAAAAAACTTGTATGTTCCAAAATTTTTGTGGTAGCAAAGAAAACTGCAAATTGCAGGGATGTCCATCAGTTGGGGAATGACTGAGCAAATTGTAAAATATGATTGTGATGGAATACTATCATGTAATAAGAAATTCGGAGCTCAATGATCTTACAAAAACATGGAATGACTTGCATAAAATAATGAAGAGTGAAATGAACAGCACCAAGAGAACATTGTAAGAGGAAGAATTCTCTTAAATGTCTTATTCTTGAGACACATTTCCAACATTCTTTTGTGATCATATTCCATTCTCACCTTCATATTGAATTTAATGATTATTGTCATATGTGTTTATTTTATTTTATTTTATTTTATTTTTTGCTGAGACAATTGGGGTTAAGTGTCTTGCCCAGGGTCACACATTTAGAAGTGTTAAGTGTCTGAGGCCAGATTTGACCTCAGGTCCTCCTGACTTCAGGGCTCGTGTTCTATTCACTGCATCACCTAGCTGCCCCATATATGTTCATTTTAATTGGAAAATTTCATGAAGTTTTTCAAATACATTTTATCTCTCCAGTACAGATAGAAATTTAAAAAGCTCATCACCAGAGGTAGACTATTAGATAATTTGAATTCAAGGTGGCCCTCAGGCCTTAGTCTAAAGCGACAGTGGGAGAAATGTGGCAGAAGACACTAGAAATTAAGCCATTTTTAGACCATTATAAGTAATAATTTAACTATTGGTATTCTAAATGTGGGGCAGCTAGGTGGTGCAATGGATAGATGATTGTGCCTAAAGTCAGAAACACTCATCTTCCTGAATTAAAATCTAGCTTCATACTCTAGCTATTAACTCTATTTGCCTTGGTTTCCTTATATGTCAAATGATCTGGAGAAGGAAATGGCAAACCTCTCCAATACTTTTGCTAAGAAAATCCCAAATGGGGTCACAAAGAGTCAGACATGGATGAAAATGATTCAACAACAACAAAAATTTTAAGTGTGAAATCTGGATCCAACAAATGGTGAGGTAATCTATTGTTAGAAGAGTTGAACAATATAAATATTGATATCTGCACTAAATTCAATGAAGATGACATGTTCAATAAAATAATTTGATATTTGTATGGATCTGTGCTTCTGCAAATGTGGCTGCTCCTTTAAACAGCATCAATCATAATGCATCCATAATTTCTCATTCTAAGTGTGTCTTGTCCTATAGTATTTCATGATGGACCTAACCAACCATTCTTGGGGATTTCTATAGTATTTCTTGTCATTGTCATATCTTTGTGTCATTGGAGCACAAATCTTTTTCTTTCTATCCTCACATAAGCCACCTTTTCTTATTAGTTCTTTATCTAAAAAAATAAATATGATAATAATTTCCTCTTTACCTTTCTTGATACTTTTTTTAAAAGAGATTTTCCCTTTTTTTTTTAACATTAAAACATATTGATGGAATAAAACAAGTATTTTTATAACAGTATAATACAAAGATGTGTAAACATAAAACTGCAAATCTGCTAAGCCTAACATGCTATTTTTTTAAATATACCACAAAATTTCTTGTAATTTTTTTCTTCTTTTTTTAACCCTTCTACTTCATGACATTGTAACAAATAACATATATCAAATACTTTGTATAATTCAAAGCTTCAATAAAACCAATTGGTATTGATGTTTATAGTCTTTCTCAATCACAGTCTGTTAGTGAAGTAAACACCATCCTTTCCATGGTCTTTTCTTTAGCATCTGGATTTTGAAATCACATTTTTTTCTGCCTCTGTATTGTATAGTGATGTCAACTATTTTGGTAATGGGCTTGTCATTGACCCCAAAAATACTGTAGAAGTACTTTGTCCTTTTTTGTGAGAATGCATCACTTAGCACTGTGAAATTCATTGACTTTTATCCAACTTTAGACCCCTGCAGTTTAAGAAATGACTGCTGGTATGGAATAATTCCCCAAGATCTTGACCTGTGTCAATAGCTACTTTGTCACACATTGTTCTTCCATTTTTATCTAGAGATTGGCTTTTGTTACTAGGGAGATTAAAATGGTTAAGGTGAGAGAAATAAATCCATCTCAAAACCAAAGAAAAATAAGAAAGGGAAAGGTGAAAGGGAAGAGGAGGAAGAGAAGATTGAGAGGGAAGAAGACCATAAAGATCAGTATGGTGCTATGAAAAGAAGGCTGGATTTAAATTCAGAAAAAAAAAACAGGGTTTAAATCCTTACTTGGCTATTGCTATATGTGTGATCTGGTCACAAGATCTATCTGAACTTTAGTTTCCTCATGTATAGAATGAATGAGTTGGGCTACATGGCTTCTGAGTTTCTTTCCAGCTCTGAATCTATGATATTCTGTGATTGAAAAAATACATTGTTTTTAAAAGAGATTTTCCCTTTTAAAAAATTAAAACATATTAATGAAGTAAAACAAGTATTTTATAATAGAAGAATAAAAAAGATGTTTGTCTATGAAATTAGAATTCACTAATAAAAAATTAGTTATGCATTGTTACCAGGCAATAAAATTTACTGGTAAAAGTCCTGCATTTGGAGTTAGGGAACTTGAATTCTAGTTTCACTTTTACCACTTACAAGCTAGGTGGTGTAATAAAGAGAACATTGAACCTGGAATCAAGAAGAACTGAATTCAAATCCTACCTCAATCCTACCTTGGGATCCTGGGTAACCTCTTATTGTATTGTTTCATGTTGTTTTCATCCACAAAATGAACATAATAATAGCACCAACCTCCCAGAATGGTTGTAAAAATTAAGCAAGTTAACATTCATAGAGATTGCAGATTATAAAGTGGTCCAAAAATGCTAGTGATTATTAGGCAAGTCACAAACTTGCTTGATCTCCATTTCTTTCTTTATAAAATGGGAAAAATAGAATTTGTTCTAGTTATCTTACATGATTGTTTTAAACACTAAATCAGATAGTATTTTTTAAAAATTAAATTATAAAATATCATGTAAATATCTTATTACATATATTATAAGTATATGTGATATGTTATATATTAACATGTCATATGTTATGCTTAATAATTAATTATATTACATATCACTTATAGTGATAACATAATATATTTACCATTATATAAAAGCTATAAATTATACAATTTGTATGAATGTAAGATTGTTTTTAATGTATTTTTTCCCCCAAACATCATGGATCATCAGGTTTAGAGCTGGAAGGTTTTTAAGAGACCATTGAATTCGATCCCCTCATTTTACAGATGAGGAAACTGGCTTAAAGAGGTTGTCACTTAAACAGGATCTTGAAGTTAAAAAGTATCGGAGGGGAGATTTGAACTCAGGTCTTCCTGAATCCATGTCTAGTGCTCTACACACTATATTATATTACATAGAGAATAGATAGAAATGTTTTTATATTGCTATCTTGCCTTTTTTATATTTAATGACTGGTGCACAATTGCACAGGTATGGATAACATTTTTGTAATGAAGTAAAAATATTGGGATATAGGATGTAAGCTTATGTATTATATCATCAGTAATGATGGCAGTACTGCTGCCACTGCAATAATCATATATTTCAGGGTAAACTGCACTCTATCTTTAGAGTCTAGTTCTATAAGTGATGATTAACTTCAAATCTCTGATATTTTATTAACAAACATCACCATCACAACAACCACTACCAGCACCACTAATATCATGAAATCTACAACTTCTAAGCAAGAAAAGATAGCATTATTCATAGAGACTTGCTCAGCTAAATCTCATCTTCATTGAAGGAAACGTCTTCTTTCTATGTAAAAAGCAAATCTAAGTATACACTTAGCAGTTGGCAAATTATACTACCCATCATCCCTGTTCATCTACCCCCCCCCCTTAATGAATGTGACCCCCTTGAGGACAAGTTCTATTTTTAATGTAGTCTTTATAGACCATGCACCTTGCACAGAGATAGTATTTGATCAGATTGGATTGTGTTATTTTAATTAATTACTTATATTAATTAATACTTATATTGTCATATGGAGCAAATAAGTTAAGAAGTGTGAATATATGCTGTAAATTATAAAGCATAAAAGGAATGAGAAATTAAATTCATTTCAAATATAAGGTATAAAAATTAAATTCATTTAGAAATTCAATAATTTTTATTTATTTCCACGATGGAATACTAAGTATCTTGTTAAGTTTTGAGCATACAAGTCAAAAATAGTTTCTGACCTCATTCCATTGGTGGTAGTGGTGGGAGGGATAGGTGGGTGAGGTTTTCTGTAGTATAATATAAAATACACAAATAATTGTGATATCAGGAAACTTGAGGCAGGAGTGAGTCTTAAAGTTTGGGAAAGTCAGGGGAAACTATATAGAGGAGGTAGCATCTGAATTGATCCCTGAAAGAAGATAAAGATTCTCAAGAGGTTAAGCTAAAGAAGTAATACTTTCTAGGAGTAGAAAATATCTTATTCAAATGTACAGTGGTACAAGTTGGAGAATGGATTTCAGTACATGGAAAGCAGTCCTCTTTCCTTTGAGTCTATGGCTACCCTTTGAGAGTAATTGGGTAGCTTAGCGGATAGGGGGTGGGCTCTATCCACTGAATTCAAATCTAGCTTTAGATATCTTGGGCAAGTCACTTAATTCCACTTGCTTCACTTTTCCTCAAATGTAAAATAGGGAAAATAGCAGCACCTATCTCTCAGGGTTATTGTGAAGATCAAATGATGCTTCTTCTATTCCCTTCCTCTCCCTTGCTTTTTGTGAATCCTTTCCCTTTCATTTGTTCTGTCAGTCACTCAGTTGCTCACTAATGAGCTTGACTGATCATGTCACTAAATAAGGTGGGAGCCTAACCTTCATTCCTTCTGATGAAATGGAAAACTCTCATGTCTTACCCTGACATCCTAAAGTCCATGAGGGTTTATAATTTACTCTGACTCTAGGCTCTGTCATCTTGACTTTTGCACCTAAGAAAACCTGGGGATTCTGCATTTCTCCCATTCTCTACTAACTATCTAATATTCTTTATTTGATGTGTCATCTCCACCAATTAAAGTGTGAATTCTTTGAGAGCAGGCACTATGTTACTTTAATTTAAAAAAAAAACAAAAAAACTCAGCTTTTCTGCTTGTTTTTTGCAAGTAAACTCACCTTAAACTCACGGAACCATTTTATAAATGTTACTTTTGTATTCATTTATTCATAAGGGTTCTGAGAAGTGGATGGTAGAAGGTGAAGTGTGGATTCTGGGGAACAGCAAATTGGCTTCATGCATATTTTGTGCTACAGTCATAGCTTTGCTCTCTGTGATACCTCTAAAACCACATGAACATGTGTCCTCCTATTAAATAATAGAATGTATTCAATGACACTCTTCACAAGATTTAGGTTGTTTGTCTTGTTAACAAACTTATAGAATGGTTGTGACTAAATGATGGACAATTTTCTTAAATGGTGTTGGAATAGCTGGAACAAAGTAGAATATTGAAATATAATAAATTTTGCAGTTTTATATCTTAAAATTTATTGATTGGAAATACATTCTCTTTTTGCTGAAAATCCCTTATTTTGCATAATTTGCTCTTGAGTGCATAAGGTTTTTACACATATTCTTTAATTTTTCATCATTAACCCATATTTAGCATATTTGATATTACACATTCTTTTGCTAAATTATCCTCTTTCTTAAGTCTAGTCCTGATTTATAGCCCATAGAATTTCGAAGAAGTTCAAATCAGGTGAGTTTCTAGGTCACCGAAGCCACTTTTTGTGACAAGTAGTATGATTTAAGATCAGGTTGTAACATTCCATCTCTATTTGAGAGTTTCTATCATCCTGGAATAATTGTGTTGGTTACTATTTCAATGTATTTATTAGAGTTTATCACTACTTCATTGGAGACAAAACTTCCAGGCCCACTGGAAGAAAATAAAACAAAAACAGATGAGTACTTTATTTTGAAGAAGTCCAAATCAACTGAACTTCTGCCATAGTTTTGGCAAAAATTTAAATGAAAAACTCAATTTCAGAAGCAAAAAATACTTTTTTTTCTCTTTCAATTTTTGATACTCCAGTCTTTGTATTGTGTTACTCATAACAAGCGTTTTTTCCTCTCTGGCAATGATTAATAGTTTGACTTTAAAAGAAGAGAAATTTTTGACTTGTTTTTTTCCCCCCAGTATTTATTAAGTATTTTCTATGTTCTAGGCATTGTGCTAAGCATTTTACCAATATTATTTCCTTTGATTCTTACAACTACTCTGCAAGATAGATACTGTTGTCATCCTCATTTTACAGTTGAGGAAAATAAGGCAGACAGAGGTTGGATGACTTGCCTGGGTTTCCATAGGTAGTAAATGACTTAGGTCACATTCGAATTCAGATCTTGCTGATTCCAATTCCAGGGTCCAAGCTTCCCAGACTTCTTCGGTCAAAAGTTTTGATAAAGAAAAGTGAAAACATGAAGACTCAACTTCCTCACACCAACTGCCAATATCTCTTACAGTTATTGAAGCTCCTTAAGATTTACAAATTTTGCACATTTCCTTGGAATGATATTTATTCTTAAAAATTACAAACAAAAAGAACAACAGAATTAAGCTATGAAATGCATGAGGGCATGACATCTCCTACTCAAATGAAAAAAGCACTGACCAAAAGAGGGAGAAACAGTTCACTCTAGTTTTATCTGGTCAGTGTTGGCAATTTTGAATCTCCCAATATCAGAAGATAATCATTGTTCTCATAAAATGAAACAATATCACAATTATTGCTTATCTCAACTAATTTACATACCCCTGCACACTTGGCTCAATTGAGAACTGTGCCCTTTATTCAGCTTTGGAATTTGGAATCAATTCCTTGGGGATAATTTATTCTCTTTGCTACTCATATTTTTAGACTAAATTCCTGAAGAAATCAAAGTAAAAAGTTTTTTGTAAGTTTGGAAATGATGATGATAACATTTCTAGAACAATTTAAGATTTTAAAAATTCTTTTCATATAATAACTTTGTGAACTTGTAGTAGTCTAAACATCACTAGGTACAATGGATAGAACACTAGGCCTAGGGTCAGGAAGACCTGAGTTCAAATGTGATCTCTGATACTTGAATTTGACCTCAGACACTTTATACTTCTGAGCTGTGTGACCCTAGCCAAGTCACTTAACCACAATTGCCTCAGGGGAAAAAACCCCACCCCTAATGGTGTCACAGAGAATTAGACATGAAGGAACAACCGTAACATGTCGCTAAGACTTTTGCCCATAGGATATAGTATAGATCGTGAGACTCTAGGACTCTGAGCTGGAAAGCACCTTAGGGGAATCCAACCCTCATAATTTATAAATAAAAAAAAAAATAGAGACCCCCAAAATGTTAAGCAATTTGCTTATTTCCCTATAGTTACTAAAGGTCAGTATTAGAACTCCAAGAAAGTCTTCTAACTCCACATCCATTGATGCAGCTAGGTAGTACAATAGATTGAATACTGGACCTGCAATCAGGAAGATGAATTAAAATAAAAATTAAAGCACTTATTACTTTTGGGGACTTGAACAATCACTTTATTTCTGTCTTCTTTGGTTTCCTCAACTATAAAATGATGGTAATAAGAATCCCTATCTTCCAGGATTGTGTTAAGAATCAAATGAATCATATTTGTAATCTGCTTAACACACTGTGGGGTGCATAGTAGGTACTTAATAATTGCTTATTTCCTTCTCCACTACACCATGTTGCAACAAAGGAAAAGGGCTCTATCAAGAGGCTAATTGTGGTTGTTATATACTGGCTAAGTATTGAGATTAATCAAAGTTGGAAATAATAATCATGTTGTTTCCATTAAGATTTGATTTTTGTTCCTCAACATTTAGGAACCGGAACTTTGGGAAATTAAATCAATGAAAACAAGGGAACTATTTCTATGTGCCCTATAGTTAAACGTTGTTTCATTGAGATGTCAGAAATGTATCATTTCTGATTATAGAGCCTTTTGGCAAGGAATGAAACCTGTATAATCCATCAATCCTGAGATTTTTCCTTCAGGGACTATGGCATAGAAGTATAGATACAAGCCGCAAAATATAAATGAAGTCTTTCCATTCAGACTCTTTCCAATCCCAGAGCCTGTGTTTTTGAAAATAACACAGAAGTTTCAGGTTACATGTGGCCACCTATCCATAGTGTACATAGTATTTTGGTACTAAAATGACCACTAAGATATTCTTTGGTATTATAACCCTATGTTCTGACAGAGCAACTTAGAGGCAGGCCTTTGAGGCAAAATTCCTTGTTACCCAACAATTACTAAACCCTATGTTTGATAATGAGCCAAATTTTCCAAGTGGCAATGCTTCTGTAAGATTTATTCTTTTAACATTCTGTAAATATTTTGCCTTGACTTTGAGGGTTTTTATATATGAAAGATTTATATATAAAAACATAAATAAAATAAGAATCTCTTACCTGAAGAAAATCATTATCTAGAAAAAATTCTTTTTCTTCTAATAAAATTTATTTTTTAATTATTTAATTTTAACATTAATTTTGTAAAATTTTTATTTTTAAATTCTCTCCTTTCCTCTAGCCCCTTCCCTATCATTAAAAAGGGTTAGGGGAAAATATTTTACATTTCTTTTTTATATAAGTTTTACTGTATTTGTAGAGGAATTTTCCCTGTATTGATAAATCCACATGTATTTTGCATTTGAGAATATTATCGCTATTATATGTGTGAAATCATACAAAACATATCCATATTTGCCATATTGCAAAAAAAAAAAAAAAAGGCAAAAAAGTGAAAAACATATGCAGCAACCTGTACCCTGAATAGAACATGGATTTTTAATTTACTTTTTTTTTTTTTTGCTTTGATAGTATGGTAAAGCCTATTGACCTATTTTCAGAATAATGCTTTCAAATATACAGAATAGAATACTTAAGATTACAAAGGAAACCAACTCTACAGAAAGACAGTTATCCAAATATATTTTTAAAGAATAAGGTCACAGATGCCATCTTAAGAATTCTTTAGGAGAGAGGAAAAGAGAGGCATACAAATAAATATAAAGCTATGGGGGGCAGCTAGGTGGCGCAGTAGAGCACCAGACTTGAATTCAGGAGGACCCCAGTTCAAATCTGGTCTCAGACACTAAACACTTCCTAGCTGTGTGACCATGGGCAAGTCACTTAACCCCAAATGCCTCAGGAAAAGAAAAAAAAAAAAAAAAGAGAGAGACACAATATAAAGTTATGAACCTATGTAGGTTGAGGATCTAGACAATTGGATTTGCTCTGGCCTGTTATGGTCCTTTCTTTTTAACTTTTTATTAGGTGAACAATTAATATCCATCTTTTGGATGGTTTCATATAGAAAGTCATCCATTAGTCCATATCTTATAGATATGTATAGATTATACAAAATTTATGCCCCTTGAAGAGAAAGGCTCTTTTATCAGCTGCTGGGCCCAAGAAGTTGAATCTTGAAGGAAGCCAGAGATCTAAAAGAATGACCATGAGGAAGGAGAACATTTCTGGAGTGAGATAGAGGACTTATGAAAGAGAGGAGACAGAATATTGTAAAGGAGCAGCTAGTCACCGTGTATGTCTAGATTATATAGAATGTATGTCTAGAATTATATATAATATATAGATATATATTATGTGTAGAATTCAATATAGATAGGTTCTAATTAGTGTGAAATATCAATTCCATGAAATGATTGCATTTATTCAAATCTACATTAATCAAAGATATAATTAAAATTTGGTCATTGATTGCAGCCTCACAGAACTATCTAGTGTGACTTCAAAGATAGTTATTCCTTCTACATTGAGGGGTCAGGACCCTCCCTTTGTACCGGGGGAAAGTCTGAATGTTTTCTTTTATGTAGTGTTTCCACTACATAAAATTTATTGTAAAATTTAGATTGATATTATCTAATACTATACATATATTTTATGCATTTCTGAGTTTGTAAATTTTTTCTGTGTTATCTGCTGGCCTTTGCATGTTATCTACAGCTTCCACAAAACTCCCCCAAAAATTCTCATTTAGTTTCCTATATTGATAATGGGGAAAAGATAATTTATAAAGAAAGTGCTTCAGAGGCTTCAGCATCTACATTAATTGAGATAGATAGCTGTGTGATATATAAAAAAAGAATGGGAAAGATAGGAAGATGTGGAATTATGAATATGAAGTAAAGGAGTTCATATTTGATAGTAGAGGTATTAGGATACCTCTAGAGAGTAAGAAGTAAGGAGATAACATGACCAAATTTACCTTTTAGGAAAAGAATTTTGGCTGTTGTTTTGAGGATGGACTGGAATGGGGTGAGATTTAAGACAGAGTGGCCAATTAGGAGGCTATTGTAGTTGTCAAAGTGAGACTTGGAACTAGGGAAAAAAAAACCATGTATCTGATCCTTTAGGAACCGTAAATATAGGAACTATATTTAAAATACTTCTTAGACAAAAATGTGTTTTATGGAATGAAAAAGTACAAAATATTTCCTAAGACAATTACATTTTTCTCTGTATATCTTCTCTGTAATAACCAAAAGTCATAGTACAGTTTTATGCTCTAATAGCTTAATTAACAAACACCTAGATGGGGAAGAAGACCTTGAAGAAGCTGGAGCATGGGTGTAGGAGAAGAAGAGAAATGGTTCTGGAGGCAAGGAGAAAGATAAGAAATAATCTGAGATGGACTTGAAGAAAAAGGATGATTCTGAAAACAGAGGCAGATGGAAAAGAAAAGATATTACAATCCCTACTCTAATGCAGCCAGCCCACTGCCCAGTTCCAGAGCCCATGATCCCTTTCTCCTCTTCTCCTTTACTCTACTTCTGTTTCTGGTGCCCCTGGGCTATAGCTGCTGAGGAAAAGAAAGATTAAAACTCATAGCAACCCCCTCCTAACTTCCTCCAACACAACCTGCACCCTCATTATTTTTGTGACTGGGGAATAGAGTTTGGATAGGTAGAGGTGGGCTTTCTTAAATTTATTTAAATGTTTTAAAAGAAAAAAAAAACCTTTTATAATTTAAAACCACACTAAGACCTTTGGGACACTTATTGCCTTTATTATCAAAATAATCCTATGAGGTAAGAAGCAAAGAAATTATTAACCTTTTACCAATGAGAAAACTGAGAGTAACTAGATCATACAGCTGATTGTCAGCTATAAGAATTAAAGTTAGATGTTCCTAACTCCCCAAACCCAGTATTCGTTTTTATTTTTTATTAAAGCTTTTTAATTTCAAAACACATGCATGGATACTTTTTCAACATTAACCCTTGCAAAACCTTGTGTTCCAATTTCCCCCTTCCTTCTCTTATCCCCTACCCTAGATGGCAAGTAACCCAATATATGTTAAATATGATAAAAATATATGTTAAATCCAATATAGGCATACATATTTATGCAATTATCTTGCTGCACAAGAAAAATCAAACCAAACAGGAAAAAATGGGAAAGAAAAAAAAATGCAAGCAAACAATAGCAAAAAGTAAAATGCTATGTTGTGAATCACATTCAGTTGCCACAGTCCTTTCTCTGGATGTAGATGACTCTCTTCATCACAAAATCATCTGAATCATCTCGTTGAAGAGAGCCACATCCATCAGAATTGATCATCTTATAATCTTGTTGCTGTGTACAATAATCTCGTGGTTCTGCTCATTTTATTTAGCATCAGTTCATGTAAGTCTCTCTAAGCTTTTCTGAAATCATCCTGCTGATCATTTCTTATAGAAAAATAATATTACATAACATTCATATGCCATAACTTAGTATTCAGCTATTCTCCAACTGATGGGCATCTACTCTCACTTTCCAGTTTCTTGCCACTACAAAAAGGGCTGGCACAAACATTTTTGCACATATGGGGTCTCTTTCCCTCCTTTAAGATCTCTTTGGGATATAAGCCCAGTAGGACTTGGGAAATAAGCTGGATCAAAGGGTATGCACAATTTTATAGCTTTTTGAGCATAGTTCCAAATTGCTCTCCGGAATGGCTGGATCCATTCATAATTCCACCAACAATGCATCAGTGTCCCAGTTTTCCCACATCCCCTCCAACATTCATCATTATTTTTTCTTGTCATCTTAGTCAATCTGAAAGGTGTGTAATGGTATCTATGAACTTCTCTGATCAATAGTGATTTAGAGCACATTTTCATATGACTAGAAATGGTTTTAATTTCTTAATCTGAAAATTGTCTGTTCATATCCTTTAACCATTTATCATTGGATAATGGTTTAAATTCTTATAGATTTGAGTTAATTCTCTCTATATTTTAGAAAAGAGGCCTTTATCAGAACCTTTGAATGTAAAAATGTTTTCCCAGCTTATTACTTCCCTTCTAATCTTGTCTGCATTAGCTTTGTACAAAAACTTTTTAAATTAATAGAATCGAAATTATCTATTTTTGTGATCAATAATGATCTCTAGTTCTTCTTTGGTAACAAATTCCTTCCTCCTCCACAGATCTGAGAAGTAAACTATCTTATGTTCTTCTAATTTGTTCATAATATCATTCTTAATGTCTAAATCATGAACCCATTTCGACCTTATCTTGGTATATGGTGTAAGTATGGGTCAGTGCTTAGTTTCTGCCATGCTAGTTTCCAATTTTCCCAACAGTTTTGTCAAATAGTGAATTATTATCCCAAAAGATGGGGTCTTAGAGGTTTGTCAAAAACTATATTACTATAGTCATTGACTTTTTGTCCTGTGAACCTAACCTATTCCACTGATCAATTACTCTGTTTTTTTGATGACCACTGCTTTATAATATAATTTTAGGTCTGGTACAGCTTGGCCACCTTCATTGGCACCTTTTTTCATTAATTCCCTTGAAATTCTCCACCTTTTGTTCTTCCAGATGAACTTTATTATTATTTTTTCTAGATCTGTAAAATAAATTCTTGGGAGTTTGATTGGTATGGTAAATAAGTAGATTGATTTAGACAGTGTTGTCATTTTCATTATATTCACTTGGCCTACCCAAGAGCACTTGATATTTTTCCAATTGATTAGATCGGACTTTATTAGTATAGAATGTGTTCTATAGTTGTGTTCAAATAGTTCCTGACTTTGCCTTGGCAAATAGACTCCCAAATATTTTATATTATCAACCGTTATAGTAAATGGAATTTCTCTTTGTATCTCACGCTGCTGGACTTTATTAGAAATATATAAAAATACTTATGATTTATGTGGATTTCTTTTGTATCCTGAAACTTTGATAACATTATGAATTATTTCTAGTAGCTTTTTAGTTGATTTTCTAAGTATACCATCATATCATCTACAAAGAGTGATACTTTGGTTATCTATTCTACTCTACATTATCTACTCTCATTTCTTTTAATCTCATTTTCTTTTCTTATAGCCAAACAAGCCCAGCATTTTGTATCTCTATGGGCTTCAGTGCAGAACTTAGGTTTTTGTTTGTTTGTTTGTTTTTGCTGAGGCATTTGGGGTTAAATGACTTGCCCAGGGTCAGACAGCTAGGAAGTATTAAGTGTCTGAGATCAGATTTGAACTTAGGTCTTCCTGACTTCAGGGCTGGTGCTCTTATATTGGTTTTTTAAAAGGAATACAACAACATCATATGTGGCTATACCAATTTTAAACCTTATAAGGTCAGTATTTGAGAGTTTCAGGTGATTTTCATAGATGATTATTTATAGTAGAATTAATTATTGAAGAATAAGATCTTTCTTTTTATGTTAGTGTGCTTCATAAGGCACACTTTAAAAAAAAGTTATATCATTCCATGATATATGGTTTTTGCACAAATAGAAAAAAAAAGAAAGAGAGAAAGAAATAAATCAAACCTTTTCCTGCTTCTGGATCATCCATGATGAAAAGCTATTAGCAATAAGAATAGAGAAAATAGTGGGGCTGGTGTTTTGTTGCTAATTATGACAGTAGTGGGGACTAAGAGTATGATGAAAAAGGGGTGAGAAGAGGACAAAGCAGAGATTTTTAGTACAAATTTACACAGGGGAAGACCCAGAGTCTATTGCCAGAACATGATTTCCAATTTGTTTATTCAGTCCCATTATCTGGGTAAAATGAGCTGTCAGTTAAGCCACAAGTATGATTCTTCTATGTGGTCTTAACCACAAACAGGTTGCAATATTTACTTGAAGAGCCAAGAACTCCAAGCTAGCCATTGTTGGTAGGATAATAAAATATTCATTATGTTAGGACTCTGAAGTAAGAATTGCATCTATAACAATCATCCCTATTTTATAAAATGGAAAAGATAGATGAGAAGAGTTGGGACCTGTCAACATAGATAAGTGTCAAAGATGAGATTCAACCCCAAACTTTCCCAGCTTGTGCTCCAAAAGATCCATAACTCTATGCATAACACAACCTATCTAGGAGAATTAAGTGTTTGTTTTATAAAGGTTAGAGAGGATCACTGGTTTAATTGATAGAAAGTTGGATTCAAATCCTATTTTTACTCTTGACTGCTTTGGGCAACTTTTAAGATTATAAGATGAAAAGAAGATGCTGACTTGCATTGGAAGAGAAAGTTTCCTTACAGGGTTTTCTCCTACTTAACCTTCCCTCACTTCCATTTAAGTCTCAGTGAAAACCCCTTCTGCAAAAAAACAAAAAACTTTCCTAGTCCTCCTTAACCTTAATACTTTCTCTGTGAAATTGTTGTTGTTCACTTGAGTTCAAGTCATTGTGACCTCATTTGGAGTTTTCATGGCAAAGAGAGCAGAGTGGTTTGCCATTTCCTTATCCAGCTCATTTGACAGGTGAGGAAAGTGAGGCAAACAGGGTTGAGTGACTTGCTCAGGGTCACACAGCTACTAAGTTCTGAGGCCAGATTTGAACTCGGGAAGACACATCTTCCTGACATCAGACCCAAAACTCTATCTACTATACCACCTAGCTGTTTTCAAATTATCTTTCCAGTAAGACTGTGAACTCCTTGAAAGTAGGGAATTTTTCTTTTCTCTTCTTTCCTTCCTTCCTTCCTTCTTTCCTTCCTTCCTTCCTTCCTTCCTTCCTTCCTTCCTTCCTTCTTTCCTTCCTTCCTTCCTTCCTTCCTTCCTTCCTTCCTTCCTTCCTTCCTTCCTTCCTTCCTTCCTTCCTTCCTTCCTTCCTTCCTTCCTTCCTTCTTTCCTTCCTTCCTTCCTTCCTTCCTTCCTTCCTTCCTTCCTTCCTTCCTTCTTTCCTTCCTTCCTTCCTTCCTTCCTTCTTTCCTTCCTTCCTTCCTTCCTTCCTTCCTTCCTTCCTTCCTTCCTTCCTTCCTTCCTTCCTTCCTTCCTTCCTTCCTTCCTTCCTTCCTTCCTTCCTTCCTTCCTTCCTTCCTTCTTTCCTTCCTTCCTTCCTTCCCTTTTCTTTCCTTTCCTTTCTTTCCTTTCTTTTTTGTTTCTTTTTGTTTTGAACTGGAGTTTGAGATGTTTCTTTGAATTAAGAAGGATTTCTGTGAGTGCATTCTATCTTAAGCTTCTTGTAGGTCAAGTGGTTTGCTTAAAGCCTTAATATCCTATTTACTTTGTATATAGAGCATATAGTAATTTAACCTGTTAATCAATACCTTGACCTCTTTCCCTCATCTAATGCTTCAATTATGCAGACAATAGTAGTCTTAAAAACTTTCCTGAATGAGTACATCAAGATGGACTCACTAAACAGTGTACCCCTCTTTAAGGTGAGATAGGAGTAGGTAATGGGTGTATTAATCTTTTGAACTCATTGTGACTAAATTAGCTATTGACAGAAAAAAAAATCTAACAAAGGGATATTTTTTAAAAAGGTAAATTGAAGAGGCTTTCCACATTGGCTGGTAATTTTAAAACTAAAATGGATCTGAAGTCCACAGGTGGATGGGAGTAAGGGGCAAATGCAAAAATTGCCTTTTTTTTTTTTTTTTTTTTTTAACGGTAATTATGCCTGTTATAAAAGGAATTATCCTCCCAAGTCTCCCACCCCCAGGAAATTGAGAGTTCATGTCAAAGATGCAGTGTCTGGGATGGGCCCCAGCTAACTGCAGAAAGGAGGACAATTTTAGAGCTAGGTTATAACCCAGCTAGACCTTGCCAGGTCTCCTAATGACAGGCCAGGTTTGTCTTCTAATACAGAAAAACTTATGAGTCAGAATAAAAATGTTGTTTTTGTTTAAAACAACATTTGTTGTTTGTTTGTCTGTTGTTGTTGTTTAAAAGAAGGAAAGAAGGAGTAAAGGAAAAAAGGAAGGAAGGAAGGAAGGAGGGAAGGAAGGAAGGAGGGAGGGAAGGAAGGAGGGAGGGAAGGAAGGAGGGAGGGAAGGAAGGAGGGAGGGAAGGAAGGAGGGAAGGAAGGAGGGAGGGAAGGAAGGAGGGAGGGAAGGAAAAGGTTGGTTTTCCAATGGACTAGTTCCAGTTTGTGAGCCAGCTGTATTCACAGAAATTGTTTATCCTTCCTTCTCTAGAAGAGGACCACGACATGCAAGTGACTTGGTTTTAAGTAAGGGAGAACTGTGCAAGGTCACCAGTCGCTTTCTCTTCCAGAGCCATCTAGGTATAACAAATATAGATTAGGATGAGTGGAGATGGCCCTGGATGAAATGGAAGACCTCAGCCTTTTTAAGTTAAGGTCTTCAACAGGTCTCAGTTTGATTGAGGAGGTACCTATTCAGTAATTAAGTTTAGTGAGTAATTAAGGTTAAAAAATGTCCTCATTTACCTAATCCAAAAAAAAAAAAAAAAAAAAAAAAAGCTCCAGCCCCCCTCCTCCATAATTAAATAATTAAATAAATCGAGGAGGGGAAGATCCTTAGGATTTCTGGCCAAAGTAGAAATGATTACTATTTATATTCAATCCGAGTCACTCAAGACCCAAACAATAGGTTATATAAATATATACAAATGACAAAAAAATTTATTAACAACCCATTATCAATTTGTAATGAGCTGTCAGTGAAATATAAGAATGGGACCTATAATTTTACTAGTGACTTATTTGTTTATGATTTATTTATGATTTGTGAATTTATTATTATTCACTCTCCTAGATGAGGAAACTTCCTTCACCAATGCAGGCCAGCACCATCTCTGTAATTTATAGTCTTAAGAGAAGTGAAATGTACTTAAAAAAAATAATAAGTTAAAGTGCGCATACCTTTTGATCCAGCAGTATTTCTATTGGGCTATTTCCCAAAGAGATATTAAAGGAGGGAAAGGGACCCATGTGTGCAAAAATGTTTGGGGCAACTCTTTTTATGGTGGCAAGAAACTGGAAACTGAGTGGATGCCCATCAATTGGAGAATGGCTGAATAAGTTATGGCATATGAATGTTATGGAATATTATTGTTCTATAAGTAACAACCAGCAAGATGATTTCAGAGTGGCCTGGGGAGACTTACAGGAACTGATGCTAAGTGAAATGAGCAGAAGCAGGAGATCATTGTACATGGCAACAGCAAGATTATACCATGATCAATTCTGATGGACATGGCTCTTTTCAACAATGAGATAATTCTGATCAGTTCTAATGATCTTGTGATGAAGAGAACCATCTATACTCAGTGAGAGGATAATGGGAACTGAGTGTGGTTCATAACATAGCATTTTCACTCTTTTTATTGTGGCTTGCATTTTATTTTCTTTCTCTTTTTTTAAACTTTTTGATCTGATTTTTTCTTGTGCAGCAAGACAATTGCATAAATATATATGCCTATATTGGATTTAACATTTTACATGTTTAGCATATATTAGATTACATGCCATCTAGGGGAGAGAGTGGGGGGGAGAGGGGGAAAAATTGAAACATAAGGTTTTTCAAGGGTCAATGTTGAAAAATTATTCTTGCATATATTTTGAAAATAAAAAAAATCAATAAAAAATAAGTTTAAGGTTTACAAAATACTTCGCACTAACCTTATGATTGGTGGTGCTTGTATTATTTTGCTCATTTAAGAGATAAGGATCTAAAGCTCACATCTCTATTCAACAAGTCATTGAGGGTCATGCAAATAGTGTCAAGGCAAGGTTTGAATTCAGCTGTCTCCAGATGTTCTCACTATACCACCCAGAAATGACTAGATTGCCCAACAATCCCTAATCCAAGCTCCATGTAAATTGTCTGAAAGAGCCTGAGACCTGGGCCATGTTTCATCAGCAATAAATGACCCCAACAAGTCTTATTTTTCTTGCTCTTTTTTATGGAATGTCAATATTTATTAAATCCTTCTCCCTGGCAGGTGGAGTGGATACAACAACAAGTGGTTAAAAAAAGGATAAAGAGGGACTTTGAACTCAGTGGTGCCCAGTCTACTTACTTCAATGATCCCAAATGGCCAAGCATGTGGTATATGGTAAGTACATACAATAAGAACAAAAACTATTGATTTTAATTCATATAGCTTAGGTCACTACTGATTGATGGACTTCTGTTGAGACTGGATATAGTAATCAAATAGTGAGATGGAACTTTATTTTGTGCTCTAAAGCCAATAATTAGGGATTGGTTAATGTGCTAAAAAGAGAATAGAACACTCTTAATTACGTTTTTTTATACGTCATTGAATTTTTCTATATGTAACATTAAACTAGAAGATAGAAATGGGAGGTTTAACAATTGGGATTTTCTTGAGAGAGATCAGTTTAGGCCTCAGAATTCCAATTGAGAGGTGAAAAATTGGAAAACAAACCAAGGAAGAGAAACCCAGGTATTTATTCATGTGTCATTATTGAAATTTTTAAAGCAAGATCTGCAGTTTCACTGGCATAAAACTAACTCAGTGGGGAATTACTACGAACATACATGAGCACCTCTTCTGCACTTGTAGTCTTAGAAACTATAAACATTTGAGACATGAGAATTTGTGACTTGCTCAAAATGGGACAATTAGTATTATTATTTCAGAGACTAGATTTGAATCTGGATCTTTCTTACTATTCCATACTGCCTTTTAATACTTTTTTTTTTTTTTTTTTGGTTTAGTTTGGTTTGGGGTTTGTTTTGCTTTTTTTTTTTTTTTTTTTTTTTTTTGAGTAGGACTTGTTTCTTGGCATATAGTAAATGATGAATAATATTCATTAGATTGATTTGATCAAGCACTATTAATTATCCATGTCTGGTATATATCTGGCCAATTCAACAATTTTGTTAAATCAAGGAAATGTAGGAAGAAGAAAAGAATGGGAACCAGATCCACAGAATTCCTAGGCCATCAGTGACCACCAGGTGTTGTTGTTTGAACTTTGTTCTGGAATAGGACCATGATATCAATAAGTGATATTGACATGGAAATGAATTGAATTTAAGTAAGGGAGGGCTGTTCGAGGTCACCTGCCTCACTTTCCCCTTCAGAGCCATCTAGGTCCAGTGACAAGATATGAATCAGGATGACTGGGTATGAATCTGGATCAGTGGGATGCATGGCTTTTTTAGGCTAAGACTTTTTTAAAAACAGTTCTCCATTTGACTGTCAGGTACAATTTCTGGAAAAGATGATTTCAGAGGTTTTTCATTCTTCTGTGACTAATCTGACCATTCCATAGTTGTCTGTAAGAGAAAAGCAGAACTTTTATAGAATGAGGTTATCCCTCTCAATGTAGGGAGGTTATTGGTGGGGAGAAGACAAGTCAGGTTTTTGCTGATTGAAAAAAATAAAATACAATTAAAAAATAAAATCTAAAGTTAAAACCTAGATGTCATTTGTTGAGTGTTCACATAAACCTAACCTGGGTAATTTAAGCTTGATTTTTGTGACAGTTACCTGGTTTCACTGACAGTTTTTCCATTTGATTGGTTGACCCCTTCAACATTTGAAGTTGTTTTCAGTTTATAGGGTCAATTCTCTTGCTCAGAATGAAAATAAGTTCTGATTATATGCTATTTTTGAGTGCTGCAGAAAGTTAAGATGGTATGTGACAGGAGAATTACACTAGGGATGGACCAAAATTTTGAAGAGTCATTCAAAACTCACAATATAGATGACTTTAACATAATTAGGCAATCTACATAGCCATTTTTCTTTTTTTCCTTTTGGAAAGCTCTACTTGCCTCTAAGGAAAATAAAATATTAATAAGGGGACTTATGGGTCCAAAATTGAGGTTGACCATTGAAACATTCATTCTGGAAAGTTAGTTTAACATATAATATATTTTAAAAATCACCAAAAGTCCATTAGATTTTAAAATTTGGTCCAGACTTATGATTTACTTGTTATGGGAGGTATTTCAAAGAAGAAATCCTTTATATAAGTACAGGGAAATTGTCACCTCTGCTTGTTAAAATCTGAGGCTGTCTTGGCACTGAAAAGTTAAGTAATAATGATAAATGTCATAATAATTTAAAGTTTATAAGACATTTTACATATGTTATCTCACAACAACTCTCTGAGGTAGGTTCTATTATTATTCCCATTTTACAAATGAAGATATTGAAGTTCAGAAATTTAAGAGACTTTACACATAGTCCATAATTATCAAAGATGATATTTAAATCCAGTTCTTCTTGATTCGTGCTTTCCAAGAAGAATTTCCTTCTTACTCTGATAGAATGTAAACTCCTTCACATCAGGGACTATTTCATCTCTCTTTTTATCTTCAGTATCTGGAACATAACAAATTTGTATTAAATATTTATTGATTGGCTACCTATCATTACACTGAAAGATTATTATTTAATGGAAATTTTTAGGAGTGGGAATTTTATATATAAAATAGATTTTAAAAAATTCTTAAAGTCATGTTTTACATTTATCAAGGAATCTAGTAAAATCTCAGTAGACCCTCTCCCACTTAATTCTACTACCTTCCATCTATTTGTTTTCTTCAATTTATCCTGCCTTTGGCATGTGAATAAAGTAGACATATGTATATATGTATAGATAGATAGATATACATATCAATCTGAGTTTTTTTCTTTATTAGTAGGTAAGTAGCATGTTTCATCTTGAGACTTCTAGAATCAAAGCTGGTCCTTAGATTGATAAGAGTTCCTAAGTTTCATTGATCAGAATTCTTTAATTGATATATATATATATATATATATATATATATATATATATATATATATATACATTTTGGTGAGGCAATTGGTGTTAAGTGACTTGCTAGGGTCATACAACTAGTATTAAATGTTTGAGGTTATATTTGAACTCAGGAAATGAAGTCTTTTTCAGAATCTTTAACTGTAAAAATGTTTTCCCAGTTTATTATTTCCCTTCTAATCTTGTTTGCATTAGTTTTGTTTGTACAAAGGCTTTTTAATTTGATATAATCAAAATTTTCTATGATGTGATCAATAATGATCTCTAGTTCTTTGGTCACAACTTCCTTCCATAAGTCTGAGAGGTAAACTATCCTATATTCCTCCAATTTATTTATAATCTCATTCTTTATGCCCAAATCATGGATCCATTTTGATCTTATGGTGTTATGGTGTATGGTGTTAAGTGTGGGTCCATGCCTAATTTCTGCCATACTGATTTCCAGTTTTCCCAGCAGTTTTTGTCATATAGTGAATTCTTATCCCAAAAGTTGGGATCTTTGAGTTTGTCGGACACTAGATTGCTATAGTTATTGACTATTTTGTCCTGTGAACCTAACCTATTCCACTGATCAACTAATCTGTTTCTTAGCCAATATCAAATGGTTTTGGTGACTGCTGCTTTATAATATAGTTTTAGATTAGATACAGCTAGGCCACCTTCATTTGATTTTTTTTTCCACAATTATCCTATTAAGAGATGATGCCCTGCTTAAACTATGTAGTAATTAAAACAAAGTTGCAGAAAGGGGGAACTTTTTCTCTCCTTCTCTTTCTCCCTCATCCTTTCTTTCTTTGCCTCTCTCTCCCTCTCTCTCTTTCTCTTTTTGTTAAAGTCCATGACACTGGGTTTCATGAAAGCATCTTGGTTGGTTCTTTTGCAATTTTTTTTTTTTTTAGATTTGTAGAATTAGCCTAGTTCTGCTGTGTGTGGGGGACAAAGCTGCCAAAAACGATTGACTAGCTAGGACAGTAATTGTGAAAAATGATTTTAAGCCACATGGTACTTTCTCAGCCAACTGGATGGGGTTCAGCACTCCAAGAGTGTGGAACATGGCTGTTTCTGTGGTTGGCGTGCTCAAACCTTTCTGATGATTTATATTCTCATTTAACTCTAATAAAAACTGGTGGAGTTTATGGCATGATTGGCCTGGCAGCTTTGAAATCATCCTTTTTAAATATCCTATTTAGTTTTTAAAATTGAAAATGCAACATGGTAGAAATATGTAACCATGTGGCACAGCCGGAGGGAACCAGGAGGCCTCAGTGAAAAAGAGCAGAGACAAAAGACAGGCTAGCAAATGATGTTGTGGAATGATCTTTGGATGAGGAAGCAGGAGACATGAGTTTTTTATCCAAGCTCTGTCACTAACTAACTATGTGACCTTGAAGAAGTTATCTTTCATCTCATCTTATTTACATCATCTATAAAATGAAGAGATTAGACTAGACAATCTCTATAGTCCCTTCATTCTCTAAAATATCCAATTCCCCTTACCAGGAAGAGCAATGGATATTATAAGGTGACCAAAACCAACAATGAAGTTATCTGATTCACCTCAACACTAGTCCTAGTTTTGCCCTAACTTAGATTAAACTATTAAATTAAATCTCAGTGGTTACATTAAATAAATGAATAAACAACCAACCCCCCAAAAAACCCTCAGTGTAGTGAAGTGAAAAAATTACAGGATTTGAAGTCAGAAGACCTAAGTTTGGGTCCTTACTCTACTACTTATTACCCTTGTGACCTTGAGCAAAATATTTGACCATTCTGGACCCTATTTTGCTCAACTGAAAAAATGAAAGGGTTGAATTATATAACTTTTCTAAACTCCTTCCTAGCTATATGATCTGGTATAGAGCAGTTAGAGTGATGCAGTGAATAGAGCACTGGATTTGCTTGTAGGCAGATTCAATCTCTCTGAGATCAAATCTAGCTTTAGATACTTACCATTCACTTAACCCTGTTTGTTTCAGTTTCCTAATCTGTCAAATGAGCTGGAGAAGGAAATGACAAGTCACTCTAATATTTTTGCCAAGAAAATCCCAATCAGGATCACAAAGTGTTTGACATAAGGAAAATAACTCAAAAACAATTCTGTTAATATTCCCCCCAAAGCATACCCCAAACAAAAACTTTGCTGTTTTCTTTTTTTCTTCTCTGCTTCAAGTTTTCTAAAGTCCAGGTATTTCCTTTCAATGACACTAGAATCTAGAATTCAAAATATCATGAGGTGAATATGGAGTTGCTCTAGGACACTGATGTGGTAAATTGTTTCTTCCAAGGTGAGCTTACTTCCTCCCATGGTGACCATCATCTTTGTACCTTGCCTTGTGGTCTTTCTTGGACTAGTGGGATTGTTACTCTTTTGTTCTTTTTGCCATGGTATCTTTTTAGAATTATCAAGGGGACAAAAATTAGATTACCTACACTTCCATTATAGATTCAGTCTGAACATATGGTTGTGCTGACTTCTTCTTTGTCACTAGTGAAAAAGAATTCTAGTTATAGTTATCCCTGAGACACTTAGGTAAATGTTTTCATTCATAAAACACATATACTTCTATGAAAAAGACCTGAAACATGAGAGGCAGCATAGTATAAGGAATAGAGATCCAGCCTCAAAGCCAGTTAGACCTGGATTTGAGTCCAAGTTCTGATGCATACTGATTGTTGGGATCTTGAGTAAGTCACTTACCTTCTCAATGCTTTAACAAACACATTAAGCTGCAGAGAAGGTACCATCCTGCATTGGTAGTAGTATATTTTTGCCTGGTATTTCCTTATGTCATTCGAAAGTTCTATAAACTTTAAGTCTGAATGGGAATAAAATGTAGTTTACTCACAGTTTATGAAGAAAATAATCTGGCCTCAGACACTTAACATTTTCTAGTTGTGTGACCCTGGGCAAGTCACTTACCCCCAAATGCCTCAGCAAAAAAAAAAAATATATATATATATATATATATATATATATATATATATATATATATATATATATATATATATATATATATATATATACTTTACCTTTTAATCCTTTATAAAGTGATAATATAGCAGTTACCAAGACAAGGTAGATGGACAGAAGGGAACTGAAAAGAGAGAAGAGAATAGAACTATTTAGAAAAGAAATTATCTTTCCCCCCCTAGTTTTTAATTGATTTTTAAAAATCATTTTAGTAATTTCTCACAATACCTTCCATCCTTTCCCCATTTCCATTTAAATATTCCTTTGTTACAAAGAAAAACAATAAAAGTAAACTGAAAAACTTATGATATCATATATAACATTGTGTACCCCAAATCTCCCATCTCTCTGCTGCAAGACAGATTTTTTTTTTGGTACACTATTATTTGTCCATCATTATCCATTGTTCATTGCCATTAAAATAAGTTTACCTTTTAGAATTGTTTCATTTTACACCATAGTAGCAATGTATTTTTTCTCTTGATTCTGCATTTTTAACTCTGCAATATTTCACACAAGTTTTCTCTTATTTCTCTGAATTCCCAATGTTCATTTCTTAACAGTCTAATAGTTTGTTCATCCAACCAATGGGGCACTCATTTTGTCTTTAGGGTTATGGTGCTTACAAAGGGTACTGCTTTGAATATATTGTTATATCTGGAACCTTTTTTTAATCAAAATCAAAGAATATGAACAATTTAGTGATATTTCTCTCAGAATTACGAATTGTTTTTCAGAATAGTTGAATCCATTTATAATTCTACTAACAATGTGCTTATTTTTCCACAGACCTCCTAGCATTGATTTTTCTATTTTTAAATTATTTGTGAATTTGACAGTTGTGAAGTGAAAATTCATTGCTGTTTTAATTTTTATTTATTGTGTTATTAGTGATTTGTCATGTGATTATTGACCATTTACAGTTCTGTAAAATGTTTGTTGACATCTTTTGACCACTTATCTATTTAGAAATTGTAATTTTCTTTCCTCTAAATTATAATCATTCTCTGGGAACAGATTTCTTGGAGATCTTTTGGAGGCAGCCTTAGCTTCAGTTCAGTTCAATAATCTCAAAATGCAGCCAGGAGTTAAAGTCCTTTACTGTCTCTTTCCAAATATTATCTCCTTCACTTGGGGCTCGGCTAGTTCTCTGGAGGCCTTCCTCTCTCCTTGATTCCCCATTGAGCTCTTGTCAGAATATCTCCAGCCAGCAGGAATGTTGAAGTGGGAATGAATCAGACTCCTCCTGCATTACTGAACTAGAGAATTGTTAAGTACCATGCTGAATTAGGTAATTATATCAATTCCAGTGACTTAGCACCTTGTAAGAATCCTAATATCTCCCCCTTTCTTTTGATTTAGAACATAGAGTGGCCATGATCTTGAAACAGACATAAATTCATCAATATGGGATGTATTACACATAAATTACATAAGCACATAGTAACATAACACATGAGGAACATATCCATAAGTGCTAGAAATAGTCCAAAAGGAATCCATTGTCCATTAGTTCATGTGCCAGGAATCCAATAATTCCTGCAAGTTTTAATAGTCTCATCAACAATTTTTCATCTCAAGGAATCCAATTATCCCTGCTGGTTTTCAAGTCCTTTAACGTCTTTATCATCAGCCAAAGCTTTTAGTGTTAGATGTTTCTTAGATCTTCTCCTTTGTTTTGAGGTTTTTCTCCTTTTCCTGTCTTTCTCCAGGTGCTTATTGCCTCCATCTGTTTCCTTCTCTGTCTGTAAAAATACAAGCAAATCCTCTCTCCCAGGCAATTAACCTATCTCCTAGTTGTAAATCTCCCAAAGTCCTCTCCTGAAGATCTCCCCTTGACTGAATCCTGGCTTTTTATATGCTCCCATAGAATGGGCTTGTGGATACTCCCTGGGCTTGTGGGAGCTCCTTAAAAGTATGCTCCCTTAAAGGTGTGAATCTCATGGAATTCTAGTAAATACATTACTGAACTAGAGAATTGTTAAGTACCATGTTAAATTATATAATTATATACATTCCGGTGGCTTAGAACCTTGTAAGAATCCTAACAAGAAATATCGCCTGGTCTTACAAATTGGTGTCATTTTCTTATATATCTTAGATTTTAAATTATTGTCATAGATCATTTGATGAAAAGCTTTCCTCTCAAATGTCAGATTTTTTTATCTTGCATTTATTTTGATTATGGAAACCATTTTTAATTTAATGCAACTGAATTTTTTCTATCATTATCAAAACTTTATTAAAGAATTCTAATAATTAACAACTTAAAGGATTTTTCATTCTCCTTTTTTAAAAAAGAATATGACCTTAAATCACATATCCAGTTGGAGATTATTAGACTATATGATGTAAAAATGCCAATCTAAACCTAATATAGATTCAGAGGAAGACTGAAGCGCTAGGAGTTTGACAAGAAATCTGATACTTAGAGACATTTCCATAGACACTCAGCTAATAAATGTAGAATTCATGACTCTATTCCCTGATTCCAAGCTCAAGGTTCGTTCTATCACAATATACTAAATCTCAAGTTGAAAAAATTATAGGTCCTCATGTATGTGTTCATATAATATAGTTTCTAGTCTGTTACTTCTGAGCTTCCTAAAGATTTACTTTTTGGCATCATTTTTCTTGAGATTCTGTTGTTGTTTTTTTCTTAATGAACTTTATTATTTTGTTTAGTTCTCAAGTTCTTTAATACCCTTTAAAAAGTTTTAAAGTGCTAAGTTCATCACATCAAGACTTCATTTCTCTGTACTGAGAATTTTATTGAATTACTAGGATTAGCAATTATTAATTAATTAGTTACATCAATACTAGCAAGTATTCCTTTGTAACCAGAGAGTAAAGAGCAATATATTGTTCCTGCTAACAGTAATAAAAATCAATTTCAGACCATTTTAGCAAGATTAATCAACTCTATAAGACTAGAAATATGCCACCATGGCATTACTTTTATTTTTTCTCTTTTGGATATATATTCATTTCAGATCAGAACTCATTAAAAATAGGATTTGCAAAGAATGAGGAATCAATGTTCAAACCCTCCCTGTTTGGGGACTTTTCAAAAAATCAAGAGTTTTCTCTCTTTTTACTTTCAGGCCATTTTTTTGAAAAGTGATCAACAATTATCAAGTTCAAAGGAAATATGTGGAAAACATGTCAAGATAAGCTCTACTTACTGATTCAAGAGGTTCTTTTTTTCTTTTGATAAGAAAGACATCAGATTTTTCATTAGTTTCCTCTATTTTGGCTGAAATCTACAAGAATAAAATAAAAACAATTTTGGCCTCTTTCCTTCATCCTCCACCATCAAGAATAACATTTGGAAAATAACCCAGCCCATAGTAGGCGCTGAATAAATATATTCTTGCTGACTGATTGATTGCTCTTTGTAGTGAAATAATAAAATTTCTTCTCTGGAGTTGATTTTATTACTCCATCCTCCACAATCTGATTTCACTAAATAAGAGCAATATGGCATGGTAGAATGAATGTATCATTGGGAAATAAAGATTTGGGTTTGAATACCCAAAATTCTTTATAATTTATTAACTTCATAATAGTGAATAAATCATCTAACTTCTTGTGACTTCTAAAGTAAGACTTCTAGTTAGATTGAAGGCAATGAAAATAATTTGGGGACAGGGAACCTGGATTTGAATTTCAGCCTTGCCACTCATCATTCATGTAACCTTAGGCAAGTATCTTAGCATTTCCAGGTCCTGTTTTTCACATCTATAAAATGAAGGGATTGGACTAGATGCTCTGAGATCTTTTTCAGTTCTAAATCTATGAAACTAGGAGTCCCACAACTTAAGTTGAATTCTACTTCTATCACATCTATAACATCTGTGATCTTCAGTTTCTGTTTTTGTAAATTGAAGACATTGATCTAAATGCCATCTGAGGTACCTGGCAATAGATAATTTTTAAATATTTCCTTACCTAAAAATAATAATGATATAACTAGCATTTATATAATGTTTTAAGCAAACATTACTAAATGTTATCTCATTTTATCCTTGCAACAATTATGGGAGGTAGGTGCTATTATTATCTATCATTAGCTATTATTATCCTCCTTTTACAAATGAACAAACTAAGACAAAAAAGCATCATTTTTTACTTTACTTGTAGAAGAAAACACTGTTTTGTACTGAAGTCTTCTTGCAGCCAAATTCAGCCCTTTGTACCACCCAGCTAAGCAGTTGTCTTTATTTGCAGGTGCTTGGGTAAAAATAAATCCAAGCATAGTCTTGATCAACTACCTTAAGTAGGAGGTGAGAGGTGAAGAAGAAAGCAGAAAGTAGGCCCTAGAAAAATTGCCTAATAGATAAGTTTAGATGAAAGCCTTGAATCAACAAATCTGAGACTTTACAATCACAGAGGAGATTAGGTCAGTTCAAAGTTCACTAGTATCAGCTCTGTAACAGTAAATGAGTTATTCATTAAGGAAAATCTTTACTTAAGGATATGTTATTACTTTCACAAAAATCAACTTGGTTTCTAGTAAAAGATGACTCATTGTCCAAATTGGAACTGTGCCTACCAGAACAATCCAATGAGAGCTGAGGGACTCCACAAATTTATTTACCTAAAATGAGTTCACTAATTGCAGCTGTCTTTACAACCATCTCCACTTTGTAGGAATGTGCAATGGAAATTTGGAATCAAAGACCCTGGGTTATGTGACTTAGAGTAATTTGGTTCACCTCTCTGAGTTTCAGCTTCCTCATCTGTGAAAGCAGGGGGTTGGATTAGGTGACCTCTGAGGTCTTGTTCTGCTCCAAATCTATGATCTTATAATGGAAATAATTTGGATCACTTTTCTAAATAGAACGTAATTGTCTGTCCTTCCTGGAAGGACTTTGACAGGGTCATAGATAACAATAAGATAATTGTCCCATGGGTGATAGGTAAAATGACCCTCATTATTTACCTTTCTACTGCTGACACCATCAATGACAAATATGGTATCAAGAAAAAAAATCATTTATATATATATATATGTATATATATATATATATATATATATATATGTACACACACACACTATATATATATACATATATATATATATATATGTATATATATATATAGTGTGCTAAGTGTTTAGCTAGGCTCAAAATTCAGGTAGGCAACTATTTATCTGATATTAATTTCAGGAATGGAAAGATGATTGTAAGGAGAACTCTCCTTAGAACCTTGATGGGTCTTATCTCTCACTAGAATAGCCTTTAAAAAACAAGTTTGTTTGGCTTTTTCCCCTCTATATCATGATGAAGTGTTTAGGAAGACTAGATGGTATCATGATCATCATACCTGATATAAAAGGCAATGAAGCATGCTGGATAGAAAGCTGGCCTGGAACTCAGGGAAACCTGTGTTTAAGTCCAGTTTCTGACACATTCTAGCAGTGTGATCCTGGGCAAATCACTTAACCTCTCAATAACAGACAACATGCTAAGACTACAAATTGCTAATTAATTTTCCATCTGATTTCAGAGAATAACTTTCCCTCACTGGGAGCTCTCTGAGGTTCCTAAAACTCTAAAAATCTATGAGCCATTTTTATTCTTGTAGAATGTAAACTCCTAGGGATTAGAGAGATTTTAGTTTTTGCATTTGTATGTCCAGCCACTACTAAATTGTCTGGCTTATAGTTCCATAAATATTTGATAAACATTTGTGCTTTGAGTTGAGATGGATTGAATTGAATTGAATTGACATACTCCAGAGAGAGTCTGGAAGAGGTTGGATCAGAGAATACAAATTTGCTAGCCTACAATTCCTCGATAAAGATTTCTTTGTTGTCCTTGGCTTGTAGACAAAAAGGTCCCCCATATTATAAATGTTTGTAGGTACAAGGGCCTTAGATTATATGAATAATACTTCAATGGATATGACTCCCAAGGCTGTTCTTTTTAATAAGGTCAGAAAAGAAGTTTCATTGTGTATTAGAAAATATGCATTCAGCAATCAGCATAGTCCATAAGCCAAGTCCACTTCTCAGTTATGTGCATTGAGGTGGGATTTATAATGTTTTCTTTTTATTTTGGTTGAACTTGTTTTTTTTTACGTGACTCAAAATCATCTCAATTTCACTTTTCTCAATTAATGGAGTCTACAATACCTATGGGAATGAGATTCAGGAAGGACATAGAAAGTTAAAATATAAGCTTCTTGAAAGCAAGAATTGTGCTTTTGCATATCCCCTGCCTGTCACAATACCATGTATATTGTAGGAACTTCAATCTTTGTTAAATGATTGATCATAATTACAACTTGATATATAGAAAAGGTCCCTAAATTCTTAGCATTCTTAGCATCTAGGAGTTAGATAGATCCCAGAAAAGAGAGGAAAGGAATTCCATGATTGTCATTGTAGGTTAAGGACTTAATAGCTTTAAAAGAATGTAAGCAGGCATTCACTTTGCCTTATTCTAAAAACAGCATCATAATCACCTTCAGGAGTCCCAAAGATACTTATTCTTGGCTAAGAAATTAAAAATGATAGTACTCAGCTGAACAGATTTCAGAATCTATAATAAGAATCCTTTGAAGCACTTCCCCCCACTCCTCCAAAAATTGGGAAATGAGAAGACTTTAAAATATCCATTCATTATTTGGTGAAAGGGACAAGTGAGAAGAATAGGCTAAAAAAAAATTCTGTTTATTTCATAGCAGTTTACTACTCTATTTCCCACCATCCCCCAACCAAGGAGAGATTAGTGATCCAGAGGAGCAAGCAAAATTGATGAAATTCATTGCAGACAAATGAAAAGGATTGCACATAGTGATCAAATAATTTACACTAGTCTTTCACTCTAATGAACTGTGAATTAGTTCTACCCTAAGGGGAGGGGTGGGAAGAACTAGTAATCAGCTCAGATTACTCAATAGAAGCATTAGCCTGAAGTGTAACTATTCTGGAGGAAACTGAGAAAAATGTTTGCTCCGGTGGGAAAAAATGGAAAGTGGTAATTCGTGTATTCATTCATTCATTTCTCCAGTAGATATTTGTTTACATTACCTATGTGTTCTTATAACAGACCAAAGATTTTAAACTATTTTTACCTTGACAATCAACAAAACAACAAATCAAGCCTTGTTTTATAGTATTTGCTGATTTCTACTAATATACATGTTGACACAAAATTTAATAACTGGCTCTTGCTAGCCAGTTTGAGCTGGCTCCAGAATAGCTATGAATCTGGCTTATAAACATACATACATACATACATGTGTTTGTATGTATAAATTATTCCTTATTCGTTGATTCATTCAAATGTAAAAAATTTGCCGAGCTGCATGGGTGGTTGGAGAAAGGGAAGATGAGGCAGATGGAGAGAAAGGGGTAAAGGGTGACTAAGTTTTCAGGTCTTTGTGACTGGGAAAATAGTGTTACCATTAAAGGAAAATGATTAAGAGAGGCAGAATTTTGGGGAAAATTTTGTTTTTAGGCATGCTGATAGAATTGTGATCAGATACATTATTAAGAAATATGTTAATTCATTTTAAAGTCCAACTTCTGGTTAGTTATCTCCTCTCACTTCTCTCCCAGGCTTAAATTTTAAAAAACAAATCAAGGAAAAAAAAATTGCCCAAAAAAAATTTTTTTTCACTAGAGTATGTATGAAGAAGAAACTTTTAAAGCCAGGAAAAAACAATAACAATAACAACAATAACATATTAAATGAATGTTGCCACCCTTCCAACAGAATATTGCACTACTGGCCCAAAACTATATCCAAATATACAGCAGGAGAGAAGACTTTTGAATGAATGAATAAAAAAGTGAGAATTTAATTTCCCTTTCAACTTTGAGTACAAAAGAAGGCCAAGAGGGACCTTGCCTAGCTTCACACACTTATTATGAATGTGCCTCTTGCTTCAAAGTGAGCTGCTACTTAGTTACTTCTGTATTTGGACTCAAGAGATAAACAAGGTAACCCAAATGGTAAGTAGATATTTCAGATTCAATCTTGAAAATTTTGATATATTTCATTTGGATAGGAGAAAGGAAGAGAAATGCCTTGAAAACAAACCTGAAGAAAGAAAATTTGAGAATGAATTAGTTTATAAAAGTGAGCCTAATAATCTTTCATTCCCTAATGAAATGTGGGGAAACACCACAGGTTTTTTTTTTTTTTAATTTAATTCCTACTTTTGGGAAATAACCCTGGTATTAACCAAAAATGAAATAATCACCCTATCCTAAATAATTTACTTTGTTTATTTGTTTGTTTTTAAAGCAGAGATACATGCAGGGTTAAATAAGAAATTTAAGGACTTTAGATTAGTACTCACTTTTTAGTCTTTGTCCTAGGCAAGAATGGGAATGGGGAAAGAAGGGAGAAATGACTGAAACATTAGATAACATTCCTACAATGAGTCCCATGTTAGATCCTTGCTTTTCACTGTGCTTCTTAGAAATGATGAATGAATAAGGCTAATGACACAGCAGGTTAAAAGTAAGGTTCATGAGTTAATCAACCCATCATGTAAAAAAGGATACACACTTTTTTCAGCTGTGATTTTGCTATTAACCATCTTTAAGTAGTTGATTGGAATTTGGAACTAATCCTTTGAATTGTAATAATAAGAATAGGTAGCATTACATAGTGCTTTAACATTTGCAAAGCACTTTGAAACTCTTCTCTCATTTGTTCCTTACAACAGTCCTGAGAGGTAGATACTATTATTATTATTACTACCATTTTACAGATGAGGAACTGAGGCAGACAGAGGTTAGTGACTTGCCAAAGATTACACATTATCTAAAGTATCTAAAGCTGGATTTGAACCTGGGTCTTCTTGACTCCTGACTTCTAGGTAGGGGACCATATATTCATACTATAAATGACTTGTGGCTACTGACTTGCCTGACTAGGTGACTCAGAAGTTAAAGCAGCCAATCCTACAATCACAAAGACTCATCTTTCAGAACTCAAATCCAGCCTCAGCTACTTATAGCTATGTGAATCTGGGCAAGTCACTTCACCCTGATGGCTTCAGTTTCCTCATCTGTAAAATGAGCTAGAGAAGGAAATGGCAGATTATTACAGTATCTCTGCCAAAAGCAAACAAACAAACAAACAAAAAACCCAAATGGGATCATAGGAAATCAGACATGATTGAATGACATTGCTGCCTGAGCAGAACTATATTAATCACAAAGAGATGAGCTTTTAAAGAATATAAAGTATGATTTTCTTTGTGTCTTTGATCTCTATTCTCTCCTTCCTGTCTTTAGTCACAGAACAAGAACCTATTCATTTTATATATACCCTTGATTCCTTTCCTTCTCTCATCTTCCAGAATCTTTTTCCTCCCAACTTTTCTCTCTCTTGTATCTTCAAACTCTCCTTTTTCTTGAGCTTCTTCTACCAATTAGCCCACAAAGATGCTTAGGACTCATCAGTCCTAAAAATAAATCTAGCTTTGACCCCACTAATCCTATCCACTGACATTTCCATTTTTCTTCTCTATTTGATTTTTAAATTTCTTGAAAAGACTGCTTATATTTCTTTCCTATACTTCTGTACTATTTGCTGCATCCCCAACCCTTTGCTACCTGGCTTCTACCTCTGCTGCTTTATGGAAACTTTTCTCTTAAAGGTCATCAGTGACCTTCTCATCAACAAATCCAATTGTATTTTTTTTAAGTTCTTACCCTTTTTGAACTCTGTAATATGTGATAGTGTTAATTACTCCCTCTCTTGACTTTTGCGGCACCATACTCTCTCTCTTTTTTTTAATTTAATTTTTATTTTATTTTATAATTATAACTTTTTTTTTGACAGTACATATGCATGGGTAATTTTTTACAACATTATCCCTTGCACTTACTTCAGATTTTTTCCCTTCCTCCCCCAACCCCCTCCCCCAGATGGCAGGCAGTCTTATACATGTTAAATATATTACAATATATTCTAGATACAAATTATGTGTTTAGAACCAAATTTCTTGTTGCACAGGAAGAATTGGATTCAGAAGGTAAAAATAACAGTTTACACTCATTTCCCAGTGTTCCTTTTCTGGATGTAGCTGATTCTGTCCATCATTAATCAATTGGAATTGGATTAGCTCTTCTCTATGTTGAAGATATCCACTTCCATCAGAGTACATCCTCATACAGTATCATTGTTGAAGTGTATAATGATCTTCTGGCTCTGCTCATTTCACTAAGCATCAGTTGATGTAAGTCTCTCCAAGCCTCTCTGTATTTCTCCTGTTGGTCATTTCTTACAGAACAATAATATTCCATAACATTCATATACCATAATTTACCCAACCATTCTCCAATTGATGGACATCCATTCATCTTCCAGCTTCTAGCCACTATGAAAAGGGCTGCCACAAACATTTTGGCACATACAGGTCCCTTTCCCTTCTATAGTATTTCCTTGGGATATAAGCCCAGTAGTAGTATGGCTGGGTCAAAGGGTATGCACATTTTGATAACTTTTTGGGCATAATTCCAGATTGCTCTCCAGAATGGTTGGATTCTTTCACAACTCTACCAACAATGCATCAGTGTCCCAGTTTTCCCACAGCCCCTCCAACATTCATCGTTATTTGTTCCTGTCATCTTAGCCAATCTGACAAGTGTGTAATGATATCTCAGAGTTGTCTTAATTTGCATTTCTCTGATCAATAGTGATTTGGAACACTCTTTCATATGAGTGGAAATAGTTTTAATTTCATCATCTGAAAATTGTCTGTTCATATCCTTTGACCATTTATCAATTGGAGAATGGCTTGATTTCTTATAAATTAAAGTCAATTCTCTGTATATTTTGGAGATGAGGCCTTTATCAGAACCTTTAACTGTAAAAATGTTTTCCCAATTTGTTACTTCCCTTCTAATCTTGTTTGCATTAGTTTTGTTTGTGCAGAAACTTTTTAATTTGGTATAATCAAAATTTTCTATTTTGTGATCAATAATGGTCTCTAGTTCTCCCTTGGACACAAACTCCTCCTCCACAAGTCTGAGAGGTAAACCATCCCATGTTCCTCTAATTTATTTATGATTTCATTCTTTATGCCTAAATCTTGGACCCATTTTGATCTAATCTTAGTATGTGGTGTTAAATGTGGGTCCATGCCTAGTTTCTGCCATACTAATTTCCAGTTTTCCTAGCAGTTTTTGTCAAATAATGAATTCTTATCCCAAAATTTGGGATCTTTGGGTTTGTCAAACACTAGATTGCTATTTTTATTCACTATCTTGCCCTGTGAACCTAACCTATGCCACTGATCAACTAGACTATTTCTTAGCCAATACCAAATGGTTTTGGTGATTGTTGCTTTATAATACAATTCTAGATCAGGTACAGCTAGACCACCTTCACTTAATTTTTTTTTCATTACTTCCCTTGAAATTCTCGACCTTTTGTTGTTCCATATGAAGGCACCATATTCTCTTGATGGCTCTCCTATTCTCTCCCTTTTGTGCCTATTAGCTCTTTCCCTGACCTCTTAAGAAAAGAAAAAAAAAACAACACAAAATCTTTCATTAGTAGTTCCCTATTGCTTAAATAAAATTCAAAATTCTTTGTCTGACAGACAAAAAATATTATAGTGTGCCATATTCTCATTTTATTTCATATTATTCCCTTCCACACATTTTATATACTGACTCAAACTGGGCTTTTCTGTTGCCCAAATATCAAATTATGCACTGGGCACTGTCTTGAGTGTAAGGGACACAGAAACAGGCAAAAGATAATTCCTATTCTCAAGGAGCTTACAATCTTCCTTGCTTGCCTTTATATCCATTGTCCCTTTCAGCCTGAATATTCTCCTTCCTTCTCAAATCCCTATCTACCCTTTAAGACATAATTCAAATGTCACTTCATCCAGGAATTTCTCTTTTGATTCTCCATATTGGTAATGGCCTTCCTTTCCCCATGTTTGGTACAATGCTTTGCTTTAAAGTTTTCTAATGCACTTATCATACATGTTTGTCTTTTCCCCCTGCTGAACAATAAGAAAGAAAGAAGGAAATATACATTTATATAGGGCCTAGGCAGTGAATAGAGTGCCAGGCACAGAATCAAGGAGATTTATCTTCCTAACTTCAAATCTCATCTCAGATATGTACTAGCTTTGTGACTCTGAGCAAATCACTCAACCCTGTTCACCTCAGTTTCCTCATCTGTAAAATGAGTTAGAGAAGGAAATGGTAAACCACTCCAGTAGCATTGCCAGGAAAACTTCAATGGGATCACTAAATCATGACTGAAACAACTGAACAAAATAGCAAAAAAAAAAATAAAAGTATTTTTGTTTTGTTTTTGTTTTTGTTTTTTTAATAAATTTCATCTCAGGGCAGTTAGATGGCACAAGGGACAGAGCACCATTCCTAAAACCAAGAGGACCTGAGTTCCAAATTCAGCCTCAGATATTTTAACACTTCCTAGGTGTAAAACTCTGGGCAAATCACTTCATCCTAATTGCCTCACAAAAAAGTCAAATAAATAAATTGTACCACATTTTAAGGTTAAGGATTCTGAGACAGAGGTTAAATGACTTGCCCAGACTCACACAGCTAACAAATATTTGAGGTTAGATTTGAACTCTTGTTTTTTGAACTCCAAACGTCTATCTACTACACCTCCCAGTTACCTCTAAGCTGACTTTGTTATAATGTATCTTATTTGAATTATACATTTTCTCTGGCACTTATCACAGTGATAGTAGAAGCTTAACAAATATTTATAGAGTGAAAGCACCGCCAAAAGAGTTTCAGATATTTGTAGGTCATTATTTTGTTTCCTCTACAGCTTTTTAGATTAATCATCTCAGGTTCCCTCAAATGATTGATGTGATAAAGTCAAACTTTCTGGCAAATGGTTTGAAAACTAAAAAAATCATTGGGATATCATTTGCGTTTCTCCTGTGTCTTTTCTACTCTCAGCTGATAGCAGTTAAGTAGTCGTATGTGCCCATTGTTGGTTTATATGTTGTTTTTATCTCTTTTATATTTTGTCCAAGACTAGTGACTTTACCTAGTTGAAGGAATATAGAGCTCCCTTTTTCATTTCCTTACTTGGATTTCATCTCCCATTTTTGTTTTCCAACTCCAAAAATAATATCTGGCTGTCCCTGTAGCTCTACCTCACAACAACCATAGCAAATAGGTGCTATTATTATCCACATGTTATAGTTTAGGAAACTGAGCCAGGATTGCCCAGGATTCCACAGCTAGTATGTGTCTGTGGTCAGATTTGAACTCAGTCAGGTCTTCTCAAACCCAAACCCAATTCTCTGTCCATTGAGTTACATAATTGCCCTATATAAACTGATCTGATGGACACTGGCTTCATTTGAGAGTGCCATCACTTTTTTTTTTTCTCTTTTATTAGTAGTTATTTTCTCCTACATTCACCTTTGTAAAATCTTGGGTTCCAATTTTTTCTCTCTCTCCCTCTCTTGCCCTCTTCCCTTAAAATATCAAGAAATTCTATATAGGTTAAATATATGTGATTCTTCTAAAACTACTTCCATATTTGTCACAAGGCACAAGAAAAATCAGATCAAAAGAAAAAAAAACACAAAAAAGAAGAAAGAACAAGCAAACAAACAACAATAACAACAAGAGGTGAAAATACTATACACTCCACATTCAGTTTTCCTAATTCTATCTCTGGATGTGGATGGCTCTTTCCATCACAGTCTATTGGAATTGCTTTGAATCACTTTTTGTTGAAAAGAGTCAAGTCCATCACAGTTGATCATCACATAATCTTGTTATTGTGTACAATATTCTCTTGGTTCTTCTCAGTCCACTCAGCATCAGTTCATGTTAGTCTTTCCAGGTTTTTCTGAAATTAGCCCGCGCATCATTTCTTATAGAACAATAATATTCCATTACATCCATATACCATAACTTATTCAGCCATTCCCTAACTGATGAGCATCCACTCAATTTTCAATGTCATGGTGCCATCATTTGTTAAGGAGTAGTTCAATTTGAAACCAAAGAATATTTCCCTTCCAGCAACAAAAAATGCACTTCTTCCAAGACACAAGGAGCATCAAATCTCTTTTCTGAAACTGACTGTTGAACTATGAATGTTTGGGAAGAACTATATTTATTCTAATTGTACTATTTGTCTTGTCACACCAAACCCTTATGTACATATAATAATAATAGTAGTAGTAACTAATATTTATATGACATTATATTCCAGGTACTGTACTAAGCACTTTACAATAATTATCTCAAGTGATTTTCACAACAATCCTAAGAAATAGGTGCTATTATTATTATTCTCATTTTATAGATGAGGAAACTGAAGAAGACTTGCTTGAGGTCTCACAGCTATTAAGGGCCAGAGACAGGATTTGAACTCAAGTCTTCCTAATTCCAGACATGGAACTCTAACTACTGTTCCACTTAGCTGCCTCCATGTATGACTTAGAAGTAATAAAATACTTTTGTCAAGAATAACTAAGCAAGTATATAAACTTTATTCTGGAAATGTCATAGCTCTTCTCATCAGTCTTATTTTTCACTTTCTGTCTATTTGTTGTGAGACAAAATTAAGTGTAAATTGCTGGTTGATGGCAGACAGTACAGTATGTAAGCCTCCTGTAGGTTGACATGCAAATTTTTTAGGAAAGCAGGTTTGTTTATTTGTTTTTACATAGCTTTTATACATTGTTGCAGAATGTTTACTAAAGAAAATGCTTCATTAGATTCTTGAAAGGAGAAGATACTTATATAACTAAGAAAAGCACCTGCAACTATACTTGACTGATATAGGACAAAAATGAAATAATTTCTTCAGTTGTTTTGCCTTTTCTGCTTCAGGGCATGAAAAATCTTTCCCAGAATCTGGAGGTAATCTTCTCCAAAAGATATTCTATTGAGTAGTTGATCAAGTGTCTTTTGGGATGCTTCATTTTTATCTAAGTCTCTTCTGTTGGATCCAATGGGAGACAGGCTGAGATATATTATTGGGCTACATAGGAATGGCAGCATCTATGTATCTTTGTCCTGAGAGCAACATCTGTGTATTTCATATGTAGTGTTCTTTCTTACAGGGACCAATAAAAGCCAAAATGTCAAGTAGTGTTTGACATTTTTTTTTTAAATTCAGCTTAGAAAGGAAGAGATTAAAATGGTCTCTTTAGTAGCTTTCTGGATTGATTTTCTTGCCAGTCAGAGGTGAGATTTTTTTCCCCTTAAAATAGATTTATTTTCCAGGGATATGTGATGTAATAATAATACATGTGGGACTATTGCTGATTTTGTCTCAAGATATGAGAGAATACATTTATATTGCTTTTGAAATCTATCTAAAATGTGAAAATGTTTTTGTCTTAAATGGCAACAAGCCTGAAACATTAATTTTGCTATAGCTTATTCTTTCATGAGATTGGGTGTATTACCTGATGTCTGTAACTGCCTTTAAATGAAGTTCTTCTGCTCACTAAAGAAAGGTCAGCTCAATGCATATGAGGCAACATCTAATGGAAAAGGATAAAATTATATCCGTGGCTTCCATCAAAGCTATTGCTTAAGTTTCACCTCCTACATGAGGCATTTCCAGATTCTTTCCAATTAATTCTTTCTCTTGTTTTTCAGTTGTTGCTGAGTTGTTTCAGTTGTGTCTGTGTGTGACCCCAATTGGAGTTTTATTGGCAAGGACACTGGAGGTTTTACCATTTCCTTTTTCAGCTATTTTTACAGAGAGATAGAGAGAGAAAAAGAGAGATAAAGACAGAAACAACTTGCTCAGGATCACATGACTAGAATGACAATTGTTGTTGTTGAGTTGTTTCAGTTGTGTGTCTGTGTGTGACCCCAATTGGAATTTTATTGGCAAGGACACTGGAGATTTTTGCCATTTCAAGAGACAATTCATCAATTGCCTACTATAAATATATGGAATGTTTTTATCATTTAATTAACATTTAACTAAAAAATATTAGGCACCTAAAATAATCTAGCTTTCTGCTCATATAATTTGGGATGAGACTATTATAGAATAGTTGTTTGCATCCTGTCCCCCTGATATACTTACAAATTAGTTGGCACAGACAAATACACATCAATAATTAAACCTTACTTAAAAATTTATCAGTTCCCAGAATTTTTAATCACACCTTCTTTTTCACCTTGGATGGGTAGTTTATTGCACAGTTGATTTAAATGTAATCAGAGTTTATATAAATTATCATTATCTATGTCTTGTGAGGAAAGAGATCAGATTGGTTTATAAGATTACTAGAAGAGAATGTTGCCCCTCTTTTCAATTTTATCTATAGGGAAACAAAAAGGCTTTAGCTTTCTCCTCCTGCCTAATTCCTGCATATATGCACTCTCACTCAGTTTTACTATGAGTGTAAAACTGGCTCTAAAAATGTTTCTCCATAGACTATATCTAGCACAATTCCTGATACGTAATAGGTACCTTTATAAGTACTTGTTAATTGATCAAATTGCCTTTTCTACTGTAAGCCTCCTAATATTTTCCTTCTTCCTTCTTGCTCCCCCAAATCCAAAGGATTGTTAGTATAAATACAACATTCCTCATTTAGGTAATACATAAGCTTTTTTATTTCTTGTTTTTTTTTTTTTCTCTCTGTGTCTGTTTTCCACTTTATGTACCTACCCCTCTATTCTATTTTTTCTTGAATATTTTTTTTGCCTTTGTTATCTGACCCACCCCAAACCATAGAGTCTAGAGATGCAAATAGGGTGTAATGACTAGAGTGTTGAATTTTAAGAGTACTCACAGCAATTGCAGTCATTGAACAAAGCTCAGAACCCAAACAGAAAAAGTAATTAGTCAATATCAAAAGCTATCAAATGGCAGGCTAGAATGAATTCCTTGTTTTTGCCTTGCCCTGGTCTTCCTGCTATTTCTTTAAGTGGGAACCTCTCCAGCAGCAGTTTCCTGCTAATGTTCCAAGGTCTCTTTCTTCATACCTGAATCACTACTCCCAGAGAATGTCCTCAATTTTTATGGCACTTCTACCATATGTGAACATTCTTAGCTACTGTTCTGATAAAGCATGCTCCTCCAGTTTGGCTCTACCATAAAGTATATGGGAATGGGGGGAGTGGGAGAGGGAGAGGAAAAATAATGTGAAATAATCCTAGAAATAATTGAAATGTGGAGATTAAAGAATTGGGATTTTATTCAATGACTGAAAGTTCTCATACTTTGGAATTATTGTGTCAAGTTGTGAATTTCAAGATTAACCTGACAAAGGCTCTGAGGAAGACAAAGGCTGAAGATGGGGAGACAAATAAATAAATTGTTGCAACTGCCCAATAAAGAAGTAATGTGGGTTGGACTAAGATAGTGACTATGGAAATGGTATTTATAGAAAATGCCAAATCACTAAACATCCTTGATACTCTGGAGGCATTTTTGATTTCTCTTTTTCCCTTGCCTCAGATATGCACTTGGTCTCTTTCTTCTATTCATTAAACATCCAAGAGAAAAGAAATAAAGAAAAAAAGAAGAAGAAGAAGAAGCTAATGATGGAGCCTTGGCAAATATTTGAATTTGGCCTTGGACTTAGTGGAGGTGACTTGATACAATAACTAGATGGAAGAGTAGGCACTTGGATGTTATCATTCCTATTTCAGATGCATACTCTGAAGTTTATTGAAGGGGGCATCTAGATGTCTTAGTATATAGAGCACTGAGCCAGGACTCAGTAAGACTTGTACTTGTGACTTCAACTCCAGTCATAGACACTTACTAACTCTGTGAAACTGGCATCTCATTTAACCTTGTGTTTCTTAGTTTCCTCATCTGTAAAGTAAGCTAGAGAAGGAAATGGTAAACCACTCCAGTAACTTTGCCAAAAAAACGAACAGAGAAAACCAAAGTGGGGTCATAAAGAGTTAGATATTACTGAAATGGATGAATAACATTGAGTTAATCAATTTGCCCATGGCAACAAATTGAGTACATGTCAGAAGCAGGATTTTGGTCCCAGGTCATCCTATCTCCACAAGATCAACCTTGCATGTATAAGCGTCTATACCTATAAAGACATACATAATACTTCTGTATTGTATGCACAATATAGTTAACATTTGCAATTTCATCAGTGTAGAGAACTTCCTTCTGAGAAAACTCCCTTTACTAATATAGTTTAGTTACTGCTAATATATGTCAGAGCTGAAACTTAAATTCAGATCACCCTCACTTTAACATTGGCTCTCTTCTCCACTACATAACAGTATACCTTTTGTACCTCACATTCTTTTTTTTCTTAATTAATTTTATAATTATAACTTTTTTTGGACAGTACATATTATGCATGGGTAATTTTTTACATTATCCCTTGCAGTCACTTTTTGAATTTCTCCCTCCTTCCCTCCATCCCCTCCCCTAGATGGTACGCAGTCCCATACATGTTAAATGTGTTATAGTATATCCTAAATACAATATATGTTGTGCCTCACATTCTTTATATTGATACCACAATGAGACATACTATTAAACAGTGAGTTAGACCAAAAAAAATTATTGTATCTATTAATTGCTTACTAGCTTGTAAATTAATTAGAGGGGCTATCTATGTTGCTTTTTCTTCATTGTATCCTTAACCTAGAGCACTATCTTGCCTGTTGTAGGTACTTTATAAATGTTAAGTTGAATTAGAGAAATTTTCAGTGGAGAATTTTATTTTTATTAAAGGAAGAGATAGATTAAGAAAGAACCACCCAAGTCCAATAGGGTACTTGGCGTAATCTATCTTATTCCAGTGAAAAGTTTTTGAATTTGGGGCTCTCTCCTCCATCTCTATATTATTCTCTAATTGAAGATCTCTTGCAATGACTTATTTTTGTAACAGGGCCAAACACTTAAGTGGAGTCTCAATGTTGGACAGATTCAAACATTCACTTCATATTTCTTTCACAATCTAGTGGGGAAAAACAAACCTGTGGCCTAGCATTCATCTTTTTGAGGCCTGCCAGCAAATTTATAAAAGAATGAGGTTGTCAAAGGCAAAGGCCTCTTAAAGGGCTTTGTTATCTGAAGACAGAAAAATGAGCTCTTGGGTTGCCTGGAGTCTTCTGGTACACATTAGTGGGAGAATATTGCAAGAGTAAGTCAATGGCATCTGCATGGAAAGACTTTCCCATCATTTTCTTTCCCTAGATCTCTTCTCTTTAATTCTATATGAATACTGAACTTGCATTATCAGGATAATTACCCCAAATCTTCATTTCAGTTTCATAGTGACAACCTATCCTTTGGTTCTTAATTAGATATAGTTTCTAGAACTACACCATATCATTGGTATATACTTTATTTTAGCATTTCATTGTTAGTCTTAATTAGAGGGCTTGAATTACTACTTGTTTAAAAAAATAAACTTCTTCCCTTAGTAAAATAAATCTTTGTTCCCTCTCTCCCCAATATATTAGTGACTTCTGCCAAACAATTGATGTAAAACTTATTTTCCTCCCCTCTGAAGATATCTAGGTTAATGGTACCATTTGTGAAACAAACCAAATTCACAAGTCAATTCAATACAACAAATATTTATTAGTCACTTATTATATATAAGGTAATTAGTACTTTTAAACCTACAAATGGTGGATCCATGCTTTGCATATAGTGATTAATAAATGTTCCTTCCTTCCTTCCTTCCTTCCTTCCTTCCTTCCTTCCTTCCTTCCTTCCTTCCTTCCTTCCTTCCTTCCTTCCTTCCTTCCTTCCTTCCTTCCTTCCTCTTTCCTAAAGCAACACCTTCTACTTTCAAAAAGTACTTTTTTCTTTCAAAAATTTTTCATTCTGCTGAGCTAAAATCTTTTTCTATGTTACTGTCATATATTGCTCCTAGTTGTCCCTTCTGGGAGCAAGCAGAACAGTTCTAATCATACTTGAAATATGTGAAGCTCTTAAAATGCTTGAAGAGAATTATCATGCCACTTCCTTCCTCCAGTTTTCTCTTCAGGTTAGTTTTTTTTTTTTTCCCAACTTATTTTTTTAGGCTGTAGTTTTGATATTCCTCAGATAATCTCCATCTTATCAGTACACACTCTTCTTAATATGCAATAAAAATATAATAGTCAAATTTGATCTGATTAAAGCATTGTACATTGTATGGTGATGATCTCTCTCCTTGTGCACACGATATAATTTTGCCTAAGATCACATTAGTGTTTTATTTTTTAATCTACATTACTCTTTTCACTCATTCACTTTATAATCCATTAAAACTCCTGGATCTTTAGTCACCTGAATGTGAACATAGGATCCTTGTATATTTATATCTTTCCCATTTTTTACTTGTGAAGTTGTATTTTTTGGATCAAAGTGTAAGATTTGACATTTATTCCTATTGAATTTACTTTTATTAGATTTGGTCTGTTGTGATCACATTCATATATTTTTGGATCCTAGTTCTTCTGTTTGATGTGTTAATTAAGTAAATAATTATTGACATGGAAAATCAGTCTGTTCTTTTGAATGAGAAGTTTTTAGAAAAAAAGGTATAGAAAGCCAACCATTTTTTATTATGTTCAGAAAAAAAAAGTATTTCTGAGTTCCTTTTTCCTCCCTAATTCTTTCCTTCTTTCATAGGATCGGATATCTAGAGCTGAAAAATACTTCAGTGATTTTCCAGTTCAACCCCTTCATTTTACAGATAAAAACCAGGAAGGTTAATTGATTTGCCAATGATTACATAGATAGAAAGCATCAGAGGAAAAATTTGAATCCAGGTCTTCTGATTCCAGAGCCAATGTTGTTTTAACTGAGTCACCTGTAGGCAAATTCAAAAAAAAAAAAAAAAAGAACTAAATTGAAAATTTGAATAATTAAAAAAATTGTGAATGATCAGCTCCTTGATATTTGTCCCTATAATTTGTCAACTTGATCTAAGAGATGTTTAGATTTTGGTCTTCTTATCAGAATTTCATTAATTACCTTAACAATTCTTATTACTTGTTATAAATTTCAGGAGATCTGTGATCTTGGATGGTAAAAAAAATGTCCATCTTTATTTGAATATAATTGGCTTCTTTTGTAATCCTTATAAATTCTATTTCAAACATTTTAAGAAGAGCTCCATAGGTTTCACCAGATTATCTGCTTTTTCCCCCTGAAGCAATTGGGGTTAATTTAGTTGCCCAGGGTCACACAGCTAGTTAGTGTTAAGTGAACTGGGGTCTTCCTGACTTCAGGGTTGGCATTCTATCCACTGCACCACCTTGTTGCCCCAGTTGCACCAGATTATGAAAGAAGATTTGATATAAATAAGGTTAAGAATAGCTAAGGAGGAGGAAGGCTCTGGGAAAGGAGTAAAATTCTTGGAGATTTAGCTAGTCAATCACAATAGAAAGGTCACCACTCAGAATACTTGTGGTATTCTTTGCTTACCTGAAATACAGTCAAGGTATTTTCCATGGTTATCCTTGTTGAAAGGCAGTTTAGGTGATACAGTGGATAGAATGTAGGGCCTAGAATCAAAAGACCTCTTTGTGAATTTGAATCTGGCTTCAAACACTTATTAGCTGTTATTACATTCCTGGGCAAGTAACTTAATTCTGTTTGCCTTAGTTTCCTCATTTTTACAATCCATAAAGGAAGGAAATGGCAAACTACTCTGGTATTTTTTGCAGAGAAAACATTGAGAATCAGAGTCAGACATGACTGAACAGTAACAATTCTTACTGAATAACCTCTGGTTCTAAAGGTGAAGTAAATCTCCTTTTGTTAAATTATTGAATGGCTTACAAGCTTCTCATTTTGTTCTGAGCTGAAATCCTAACTTTCCAGGGAACTGGCTTGTATCTGGCCCAGGACAGAGAATGTAGGTTATACAGTTTCTTTTTTGATCTGAAGTTCAATCTTTTATTTTAATTCCAGTGGTCGACCTTTTATTTATCATTTTATTTATCATATTATTTATCAAAGATGGAAATTTACATTGGGGCATCCAGCTCTACTTGTCTGCCATTAGTGCCAATTCTGAGTTTCATATAATTCAAATGTTCTTAAAGCTAGTAAGCTTCAAGGGTACTTCTTGGGAGCACGGTAGCGCAAGGTTATAGTGACTGATCAGAGCCCAATGTTCATTAGAGGGGTTTGTATAATGTAGCTCCTTCTTGTTTTGAAAGTTGAGTAGCAGCAACTGAAAAAATATAAAGACAAGAACTAGGCCATTTCCTGGAGAAGTACTATTTTCTGCCTTTTCTCAACTTTTTTTTTCTAAAAAGCTGAACCAATTATATTAATGAAAGAATACTTGAAGATATAGCATCATTGTAGGCATATGTACATAATCATACATTTTATAATATGTTTTATTTTATAGCATATTTATAACAACAAATTTTATAATATATTTAAAACATCAGAATTACACAATATATTTTTAGCTATTTCTGCTGTTCACAAATATATTTAGGGTTTTCTTGACAAACACAGGAATGGTTTACTGTTTCCTTCTTCGGTTCATTTTATAGATGAGGAAACAAACTGAATTTAAGTGAATTGCTCAGGGTCACACAACTAAGAAGTATCTAAAGCCAGATTTGAACATCAGAATGATGAGTCTTCCTAACTCTAGGCCCAGAACTTTACTCACTCTGCCACTTAGTTGCAATCATAATATAACATAAACATGTAATTTTCCTATATTCAGATGATGAAATAGTTAAATGTCACTCACACACACACATCCACCCATGTCATAAATATCAGTAAAGTGCTAGGCATTAAAAATAAATTAAAAGGCTTAAATTCTAGATTTAGAACTTTTCTTTTCCATGTCTCTTTCAATCTTCTGCTTTAAAATGAAAGACAAAACGTTAGGAGTAGAAGCAATTTAGTGGTCATCTACACCAACTTCCAAATCTTATAGATGAGAACACTGAGGAACAGGGAGAGAATAAATATCTTTCTCAGGATCTCACAAGATATCCTTGATAGAGGCTGCACTAACATCTGGGTCTCCTGTTTCTCTGAGTAATATGTTGTACTTCCCACTCGACCTTACTACCCCTAAGTCCTGTGTACCTCAATAGTATCAGTCTTGCAATTTTTTTTTATTTTTGCTTTTTGGACATTAAAAAAATACTGCTAGACTCTTGGCTTCAAGTCAATTCATTTTTACAGCTGAAAGCTGAAATATCAGTGATTTTTTTTCCTCTCTCTAATGTGTGGTCTAATGTGAAACACTGCCTGTTCTATTTATTATCTCTCCAATGTATCCATTTTAAACATTTTTTTGATTTACTCAGTTTTAAGAATTGCACCTGTATATACAGAGAAACTTTCTCTTTAATCCATGGATTTTATTATCTTTTAGGCAAACATACTGGACAGCTTGGCATAATAAAGCAAAGCATAAGAATTCTCTTAGGAGCTCTTGGAATTTTGAGTCAACAGTGTACCTTTCATATCCTTACATGATACACCTTAATGGGTTTCAAATTAAATTATAGAGAATCTATAGAAGGAATTAGGAAGTCTTAGCTAAGTATTACATTAACATAATATATTATTATTGCAAGAAACTTAATGTTCTCAATGAACATTATAATTATAATGAAGGATTCTTTTTCCTTTTCATTTATAAATGGCAGTTTTATTTTTCTGAACATTATGTGCCAATTCTGTCCCTAGGTTATTTATATATGTAAATATAATAATATTCTAACAGAATCTATGTAAAAGGAGACAAGAAAGGGAAAAAGTAAGGAATAGGTGGGTGGAATATTGGAAAAGCTAAGATTTGCCAAGTGACAATAATTCCATAGTTTGGAATTCTTGTTCTTCTTTTCTGTATTCCCAATACTAGTAAAGTGCTTTATTTAATGTAGACATTTATTAAATACTAATTGAATTGGATTGGGTATAATTAGATTGAACTAGTTCAAGGGTCAGAGGAGAAAAATTTGAAACTGAGACTTTCTTGAAATGCAAGTTTTCTTTTAGGAAAAGACCTTGGAACACAATTCCTTCTGTGTAGATGATTTTTATGGTATTAAAAAAGTTTCCACTTAAACCTGTCCCATAGGTTCCCTGTTGAAAATAAAGGAGACACATAGATTATTCATGAATTACAAAAGAAGGTTTACTTAACTGTGGCATAGAAAGAACATTCAATAAGGGTTTCCATCACTTATCTTAGATAAAATACCTCCAAATCCTTCTCACATCTACATGAAAATATTTTTGATCAGGAAGTCTGATTGTGGTGACTTTTGTGTTCTCAGGACATCTACCCAATTCTAAAAGGTCTTGTCTCTAAGTGTCCTTATCTGCCTTCAGATATGACAAGAGACTCCCAGGAAGTACATAAGGGTCTTAATTTAAATTTAGTCCTCTGGACTAATCAAACCCCAGGACCATTTCATTGCCTTTGAGGAGAAACAACGACCATCCTCCCCAAAAGTAGTCTCATCCTAGTGACTAGTATATAGTGATGCTATTATAATGCTTTACAATAAGGGGAAAGCTGAGCTGACACTGGAAGAGGGAACAGGGCAGATTCTGATTATGAAAGACAAGTTGTGAAAATACCTTAGTGTTTCAATGATTCATAATATAATTGGTTAGTGTATAATCAGTTCCTTCACCAACAATGATTTCAACCATACAGAGATTTTTTTTTCTTTTTTATTATAGCTTTTTATTTACAAGATATGGGCATGGGTAATTTTTCAGCATTGACAATTGTAAAACCTTTTGTTCCAACTTTCCCCCTCCTTCCCTCCACCCTCTCCCTCAGATGGCAAGTTGACCAATACATGTTAAATATGTTAAAGTATAAGTTAAATACAATATAAGTATATATGTCCATACAGTTATTTTGTCATGCAGAGATATTTTTTATGGAAAATTAGAAAATTCACTTAGTGGTTAGCCTTCCTATGATAAATATCTATAAATTCAGTTTAATAGTTGACAGATCTTTGGTTGATAAATCTACAAATTGATGTTCTTCTGGTCTAATTAGGCACCTTTACGCTGATGTAGATGTAGATGTAGATGTATAGGACATTTTTGTTGTTGTTCAGTTTTTTTTAGTTGTGGCTGTCTCTTTGTGATTCTATTTGAGGTTTCCTTAGCAAGGATATTGGAGTGGTTTGCCATTTCCTTCAGTTCTTTCACAGTTAATTCTAACAACCTCTATATTTATCCTTATCTTGTCTACTCATATTGTGTTCATATATTCAAAAGTCCTTGAACCTCATTAACAAATAGGTCCACTTGCAAAAAGTTCTGATTTCCTTTTTGTCTTCCAGAGTATAAAATAATGTGTATCTTTCAAATGAAACTTTCTATTCTGGGAAGAGATGCTTTCTCCTTGAATGTGAACTATATTACCTCTCATGATTAGAATCAGACTAAGAAACCCAGGGTGGCATTGAGCCACCCCTAACCCCTAACATCTTTTGTTTGCCAGATCAGTTTGTGTACTATCCATTCATTCATCTATCCATTCATTCACTCATTAATCATTTATTAAAAAAAAAACTCTCATTACCAAGAAACCCTAAAGTTTGGTCAAATGAGTGTAGGACTCTGTTCTCATTTCTTTAAATCCCAGTGAACTCGTTGACAGCTGCATATGATTTCAAATCTTTCCATCGTGGTAGGACTTATCAGAACTATGTTATACTAACATAGCATTCTAGAATTTAAGGTCAGCTGCATGCCAATGGAGGCCAGGACATCAGTGGAGGTTGTGAAAAAAAAAAAAGTACTAATATAATGAGAATACTCCAAGCTCTTTGGAAACATGCTGCATAAATTTAAAGCTGTATAAGAGTACTTTTAAAATTATTTTAAAAGTATACCTGATTATATCTATTTTTGATCTTGTGCTTCCCCAATTTGGAAATAAACTTTTTTTTTCCTCCCTGAGGCTGGGGTTAAGTGACTGGCCCAGGGTCACACAGCTAGAAAGTGTTAAGTGTCTGAGACCACATTTAAACTCTGAACTCCGGTCGTTCTGAATTCAGGGCTGGTGCTCTATCCACTGCACTACCTAGCTGCCCCTGGAAATAAACTTTTAATGAAAATCTTTGTCCACCATTTTTTCCTCAAACTTATCTCAGGTCCTTTGGAAAAATAAAATTATTGGTAAAGCAGATTATTTCAGAATTCAGTTAGTTCTTCACATTGAAATAGCTTCTTAGTCATGATAAAAAAGAAAACAATTCTTCTGTTCTATTAGTTGCTGTCCCAGAGGCCTTTAAGAAAGAGATGAGAGGTAACCTCAGGCAACATCATGCCAGATTTATTCACAGAGGGGACCAAATGGATAAAAGGTTTCAATGCAAGCAGAATTTCCTAAATAACACAAACAAATAAATTACATTTTATAAAAGAAAAAGGCTGATTTCTTGTTAATGTTCCCCATAATTATTAAGTAATGCTACCCATCACTTTTAAAATCCATTTTCACACTTCCAGTGAAGGAATTGCTTCTTGGCTTGAAGACATTTAAAGGAAACATTTTAACAGAGATTATTCCTATGCAAATAGTTTCCTTATTGCTCAATTTGGGAAGAAAATGGAAAAGATTAGGTTCAATTAAGAAAAAAAATTGGTTTTGGTTCATAGTAAAGCCTGGCAGTCCATTTGGTGGTATTGAATCTCAGTTTCCCATCTCACCCTATTCAGTCCATGGAAATTTGCACAATAGTTCTTTGAAAGGTAAAGTCTATATACAGTTAAAATCACATCCCCCTCAGACCAGAAAACAGTTGGCAAGTGTTCATTTCAATCAATGCTCTATGTCATTCCAGAGAAAAACAAACCTCAGCACGATAAAGTGCCTCTCCCACCAGTCAGGAGAAATGTTTTCCCTTCCTTCCCTCCAGTTTGTAAATCAGTGATTTCTCTCATGTTTCTATGTGACAACTCTGCTGAAATCTACAAAGAATATTGAACATCTTAGGTCATCTAGGTTGCCCAATGTCCAATAATGCACTCTGTTTTTTTTCTTCTCATTCTATGCCTGTGATTAAAAGAAAACAAATTAACCTCACATGTTCTATCCTTGACTGTTTGTTTTGGTCATTTCAAGTGGTCAAAGCTTATGATCTTGTACCCTGTTGAACTGTGTTGTATAGAAAAAGAAGTAAAAACCTTTCTCATTACTTAAACATTACTTAAATCCATAATTTAAACTTAAAATGCACTCATAACCTAAGCAATCATACTATCTACTTTTTTCCTTTAAACTTTTCTTTCAAGTAATCAATAATTAACAGATATTGAGCAACTAACATTCCATTTATTTATTTTTCTTTACTTTTTAAAAAATATTATTTTAAAACATTTTGAGTTCCAAAGTCTTTCCCTATCTCCCATCTTTCCTCCACTCACTTAGGAGATAAGCAATATAATATCAATTATACATATGAAGCCATGCAAAACATTTTCATATTAACCTCTTGCTAGGAAACAAATAAAATAAAGAAGGTTAAAAAGTATGTTTAAATATGCACTTAGACTTTATCAGTTCTTTCTCTGAAAGTGTAACATATTTCATCATGAGTTCCTTAGAATTGTCTAGGATCATTGTCTTTTACAGAATAGCTAAGTCTTTCACAATTGTTACAATATTGCTATTACTATATACAATGTTCTTCTGGGTCTACTCACTTCACTTTGCATCAGCTCATGTAAATCTTACCAGGTTTTTCTGAAATCTGCCTGTTCATCATTTCTTAGAGCACAATAGTATTCCATAACAATCATATGCACAACTTCTTTTTTCAGGTGCTTAATTTCATTTTAAATATTCTCTTTTTCTCCAGTTATATGTCATAAAATTTTAGTGTTAATTTTTTGAGTTCCAAATTTTTCTCCCTCCTCTTCCCTTCTCACTTTCTGAAGATGGTACACAGTTTGATATAGTTTATACATGGGCTAAATTATGTAAAATATATTCCCCTATTAGTCACAGTTGTGAGAAGAAGAAATAGATCGATAGGGGATAAAAAGAAAATGAGAAAGAATAAAGTGGAAAAACATTCTTCAATCTGTATTCATAGTCCATCAGCTCTTTATGTGAATATAGATAGTATTTCCTTTGGGTGTCCTTTATACTTTTCTTGGATCATTGTGTTGCTGAGAAGAGCTGAATCTAAATCATTCATAGTTGATGTTTTACTGGTTCTATTAATTTTCTTTTGTATTAGTCCATACAGGTTTTTTCAGTTTTTTTCTGAAATCCACCTGCTCATCCTTTCTTATTGTTTGATAGTATTCTGTTATATTCATATGCCACAACTTGTTCAACTATTCCCCAATTGATGGGCATCCCTTCAATTTTCAATATTTTCCCATCATGAAAAGGCCTGCTATAATTTTTTTTGTACATGTAGGTACCCATCCCCTCTTTTATGATCTCTTTAAGATGTAGAACTAGTCTTTCTATATCAAAGCGTATGCACAGTTTTATAGCCCTTTGGACATAATTCCAAATTGGTCTCTAGAATGGTAGAATCACTTTGTAACTCCACTAATGATATATTAGTGTCCCAATTTCCCCACATCTTCACCAACATTTATCACTTTTCATTTTTGTCATATTAATCAAAGTGATAGGTATGAGGTGGTAGCTCAGAATTGCTTTAATTTACTTTTCTCAAGTAAAAAGTGTTTTAGAGAATTTCTTCATGACCATATGAGACCTTGTTTCTTCATCTGAAAACTGCCTATTCATATCCTTTACCATTTATTGGTTGGAGAATGGTGTGTATTCTTATAAAATTGACTCTGTTCTCTATATATTTATGAAATGAGGCCTTTATTAGAGATACTTACACAAAAAAACTTTATAATTTTATATGATCAAAATTATCTATTTTGCATTTTGTAATGCTTTCTGTCTCTCCTTTTGGTCATGAATTCTTTCCCTTCCCATAGATCTGGACATGTAGACTATTCCTTGCTCTTCTAATTTGCATATTCACAATTATACCTGTGCATTTTCCTTCATTGTATTCTTCTTCCCGTTTGTCTTCTCTCTCCTTTCATTCTTTCCTTGGTCTTCTTCCTTCAGTCTATCATCTCTCTGATTTGCTCTTCTTTCTGCCAGTCCCTATCCCAATTTACTTAATTTCCTCTCATACTACTTTTCCCTGTCAACTGGTTGTGTATTTTATTCCATCTGTGAGTCAATAATTATGAGAGTAAAGTTCAAAAAATGTCCATTGCCCACCCTTTTCTCCTCTTCTCAACTTTAATAGGTCTTTTGCTCTTCTTTATGTGAAATAATTTATACCATTCTATTTTTTGTTTCCTTCTGCAACCAATGTTTTCTTCTCTCTCATTCCTTAATTTTTTAGTGTCTTTCCCTCAAATTCATCTCATAACCATACTCTCTGTTTATGTAAATTATTTCTAACTATACTATTAATGATGCAATTTTAAAAAATTAAATCTATCATCTTCCATGTAGGGATGTAAATGGTTTAACTCTGTTGAATCCCTTATGCTTTATTTTTCCCTTTTTACTTCTTTATGTTTCTCTTGGGTCTTTTTGGTCAAATTTTGGTCAAATTAATTCTGCCTTCTTTTTTTTTATTGAATGACCATTTCTTTCCTTGATGTATTATGCTAATTTTTGCTAGATAAATGATTCTTGGCTATAACCCTAGCTTTCTTTGCCTTCTGGAATGTCATATTTCATGACTTCTGATCCTTTAATGTTACAGCTGCCAAGTCCTGTGTAATTCTGATTGCTCCCTGAAATTGTTTCTGACCACTTGTAGTATTTATTCCTTGAAGGGATAGTTCTGAAATTTAGCCACAATGATTCTCAGAATTTTTGGGGGAGGGAATCTCTTTCCTGAGGTAGTCATTAGATTTTTAAAATGTCTATTTTGCCCTCTGTTTCCAGGATATCAGGTCAATTTTCCTCAATAATTTTTTGAAAGATGCTGCCCAGGTCCTCCTTTTGATTATGGATTTTAGGTAGTGTATTGATTTTGATACTGTCTCTCTAGGACATATTTTCTTAGGGCAGTTGTTTTTCCCATGAAGCATTTTACATTTCCTTTTATTTTTTTCATTCCTTTGAATTTATTTCATTGATTTTTGATGCTTCATAGAGTTCTTGGCTTCCACTTGCCCAATTCTAACTTTTATGGCATTATTTTTCTCAATTAGCTTTTGTACTTTCTTTTCCATTTGGAAAAATTAAGGAATTGTTTTCATCTGTGGATGTTTGTATTTCCTTTTCCATTTGATCAATTCTACTTTTAAAGCAGTTTTTCTAGTTACTTAGTCTATTTTTCATAATTCTCTTACATCACATTATTTCTTTTCCCAATTTTTTCTACTGCTTTTATATGATTTTCAACTCATATTTGAGCTCTTCCATCTTGAAACTACTTCCCCTTATTTTTTAGTGAAATTTTTCCCATAGGTATTTTGACATTGCTATCCTCTTCTGAATTTGTGTCTTGGTCTTATTTGTCACCATAATAACTTTCAATGAGCAAGTTCTTGTTGTTTTTCGTTCATCTTTTCTAGTCTTTTTTCTTATTTTTAAATGTTATTTCTCTTCCTTAAATCAGAAAAAGGTACTGTCCTAAGTTTCTTGTGCCATTAGTTACATGCTCTTCTGATGCTGCATTAATGTTGCTCTGAGACCCATGTGTCTGGTACTATACTGAGTAGGTGTTAGGGGTGGATGATGTTGCTAAAGTCTGTAGGGATCTGGTAGCTTGCCTGGTGCTGAGCTATAATCCTAATAGTGGTGTCTGGTGTGTGCTAAGGCCCAGTGTAGTGTTTCTGCATTTCCCAAAGCTACACTGAAACTGATAGTGGTATAGCCTCTGGATGTTGCCTTTTTGCCCAGGACTGGCTAAAAGCACAGCAGGATTCATAATGGCAGCTACTTTTTTGCTTAGGTGCCTGTGAGGTCTATCTGTTTGCCTGGAACTATGCTGAAACAGGTTGAGATCTGGCCTTTGGAAGTTACCATTTTCTCAGAGCTATGCTCAAGTATGAGGTAGACTGACTACTGAAGTAGCCTATTTGCCCAGGACTACAGAAGCTTGTGTGGTTCCCAGAGCTGGAGTCTGGTGACTCCCCTGATTTTGCTAAGGCACAAGGGGGATCCTCATAATGATGTTCACCAGTTCTACCATACTGGGGTTCAGGATTTCATTCTAGTTTGCTGCCTGCTCACTGGGAAGCTTCTGATTTTGGGCTGTCTCTTCCTTTACTTGAATGAGATGAACCTTAAGACTGTTTTACTCTATCTCCTTACTAATTCTGTTAATATAATCAAAATTATCTATTTTATGATCAATAATGATCTCTAGTTCTTCTTTGGTCACAACTTCCTCCTCCACAAATCTGAGAGGTAAACTAGCCTATGTTCTTCTAATTTGTTTATAATATCATTCTTTATGTCTAGATCATGGAACCCATTTTGACCTTATCTTGGTATACAGTGTTAGGTGTGGGTCTATGCCTAGTTTCTGCCATACTATTTTCCAATTTTCCCAGCAGTTTTTGTCAAATAATGAGTTCTTATCACAAAAGATGGGGCCTTTAGGTTTGTCGAATATAAGATTGTTATAGTCATTGGCTATTTGTATTCCACTGATCAACTTTTCTATTTCTTAGCAAGTACCAAATGGTTTTGATGACCAATCAATATAGTTTTAGGTCTGGTACTGCTAGGCCACCTTCATTTGCTTTTCTCTTCATTAATTCCCTTGAAATTCTTGACCTTTTGTTCTTCCAGATGAATTTTGTTGTTATTTTTTTCTAGGTCAATAAAATAGTTTCTTAGGAGTTTGATTGGTATAGATTAGTTTAAGGAGTATTGTCATCTTTATTATATTCACTCGACCTATACATGAGCACTTGATATTTTTCCAATTGCTTAGATCTGACTTTATTTTTGTGGAAAGTGTTTTATAGTTTTGCTTATATAATTCCTGACTTTCTCTTGACAGATAAATTCCCAAGTATTTTATAGTAGCAACAGTTATTTTAAATGGAATTTCTCTTTTTCTCTTACTATTGGATTTCCTTAATGATGTATAAGAATGCTGATGACTTAGGTGGATTTATTTTGTATCCTGCAATTTTGTGAAAGTTGTAGATTACTTATAATAGCTCTTTAGTTTATTCTGTGGGGTTCTCTAAGTATACCATCATATTTTCTGCAAAGAATGATAATTTGGTTTCCATACCTACTCTAATTCCCTTAATCTCTTTTTTCTTCTCTTATTGCCAAAGCTGTGCTGGTTCCTTTGTGCCCAAGGCTGTGTTACTGCAGCACAGCTGGCAGCCTTCCTAATCAGCTGAGATTCCCTCAGTCTTCCCAGAATCCGAATCCACACACTATCTGTGAGGTGAAAGTTTCTGTAGTTTCTGCTGAGACTTCAGCCACACCCACTCACCCAGGACTCCCCACTTGGTGTTCTTGTGGAGCTAGCTGGAGGTGTTTGTACTTATTAATCTTGGATTGGGGGCTTTCTTGGGATTTTCTTGGGTTGTATGGAAGGGCCCCTCTTCTGCTCTAAGTCTTTTTTGATTTTTTCATCAGGCTATGTTCACCCTGAGGCACAAATTTGTTCTGTTTGTGGGGAAAACCTGGAGAGCTTGAAATTTACTGACCTATGCTGGCATTTTCCCAGAATCCTCCCTCTCTATAATTATTTTTATACACAGGTCCTCTTCTTTTTGAGATACAGATGTAGTATAAGATTGCTTGGTCAAAGGTTATATATAGTTTTATAGCCCTTTGGCCATGGTTCCAAATGGTGATCAACTTCACCTAAAATGAATTAGTGTATCTATTTTTCCATTCTCTTCAGCCTTTAACATTTTCCTTTTCTGTTAGATGTTAGCAAATCTGATAGAATAGCTAATATTTTTGAAGTGTTCCTATAACTGATATAAAAAATAAATGAAAGCTTCTTGAGGGAAAGGGAAAAAATTTGGGGGGGGGGCGGCCTTTGTATACTTAACACCTGATATAGTGCCTGAAATATAGTAGGCATTTATTACATATTAACTGAAGTGAAAAGAAGTGAATTGTCTCAGATTTCAGAAACTTTCTATCCATATAAAGAGATAAAATCTGCATACATGCAAAGATGAAAATAATATCCAGGAGCTATGTGAAACCCCAATGGTTTTCAATTTCTGTTATAACACTCCTATTAGAATATAAGCACTTTGAGATCAGGAACTGTCTCTTTTAAATATATTTTTATGTCTTATGTTTAGCAGTATTTGGCACATAATAAATATTTAATGAATGTTTTTCATCCATCTACCCATTCATCATTGGAGAGAACATCTACAACTTTGCTATTTCCATCACTAATGAAAATATGAGTATCAATAGGATCCTACTTCATTTTGAGTGTGTTTTAAGTGATAAACAGTTTTTATAAATAGTAAAAAGAATTTTCATGGGGTAATGTGAGTTTTGAGCTAGGCCTTGGAGGATGGAAAGCATTTTGATAACCATGAAGGCAAATAAGGGACATTCAAAATATAGAGAACTCTGAGCTAGCCAGAAAACACACGTGTGCTTGGAAGCTGATGAATAGAGCAGTTTAATGGGATCTGGGGTTTGTGTATAAGATTAGAAGAGTGAGTTTGGTTCAGATTATAGAGGAAATTGAATACCCTGGGGGTTGGACATTGGAGAACCATTAACATTTTTTGAGTAGTATACTAAGATCATGAAAATAATATTTAAGGATAGTTACTCAGGCAAAGGTGTAGAGAACTGCTTAGAAAAGTTAAAGACCAAGGTCATGAAGATCAGTCTAGGTGTGCAATTTCTTTCTGAGTAAGAATAATTTTATTCATCCTATTTGTATCCCCCACACTTAACACAGTGCTTGGAATATAAATGCTTGTGGATTGATTGATTGAGAGATAATGGTAAAGATAATAGAAAGAAACACAGGTCTCTGTGGCAGTGGAACATCTAAATGATAATGTTTATTAGCCTTATAGAGGCTGGATATCATGTTAGCACCACCAGATAGCTGCAGTAAGAATTGAATACAGTTCAAACCAGATTCTTACACAATGAGATAAAGATTACTATGACCACTTAAGGGAGACTTGAGACTATTAATTCAAAAATTGTCTGGATGGGTAAGATCCACTGAGGATCACAACATGTATGAAGAAGAAGAAGAAAAGAAATATTTTGTATTTGAATCATTGCTCTTGAATCCAATATTTGCTTATTTGATGAAGTCTTATAGACCACCCAAAGATCCTTTGGATGCTCATCCTGGATGACTTGTTCCACAATTGTGAAAAGTTTTGGATTGGTTCTCATTTTCCCCTTTCTGAAATTGTCTCTTGTCCATCACAACCTCTCTCTCTCTCTCTCTCTCTCTCTCTCTCTCTCTCTCTCTCTCTCTCTCTCTCTCTCTCTCTCTCTCTTTCAGAGTGCTGCATAATTTCCATATGGTAATTTATGGAATGGAAAGTAGGAATTACATGAGAATATAATGAATGGCAGAGTTGCATGATTTTCATTCTCCTTAGCACAATTCTTCCTAACCAATGCATTGATAATAACATTTGGCCCATTATAAAGGCACCTTTATTATTACAACATCCCAGGTTTACCCAGATTTTCTGGACAATCTATAGAATGGATAATCATCATCTGGATGATTGACAGTTAATTTCACTTACCAGTGTGACCCTGGGAAAGTTATTTAAATTCTCTTGGCCTTAGTTTTTTTTTTTTTTATCTGTAAAGTGAAAGATTAAAAAGTGCTTTCCAAGATCCTTTCCACTCTGAAATTCTATAGTCTATGAGTTCTATTTGTGAAGTCAGGACTCAGGATTCTTAGCCCATGGGTATCACTAGTCAGGTATCTAAGTAAATAATTGAAAGAAATCAAATCCTATTTTAAAACTGTGACTTTCTATAATGCAGGAAACTGAACTTATTAGAGGAAGATGCATAACTGCCTATTAATGCCTATTAATGAAAATTTAGCAAAGTTTTACCTTTTACACTCAAAACAACCCCTCTCTAGTTAGGACAGAAAAGTTTTCAAGTTCAAACTTTGGGTTCCAGAGTTGACATGATTCTGCCCCAATCATTTACCCAGAAATGTACAACCTGCAGAAGAGATATCTTTGAATATTTGAAGTACTGTCCTTTGCAAGAGGGAATTAATAGATTTATTTTCTTCATAGACAGAAGTAGTAGAATAAGTTTTTGAAACTGATAAGCATATTTAAACCCAATATAAGGAAGCCAGAACTATCTAGTGAGAAAATGGGTTACTTTGTAAAGTAGTGATTTCTCTATCAAGTGAGTTATTTAAACAAAGAATTGAATTGTCCTTTGTCAAGGATATTGTATTGCACTGTATGGAGAGTTGGACTAGCTAAGTACAAAACCTTTGTGACCTGAATTTCTATGATTTTTACCTCAGGGACTCATTCTTCATTGTTTTGAAGTTTTTTCTGAACCTTGTACTTTCACTAGAGTTTACTTTTTTTTTTTTTTTCCAATTTATGAGTTTGTATGTGTTTTCACCCTGCTGTAATCTTCCTTTTACTATCATCACAATAAGCATCCTTCCTTCAGAAACTTACTTCTCTTTCTCCTACCCTCAAAATCCTAGCTTACATCTAGGGAAGTCCAGTTATTAATTATTCTATCCTGAAGTGTCCTGAGAATAAAAAAGCACAGATATTCTTTAATACAACAAAGAGAATTATTTCTACTGTTGCTTATAAGATATAAATTGAATAATACATACATAAATTGAATTCTATTTTTGCATTAATTTAACAAAATCAGAAATCCATTTCTTTGGGCTATTATATTAATAGGAATGGATAGTAATGGACAACAGATGGTTACAAAGTTAAGCAAACTATCTGCAGCAATGTTAATTGGCAGTTCAGTAGAGTCCCTCAGAAATTTATAGAAAATGTTGAAGTGGGTGTTGGGTTTTTTCCCCCCAGTGTGAAGAAAATGATGGTCAGACCATAACAAAGGTGTTTATTTTTGGAATAAACTGTTCTTTCGCTGAGCAGACATTGCAATGTTTATGTGGGTATTACAGAAGTAGACACACCCATAACGTTTGTAAGAGGATAAGCCTATAACCCTGGTATGGATAGAGGCAGCTTGCATAACTCACAGACACAGTCTTTCTTGAAATGTCTTTCCTAAAGAAAGTATGAAAATGGGGAAATGGAAGGCCAAGGGCAGCAAATGATCATTTCTGTGAAGATTCCTCTGTGTGTATGAAGTTAAATTTCTAAATATTTGCTCATTGCTGTGTAACTTATCTTACAACTCTCACTGAAATATATTTGTCTCTAATTAGAAAACATGAATCTAATAAATATTTACCTTGCTTTTTTAGTATAGCTGAATGGTTTTCAAGAACTCCAAATAAGTTAATGTTTTCTCATTCATGTCTTCCTATG